>NC_090267.1:172888792-173209209 GCF_040414725.1 Anabrus simplex
CTAGAACTGTCGAATGCTGCTTCGTTTTGAACCATACAGTTCATGGACCAATAGTATAGATTTTATTATTATTAGATATTGGGATTACCTGAGACCACCAAGGAAGTCATTGTCTTATAGTTTATTTCATAAAAGATTCCAGAAGAAGCGTTCTCGTGGGAAGAGAGCTAGAGCATCATTATGAAAATTTCCAGAGCCTCATTCAAGGGATTTATGTCCCAAGCCAAGCCTCTTAATGAAGATTGGGGACGCTCCCCGGATCCCGGCAAACTAACTTTCGGAGGGAAGAAGGAATTAAATTAATATCTTTGGTTACGAAAGAGATGCATTGGATCTGATACAAGAATTGCAACCTGCATAATTTATGCTAAATTTTGATATGCAATATGGCTGTAATCATAAATGCATTCGTTAAGTAGGGTACTTGACGTGCTTTGTGCGGGAAAACTTCGAGTCGCGGGCGCGCGTATCCTACACGCGATCAAGCGGCGTGGCTACGCCAACCTGATTATAAATGCAAGGCCGCCTGGCACGTCAGCCTCATTCTCTGACCGTAAGGCTGCTTGAACGGAGTCGTCATGCTGCGAGTCGGCACCTAGAACAACGTTTTATCTTCGAGCTGCACATACAACTAGCACTACTGAATCTGCCAGAAAGTAAGTAATTAACCTGCATATTCAGCTGAATTCTTGATATTACCTGTGTTGATCTGCTGTGGTGAGATGAGGTACTGCCTATTATAGACTGATGAAGTAGTAGCTTCATATTTCAGTGAGGTCCAGTTGTAACTGACGTAATGCTAGAATAAATGTAGGCTCAGGATAGTTCTGATACCACGACATGTTGTCCGAGTGAAAGAATAAAATAACAGTGTTACTAAGAGTGATGAAGAAAGTATAGTGTACCAGGTTTAAAACTCAGAACAAGACTTGGTCAATATAACGTGTGAGGCACGATATTAGTGGAAACAGGCATCGAGTCTGGACAGTCTGTAATAAGTAAATTTGTTTTCAGTTTCCCCTGCATCAAGCCAGAACGAGCTTCTACATCATCATTGCGAGGAAGCCACAACGGGAGCTGAAGCCGGCACGACATCGGGAATCGACCCAGGAACGTTGGGCGTACCTGATCAGCGCGACATCGAAGGGGACATCTTCCAACCATCTAAGGAGCTGTACGAAGGATTCACGCAAGATAGAATGTCTCCAATCGTTCACCGGTATCTGCTGCAAGCGTCGCAGTTTGTCATGATGTGGTAAATTCAGTGGTCCACAGGAAGGGCCGCTCCGTCATGTCATCAATCATATAAGGTCAAAGCTTTCCAATTCTGTTTCAAGCATGTCATTTAAATTTAGATAGGAACAGGGGGGCCGTCAGCCAACAGGTTAGTTTATGGTAGGAAAATTCTTGGTAATAAAGAGCTAGGCCTCAAGCTCGAACCCCGTACATTAGGGTAGGTAGTAGGTTGTATATTCCTTGTTGGTGTGATTATATTTCATTTCGATAGGATTAGATTAGTGTACGTGTAATCTTCATGGGTCAGGTCGAACTCCCTTGGTCATGTTAGGTAAGTCTGACAGGCAGGCACTCTTTATTGTGTAGCGTTTAGGCATGTGTCTCGGCAGACGTAGGTTGTGTATTTGAGATCAGGATTTACCCCGTAACTCACCTAGCTTTACTGACAGGGTGAGCGAGTCCGTATGTTTCAGAGATGTGGGCATTATGCATGTAGCTGACTGTATGAGTTGATATGAGAGAGCCCCAGCACAGATTAGGAGTGTATTAGATGCATTTGAGATGCCTTATTATGGCTATGTGATTATAGCTTACTGAATTGTGCTTTTGTATTATCAAGGATGAGCCCATTGGAGGCGGAAATGAGATTTGTTGTATTGCTGGTGATATTGAGATGAGGGCGTGTAGCCCATGTGTATTAAAAAGAGCGCTTTAGCAGACAGATTATGTGAGGTACTTTGAAAAGCGAAGTTTCTTAGCACTCAGCTACAAGTCAGTCAGCTGAGCTCATAAATTGTGTGGACCGCTGCCTGTCGAGTGCACTGCTGGTGAGGGTTGTTGTGCCTGACGTCACAGTCTTGAAACTCGGTTATATTGCTGTCTGCAGCTTGTCGAGTGTGTAGAGGGGAGAGGACGACCTTGATGTTTTGACACAAGGAGAGATCTTAGTTCTGTTTGTTCTGCTTTATTTTAACACTTGCCCGTTTGATATTGACCCCTTGGACAAGGTGGTTGTGTTCCTTTGATATTGTTTTTTTATATGATTATTCATCGCCTTGCTCTTCATTGGACCAGGGATCGAGACCGGGTCAGGGCACTGTACATTATGTGTTTATATTTGTTTGAACCGGGGTTCGATGGTACGAGGCATAGTAAAATTTTATGGGGAGATTACTGTTAGATGTGTATTTCAGCAGATCCATTGTCTCTTTATTTCATTACTTACACGATTGTACCATGCTTGTTACAGCAAAGCTGTTTCGTGAAGGCAGTGAACTGGTAGACATCGGCTCAACATTATCTTTACCCCAGTCACATTTGAAAGCTCTTATATTTGTAAATAGTATTTTTATGTAATAAATCCCTGATTGTAAAACTTTGAATGCAGCGATGTTTTCTGTTAGATATTTTTTGGTAGGATTTTTCTCTTACCCTGCATCATATCGTATCCACCTGTTATCTTTTATGCCTCATTTTTCACCCTGATGCCCTGATTCATGTTCTACTGAGCTGCGGATTGTAGATACGCCTGTAAGGTAAGACATGTGCCGTACATACATCTTTTCTTGGATGTATGGGTGACTATGATATTCTTGGTTCGAATTCGGCATTAGCCTGACTGGAATCAAAAACATTATAGGGCACAGTTTCTACTCAAAAATGTATGAATTAAATATTCCACCATATCGCCTAAGATAATTTGGGTACAGTATGCACGTATGTATGTATGTATGTATGTATGTATGTATGTATGTATGTATGTATGTATGTATGTATGTATGTATGTATGTATGTATGTATGTATGTATTTATGTATGTATTTATGTATGTACGTATGTACGTACGTATGTATGTACGTAATACTATAGGCAACTATTCTGTTATTATCGTTTTTAGTACGGTTATTGATTTGTGTGAGTATTTTAATTAATACATTATTGTACTTACTGTAAAATTATTTCTGTTATCGATTATTTATAAAATTAGTCTTAATATTGAGTATGTAAACTGTACTATTTTTCTAATAGCCGAGCTGTCTTTTTAACTGATGAATGAATGAAAATGAATGAATGAATGAATCAATCAATCAATCAATCAATCAATCAATCAATCAATCAATCAATCAATCAATACTTTTGGTATAGACTAAGTATACCCTGCGATCATGCACCTCTCGGGAAATGGAATTCTCATTTGTATTGGTTTTACTTATGAGGAGTTGAAACATGCTGTATATTTGTGTATTTTCCCTTTCAGTTTTGCTTGAATTTTCTTCAAGATTTTGTAGGAAGGAGAGTAATGGAGATGGCTGTGCTTGGTAAGAGGAGAAAGGAAATACCAAAGAGAAAATGGTTGGACTCTATAAAGGAGGATACGGCAGAGCTGATTCTACAGCAAACTCTGGTCGTAGACTGGAGTAATTGGAGAAACTTAATATACACCATCGACCACACTCAGGATATGAATAATAAATCTGAATAAAAGGGAGAAAAAGACTTATGAGTAACTGAACTCATGTTATTCTGGGTGAACCGAACATGCTTTTACCATATCGGCAAGGCAGCCACCAAAATATTTCAATACAAGTATATTTTACTCACGACCTAGTTCTGAACACAGATCCCCAGATACATTCTGGAACAACTTCCTGTGAACTTCTTTTAATTACCTCCTGCCCAGGCAGAGCATTTATTTCTGAAAGACACGCTGGAATTTAATCTTGCGATTGTAAGAGTAATGGTGAATTCTTTTGTGCACAAAAGTCTCTTCATATCCAACTTGCATTATACATTTCCCTTTTTCTAAAAAAGAGTTCAAATGTCACGACGACTCACAACAAGAACAAAGGACCCAATGTCGTTAAGTGCTGGAGAGAATTCACGGCTTATAACTCGCATTTGTTTTCTTACATCCAACAACTCTCTGAGCTCCTCTTTGTCGACTTTGTTGCTAAAATGGGATTTATTCGCAAGTAACAACCTTGCGGTTTTCAGAGGTCAAAGTCAATATAAATGTTCAGTGGATCTTCCATTATACAAAAGTATATACAATAATTGATGTATTTATACGTGAATAAAACTGCATTGTCGGCAGAGTCAATGCCAGTCACAGATAGCTTTATTCCAGTTAGAGATAGCTTAACTCCTTGCAAATTTATGGATGTCACACCCATTTCTATTAATACACTGACTGACAGAGCAAATGCAACACTAAGAAGGAGTGGTTCGAAAGGGATGAAAGTTGGGGAAAAAACAGAGACGGCACGGACGAATAATTGATGTTTATTTCAAACCGATATGCAGGTTACACAATGCGCACGCCATCGACTCAGTAGGATGTAGGACCACCGCGAGCAGCGATGCACGCAGAAACACGTCGAGGTACAGAGTCAATAAGAGTGCGGATGGTGTACTGAGGGATGGTTCTCCATTCTCTGTCAACCATTTGCTACAGTTGGTCGTCCGTACGAGGCTGGGGCAGAGTTTGCAAACGGCGTCCAATGAGATCCCACACGTGTTCGATTGGTGAGAGATCCGGAGAGTACGCTGGCCACGGAAGCATCTGTATACCTCGTAGAGCCTGTTGGGAGATGCGAGCAGTGTGTGGGCGGGCATTATCCTGCTGAAACAGAGCATTGGGCAGCCCCTGAAGGTACGGGAGTGCCACCGGCCGCAGCACATGCTGCACGTAGCGGTGGGCATTTAACGTGCCTTGAATACGCACTAGAGGTGACGTGCAATCATACGCAATAGCGCCCCAAACCATGATGCCGCGTTGTCTAGCGGTAGGGCGCTCCACAATTACTGCCGGATTTGACCTTTCTCCACGCCGACGCCACACTCGTCTGTGGTGACTATCACTGACAGAACAGAAGCGTGACTCATCGGAGAACACGACGTTCCGCCATTCCCTCATCCAAGTCGCTCTAGCCCGGCACCATGCCAGGCGTGCACGTCTATGCTGTGGAGTCAATGGTAGTCTTCTGAGCGGACGCCGGGAGTGCAGGCCTCCTTCAACCAATCGATGGGAAATTGTTCTGGTCGATATTGGAACAGCCAGGGTGTCTTGCACATGCTGAAGAATGGCGGTTGACGTGGCGTGCGGGGCTGCCACCGCTTGGCGGCGGATGCGCCGATCCTCGCGTGCTGACGTCACTCGGGCTGCACCTGGACCCCTCGCACGTGCCACATGTCCCTGCGCCAACCATCTTCGCCACAGGCGCTGCACCGTGGACACATCCCTATGGGTATCGGCTGCGATTTGACGAAGCGACCAACCTGCCCTTCTCAGCCCGATCACCATACCCCTCGTAAAGTCGTCTGTCTGCTGGAAATGCCTCCGTTGACGGCGGCCTGGCATTCTTAGCTATACACGTGTCCTGTGGCACACGACAACACGTTCTACAATGACTGTCGGCTGAGAAATCACGGTACGAAGTGGGCCATTCGCCAACGCCGTGTTCCATTTATCGTTCGCTACGTGCGCAGCACAGCGGCGCATTTCACATCATGAGCATACCTCCGTGACGTCAGTCTACCCTGCAATTGGCATAAAGTTCTGACCACTCCTTCTTGGTGTTGCATTTGCTCTGTCAGTCAGTGTATATTAATGTGTATAGTCCTACGTCTTCTAGTATGGGGTATATAAAATTTGTCATTTTCCTAGATCTATCTCAATCTCATCATTGGCTTTGAAAATATGAGCGATGCTAGCAATGTCATTCCTTATGCAGCCAGTCCCTGTTATGTCTGGTGTAAAAATGTCGATCATAGGGTCGGCTTGTGCAAGCATTTCAATGGGCTTGGCAGACTGATATGCAATAGCAACTTCTAGCTCTGTCAGAAAAGCGACGCAAACTACCTCACTCTTCAGTGACACGTAGGCCATCTATGACAGATGATGGCGAAGCTTTTGATGATCCAACCAGCGTTCTTGCTGAGTACTCAACAACCAAAGAAACAAATAAACAAACAAAAACAAACGAGCATACATACTGTCCCCTTCTCCAGGGTCGCTAGGTCGGCGGAGCGAGAGTCCCAAAGGGTGGAACGTTCGCAGGGCCAACTTTACTGTTTCGGGACAGACCTTCTGAATTATTTTTATTTGCAGGGCTATAGGTGACTGGATAGGTGACACAACATGAAAAAAACAGAACAAAATAACAATAACATTTATTAAATAAACAACAGTCTGGACAATGCAGATGAGAAAAGGAAAAAAGAAACTATTTACACAAATACAACTCAAATTGACTGCTTCCAATCTGTAACATGAATATATGTACACAGCATGCTTATGGGTTCCATTTGATTCAACCTGTCTTCATTTAAACACCAACCGAAATCATGCTTCAGGTCAAATCCTCGATTTATGGAACTGTAACATTGGACCAATAGTAATGTTAGCGACAATGTCATTATGACCAATAGTGCTACATTAGATCATTACATTATACGACATTCCCTTGTGCGATAAATTTTTACCCATATTGCTACCCCTTCATATCAGTTCTGGGTAAATCCCCATCAATTAATTCTCACTAAATTACTACGTCTTTTTTGGAAAATAATTTGTTTAACTTTCTAGAAATTTCCTTTACCTTGTTTTGAAGAATTCTGCAATATTTCAATTTCTAAAATTATTTCACAATACTCAGAAAATTCGCTTACAAAATACTTGGAAAATCTTTGAACATTATCGTAAAAAATTCTTTCAACATTACATGGAAAATTCTTTACAATTTCATTGGAAAATTCATTTAACATTTAATTTGGAAATTTATTAACATTTAATTTGGAAATTCTTTGGCAAGTTTCCCCTCCTTCACAGATTACGTTCGACTGCATTCTTATATTGACAATTTTAAACAATTATTCACTTACGAATACACTGTGGATAGATAGCAGAGTATCACGTAGCGAAACGCGCAACTAACGTAAACTAAACTCCATTTGACAATAAACCACATGAAAAATCACCAAAAGAATAACACTTGCTGAAACACATGGATAAGCTGTCACACAGACACACAATCTCCCCAATTATTCATCAGCAGATTATACCACAGTGTCGAGGTTATCATTATTATTATTATTATTATTATTTTATTATTATATCTCCCTTCAGAATGAGGTTGAAGACCCTCGCATTATTTGCAGATAATAGCAATGAATCACCATGACCTGTGATGAATGACCAAAATAGGATGAATAAAAAAATAGAAGAAACAGCGTTAGTTAGGGATACATCGAAGAATGCACTCATAACCTCAGGGAAAAGAAAAAACAGATTATTGAGTCATTTTACACAATATAAGTTGTTGAGCGGAAGTTTATTATTATTCCCTGAATAATTAACCATATCACCATAAATCACAATATCCTTACGACTAACATGTACCCTAGCGGTCATCATGTTGTCTAATATCATCATAAAAATGTATCATCGCAATCGTCGCTCACATTTAACTCTCAACAACAAGTTTAAATTGTTCCGACTCATTATTAATATATCCCTGGTTATTATATACTCCTAAACGCATCATCTCGATGAGCTGCCTACTGTCCACAGCTATCACCTTCCCTTCTAAGATCAGACTTATTTCACAAATCATTTCTTCCAAAGCTACGATTCAATTATTGTTTTAACATAATCCGATCATTTATTATTATCGTCATGATTTTAATGAAATCACACATCATCCTTATTATTATTATTATTATTATTGTTACGGAGATATCCGCGGTAGTTAGAGGTGAAAGGAGCTGCGGGCTGGAATAGGTCTCAACTACAAAATTAAAGTTAATTTAAAACTTTAACAGAGGTTATATTTTCTTTTCAAAATCAATAAATAACAGAGTATAACAGGTACCAAGTAGCAGATCAACAAATTAACAAATTGCAGTTCGTTACAAGATTTGGGCTTCGAGCCCCAAGTTTAATTTCTGAGCTCTCAGCTCACAACCACAATTGCTAAAGGGCATAAAACCCCTAAATGCATGGAGCCCTTGCTCCCAACTTTTAACTCAAGCCTCCCAGAGGCACCTTTCACACACACAAAAAGAGCAGACCCGCTCTCAAAGTTTTCAAGTCTATTTAAGAGGCCATAAACTGACTTTATGCTAACTGCCCTCAAGGCACACATATAATGGCACAGGGGCACCTCGTACCCAATCTACTGGGCCTTCACAGGAAGGAAAACAAAACGGGTTAAGTAAATGGCCCAAAATACAAAATGGAATAGAGGCGATAACTTGCACTCCTACACAAAGTTTTGACTTAAAACCTATGTGGCGCTAGGCCAATAATACAGGGACTAATCCCAAGCTAGGGAGGTGACCCGTATGAGAAAACTTTACTACATTAAAGAAGAGAAGAACGGTTATGAATACGTAGTCACTTCCATTTCAAAATGAAGGGGAGTTCGAGAGGGTGAAGCACTCTCTATTCCCGCTTTACAGTAAAAGATATTTGTAGATTTTACATAGACAGAAAAGGAATTTACATTTTTAAAAGATGGGTTACATATTAAAGGATTCGAACCTTCTCCGAGAGTTAAACTGCTGAGCTAGCAAGAAATAAAGATGTTAACAGGCCATTACCTTGTTGAAGAACTGCTGCTTGAAGAAAGAGGCGCTTCTCGCCCCCTGCTACATATTCACACACTGAGTTAGTTGTTATACTAGTGGCACGGAGACAATAAAATCAGCAGTTTTTATACTCTCGTGGAAAATTCGAGACCTTTCAGGAATGAGTCGACACACCCCCTCAATTTTATTGGATAACTAAAAGTTACACATCAACATCGAAAAAGAAAGACACTATCGGTCAGAAATTAATTACAAAAATTAGTGATTGGTTAAATTCAAAACAGGCGGAAAGAAAGGATAACTGTTGCCAACCCACAAACCACAGAACAAAATTTAGTAAAAACAAAACTTAGGAATACAATATTTCTTCAGGAGGGTACATTCCTTTACACCAGAGTGCGTTATCATAGTTTTTGGTAGAGACATCTGTTAGAGATTGTCCACACTCCTTAATCGTTGAAAAACAAAGGCAAATCAAAAACACTCAGTGACATCTTTTGAATAACCGTGGAATTAGTTCAGTAGTTAAAGTTCCAAGTTTCTCCAGTAGAGAAGTTTCAATTGGCGCAAGATTTGAACTTGCGTCGTGGATGTGTACCGCCCGGTACAATTATTATTATTATTATTATTATTATTATTATTATTATTATTATTATTATTATTATTATTATTATTATTATTATTATTAGCCTTCATTCCCCCGTAATTCATTTCGAAGACCTTAATTACACGTAACCTCGTGAAATTCACTAACAACTGGGAGTTATCAATCACTGGATCAACACAGCAATATTCCAAGAAAAGCACAAAATGAAACCAATAAATCAATGAATCAGTGACTACTCTACCATCATCACGACTTAAATACTACATCTCTAACTAATCTACGTTTCATTATATAAGAATACAATCCAACTAGCAATCTACTGAAAGAGAAGAGAATGTGACAAGAGTACTTATTATTCCGATGTAAATCTGCGGCGTCTTGAATATAGGTGTAGATGTAGGTTCCTCCTCCGGATTAGGGCGGATTGTAGATGAACAAATTCATCGTGCTGGCTCACACACGTTGGCTTAACACATCAGGATTCCTGTGCAGTCGAATAGCGTAGAATCACTACAGCGGTGTTTTAGAGTTCCCCAGGATTTCCTTCTTGGTCGGTCCATGATGACGGCTGGCCTTCTTTGATGTTGCTGAAACTAAAATGTATTATTAAAATTTGACCCATAGTCGTTGTAGACTAACATTTTGCCTTACAGTACTTAACTGACGCAATGATGTACACTGTGGTTCAACCCTATAGAAAGCTTCAAATCTTGACCTCATCTATCAGTTTACAGCACTTCGTTGAGTTGTCAGAATCTCGAATAGTCTACTATATCACTGTTGAAAACGATGTTCCTCGGTCAGGTTTATTCTCGAAGATTTCATTTCAATGATAATCTTCCCTCATAACTCCTACTAGAACATTCCATAAATTTCTGCGGCAAAAGTTGACGTAACGCCTTGCACTGACTGTCCGTGGTTTGGAAACTTCCACCGAAGAAAATGTGCGGCAATAATATATCGCACTAGGCTGATCAGTCTAAGCAGAAAATTAAATGGGCACACTCGAATATCATAATCGTCGTGCAGTACTATCTCATAGTCAGCTAAAACCACACTGCTCGTCAGCCTTCCTAAAACCACACTGCTCGTCTTCTTTCCAGAATGATTCTTTGACTATAGAACAGCTTCACTAATTCTCATTGGTCGTCAGCTATTCTGGGACGTGATTCGTTATTCCAAATTTGGAGCAGATCTTTCTAGAATCTCACTCCCCTTTGCCTCCGGCTCGCTATGTGACGTAAACCCTGTGACGTACGGTGACCTTCACCGCCTGACACAGTTCCCTCTCGTCCGCTGCGGAACGGCACGGTAATCAGCCGGTGCTCGCTCGCGCGTAGACCCGTATTACATTACGAGAATTGAACCAACTTCTCTAAATCCAATAAAATACCATTTGAACGGGTACAACTTGCTGAATGCTGCCGATCTTTTGGTTGCAGCAGAAAGCAAGTGAAGGACTAGAAGGAAGTACTTGGAAGCTTTAGTCTACGTTTAAACATCAAGAAGGGAAGATACCTTGCACCGAAGGAGGAAGTAGTAATAATCCAGACTGAAGGTGCACACATTAATAAGTTTCTTTCAAATACCTTGGATAATGGATTCAGAATAATAGAGGCCGAAAGGAAAAGCTAAGTGTCTGAAAATGAGTGACTAAAAGTCTGGAAAACAGATATCAGAGAATTATAGTAGATGAAGCTTTGTCTAATCTTGTAATGCTAAAAATGGGGGTTCCACAAGGCAGTATTATTGGAACTCTAAGCTTTCTTACATATAAATGATATGTCTAAAGAAATTAACCAATTATGATTAAAATTCCCTATCATGCTGGGAATCAAACCAGGGATCCCTGTCACCAAAGGCCAGCACGCTAACCATTTAGCCATGGGGCGGACAAGAAAAAAGGTGAAATCACTCCTGTCATGGCTAAGAAGAGGTTGGAATTGGCGAAAAGCTATCCCAACTGGCCAGAAAAATATTGGGAAACGGTAATTGCTATATACAATTTAAAATAATTGTCGAAAGTTGAAAGTTCGAAACAAATTTTGCTGTCAAATCTTGTAATACTTCTTTTGAAGTATTTTTAAAATTCTGTGCGTCCAAGTAATGTCAAGACACTACTCTGTTTTCCAGAAATCGCCGAGAACAAATCGTGCTACTTTCTTTTGGATGTTTTCCAGTTCTAGGAACAAGTAATACTGGTGAGATTACCGTACGCTGGACCCATGCTCTAACTGGGGTCTTACCGGAGACTTGTACGCTCTCTTCTTCACAATCTAACTACAACCTCTGAATACCCTCTTATAACCATATTAAAAGATATGTAACTTTTATATACAATCCCGTTAATGTGATTACAATCATAAAGACCTTTCCTTATGTTAACACCTAGGTACTTAACAGTGATCCCCATGACGTATTTCCAATCCATGACTTTTACTTTCAGTGAAATTTACAACCTGACCTTTCACCCCATTTACCATCATAACACAGTATTCTGTCAATCTCACGACATTATCGAGATCATTTTGCAGTCGCTCACATTGCTGTAGCTTAATTTATTAATCTTTATACACTATGACATCATCCCCAAAAAGTCTTCCATTTCTTTCTTACATATAAATTATATGTCTAAAGAAATGGAATTAATAGTGAGACTCCGCACTTTTTAAGTCCCCTTTGGAGTAGGGGCGAGGGAGGAGTGGTATATAAAAATAGTCGAAAATAGTGTCGAATCCACAGTTTTCGGGGTCGCTGAAATGAATAGCGGCCCTCCGGATTTTTAGTGAGTTGAGACAAACCACATGGGGGTTAGACACCCCAGGTACCCTTAGGGGCAGGGGGCGAGAGGGGTGAGGTATAAAAGTCATCGAAAGTAGTGTTGAATCCATACTTTTCGGGGTCGTTGAGATGAATAGTGACACTCCGGATTTTTTTTTAAGTCCAAGTTTAGCACCCTTCGGGGTGGGGGGGGAGAGATGGGGGGAGAGATATATAAAAAATCGAAAATTGTGTCGAATCCGTAGTTTTCGGGGTACCTGAGATGAATAGTGAGACTCCGGAATTTTTATAAGTCCAAGTTCAACCCCCTTTGGGATAGGGGCGAGGGAGGAGTGGTATATAAAAATAGTCGAAAGTAGTGTCGAATCCACAGTTTTCGGGGTCGCTGAGATGAATAAGCGGCACTCTGGATTTTTAGTTTTATGAGACTAACCACGTGGGGGTAAGACACCCCAGGTACCCCTAGGGTTGGTAAGGCGAGAGGGTGAGATATAAAAGTCATCGAAAGTAGTGTCGAATCCATGCTTTTCGGGGTCGCTGAGGTGAATAGTGACACTCCGGAATTTTTTAAAGTCCAAGTTCAGCCCCCTTTTGGGTGGGGGCGAGGGGGGGAGTGATACATCAAAATAATAGAAAATAGTGTCCAATACATCATTTTTGGGGTCGCTGAGATGACTAGTGACATTCCGGATTTCTTTTGGCAAACCGTCTGTGGGTAAGACACCCCAGGCACCCTTAGGGGTGGGGGTGGTGGAGAAGGGGTGAGATATAAAAGAACATCAAAAGTACTGCCGAATCTATACTTTTCGGGGTCACTGATATAAACAGTGACACTCCAAAATTTTATAAACCAAGTTCAGCCCCCTTCGGAGGGGGCAGCGAGGAGACATATACAAAAATAATCGAAAATAGTATCGAATCTGTATTTTTGGTGTCACTGAGATGAATAGTGACACTTCGGATTTCTTAAAAGTCCAAGTTCAAGTCCCTTTGGGGTGGGGGGCGAGGGCTGAGGGATACATAAATTCATCGAAAATAGTATCGAATCCACAGTTTTCAGGGTCGGTCAGATGGTTAGCGGCACTCCGGAATTTTTTCAGTCCAAACTCACGCCTTTTATGGTGGGGGTGAGAGGGTTAGAGATATAAAAATTAATCGTAAATAGTATCGAATTCATAGTTTTCGGGGTCACTGAGGTGAATCGTGACACTCCGGATTTTTTAAAGTCCAAGTTCAGCCCCGTTCGAGGTGAGGAAGAGGGGAGAGTGATATATAAAAGTAATCGAAAATAGTGTCGAATCGGTAGTTTTCGTGGACACCGAGATAATTAGTTTCACTCCGAGTATTTTATCCAAGTTCAGTCCCCTTTGGGGGGAGGCACGGGGGAAGTGATAAATAAGAATAATCGAAAATAGTGTCGAATCCATAATTTCGGGGTCGCTGAGATTAATAATGACACTCCGGACTTTTTATAAATCCTATTTCATCCCCCTCTGGCATAGGGGGAGAAGAGGTAAAACAGAAGTTGTCAAAAATGACCGAAATAATGGACGTACCGTAGCCTATGTATATTACAGCGTACCTTTCAACCAAAATTGATACAAGTATGACTTACTATCTGGTGTAAGTACTGTTTACGATAAGACACTTCAGGAACCTCTAGAGAAGGGGTGATTAATATACGTAACTAAAAGCGAACAATAATACTTTTCCGGACTACTGGAGCGATTCAAATATAACCTGGTACACTTATGAATTACTATCAGGAGATAAACTGCGTGGGATTACGACAAATTAGCACACCTAGGGGTAGGTGTTGGAAAGGGTCACATCAAAATAGTTTTCGGGGTCGCTGAAATAAATAGTGACACTCCGGGTGCCGTTTAAGTCCAAGTTGATCCTCAATTGGCAGGTGGGTGAGAAGAAGTGAAGAAAAGAAAATATCCAAAAGTGTGTACGTTCCAATATACTGTAATTGTCAGCTGAACTTGGTATAAATATTACCTACTATCTAGAAAAAAAATACTGCGGGGGAAAGACACCCCTAGAAGTATTAGACAAGGGGACGAAATATAACAATATTTTCGGGACTACGGGAGCGATTTCAAACAAACTTAGTCACTTATGACTTATTATCAGAAGACAAAGTGCGTGGAAGTATGACAACGCTAACAGACCCACGAGTGGGTGAGATGTAGAAATAATAGAAAATAGTGTCAAATCCATTCTTTTCGGGGTCACTGAGAGGAATAGTAACGCTCCGAATTTTTTTTTTTTTGAAATCCATGTTCTGCCTCCTTTCGCAAAGCGGTGAGAAGAATTGGAAAAACAACATTTCCAAAATGACCGAGATAATGGACGTATATGTGTATATTCCAGGATAACTCTCAACCAAAATTGGACCTACTGTCCGGAAAAAATACCTTTGGGGTAGAAGACTCCTAACCTCTAAAGTAGAGCTGAAATGTAAACATTAACCAAAAACGACCGATATCTGTGTCTAATCCATAGTTTTCAGGATCGCTGAGATGAACTGTGACACTCTGGATGCCGTTTAAGATTAAGTTCAGTCCTAATCGGCAGGCGGGTTAGAACTGGTAAAGAAAAGAAAATGTCCAAAGGGACAGAGTTTAAAGACGTGTGTATGTTCTAGCATACCTCTCAACCAAACATGGTATACACATGACTACTACATAGAAAACGTTACTGTGGTGGTCAGATACACCTACACCCCTAGAGGCGAGGGTGAGTTATAAAAAACACAGAAAGAAGGGTGAAATATAAAAAATAATAGATAACGATAATTATTCATGTACAGTCCATACTTTTCGAGATCGCTGAAGTGAATAATGACACTCCGGTTGTCGTTGTTCAGCCGCTATCGGCATGGATTTTAGAAGGGGTGGAAAGGAAAATGTTCAAAATGACCGAAAATACGGATGTATGTGTTTTTCATCCAGATGGCCCTCATATAAAATTGGTACACGTATGACTTACTATCTAAAAAATTACTGTTGGGGTGAAACACCCCTAGCACTCCTAGGGGAGACGGTGAAATATAAAAAATGAACGAATTTTACTGATATTAATGTCGAATAAATTCTTTAAGAGGTCATAGAGTTGATCTGTGAGACACTGGATGGTTGTCATACTTCAGCCGCAAACAGTATGGAGGTTGAGAGGGGGTAAAAATGAATGTACATATAACGGATATTATGGATGTACTGCATCCAGAATTGCTCTCAACGAACCTTTATAAACATATGACTTACCATCTTAGAAAAAATACTATGGGGATGAAAAATCACAGCTTCCGCTGGGGGTGGGGAATGAGAGGGGCTGACGTACAAAAATGATGGAAATAACCGATATTAATGTCGAGATCCACTGTTTATGAGTCTCTGATACGAACTGTGACGCTCTTGATACCGTTTAAGTCCACGTTCAGTCTCCATTGAGACAGGAGCTGAGAAGGGCTCAAAAGTATATAGTATAAAATGACCGAGATTACTGTTAGTACACTGCTTTTGGGGTCACTAGGCTGATTGTGACAGTCTCAATGACTGCCGAAATCGTGTACATCATTGTGTACAGTGCGGGTAAATACATATAATTATTACTTTTGGGGGGGGGGAGAATCAAATACTTCCCGGTCAATTCTAGCTTCCATAAGGACAAGATTTTACTCGAGAATTAAATAATCTAAAACTTGAAATCAGATACATCTAAATAACTCTAAAACTACATAATAGGTCGTAAAATCAACATCACAAAAAGAATTCAATAAGTATTCACTTCATACTTGACTAACTGGTAATACAAATACTGAAGGTAAACATTCAGAAACTACCCGGGCAACGCCGGGTACTACAGCTAGTTACTTAATAAAACTCGTATCAGTCAATAATTTTGAAATCCATGAGGAATCCCTTATAAGACAAAGATATAGCTAAGAGTATAAATGTTATTTTACTCTTGTTAAGGATCTTTTCAGGGCTGCTAATCCTCTCAAGTAGTGTTCATAATAACTGAAAGATTGGTATCCTGTTGAATGGGCCTTACTTGGTACCCCCTGCGAGCGATAGAAAGTGGTACGCAGACAAGGCTAACATAAATGACTTTAACTAACCGTTTGATTCTATTCTATCCTATACATTACCAACAAACAAAAAACATAAAAACGTAACTCAAATAATAATTGACAAGATTTTTGATGTGATTCTGAAGAGTCTTAATACATTTTCCCCTGAAAATGTTCCTATATCTCCCACCTTTGAAATGGGTGGTTACTCGCTCCAGTAGATCGCTGTTTCCTTCGCTGGATTTGAGTCTCACGTTCCGAAACACCGGAGCTGTCATTGGCGCGGTCGCCTTGTAAAGATGACCCAAACTCGTGCTGTGTTATGCTAGCGCGCGTATCACCCTCCTCTCGTGTGCAGTTGCGGGTGCCACTTTTCCACCTCAAATAGGTATAGTAACTGGTGATGTAAAGTGCCGTCTAACCTCGCACACACTTGATGACACTTGTCAGGTTATTACCACATAGCCCAATAAACGCACAGTCCCAATGAACTGACAATAGTTTATGAGCGATAATTCTAATAATTTGACTGAATTATGACAAAAGTCCACCTAACACTTCTTCCATGAAAAAATAACGCTAACAACATAACTGTCATGTCCACTGACACAATAAAATATAATCAAACTCTTTCACAAACCTCACAACAATATGATTGACAACAGGACACATTGACAATAAACAGTCTTTTTTTTTGCCAATGGCTTTACGTCGCACCAACACAGATAGTTCTTACGGCGACGATGGAATAGGAAAAGACTGGGAGTGGGAAGGAGGCGACCGTGGCCCCCGCATTTGCCTGGTGTGAAAATGGGAAACCATGGAAAATCATTTTCAGGGCTGCCGACAGTGGGACTCGAGCCTACTATCTCCCGGATGCAAGTTCACAGCTGAGCTCTCCTAACCGCATGGCCAACTTGCCCGGTAACAAACAGTCTTGGCCTTAAACAAAATGAGTAATCAGTAAACAGCAAAAATGATTCCACTGAATAGCATTCCCTAGGTTTTTATATTCTACTAGCTGATGTACCCGTGCTTAGTTAAGGAATTCTTAGAAAGACTGTATTTGTGGTTTTCCCAACTGAAGTTAACATTGGCCATCTCAATGATGTCAGTACCAATGTCACGCGATTAAAAGCAATTATATGAAATACTCGATCGAATGAAAAACGGCACATTTTCTCACTTTTAACGAACAGTCCAAATTTCCAGAGCTGGAATGACCAGTTCGAAGACAGCCGCGAAGACTCCTCTGCCATTATTCCGTCAAATGTGCACATTGCACATTCCAATCAGTGCCTCAGAGTAGGGACTGAATAGCTCGAATGCTATGATGAACCAGTGTGTTATGTACCAGTAGTATCAGAAAATTTATGAAACAGAGAAATGGCATGCTAAAGAAGAGAGAGAGATCTAACTCTCCAGTTACTTCCCGCCAATATTCATGCAGGCTGTTATACTCGGTACTCGGAGATGATTGGCAGCAGAAGAGACAAAGAACATCACAACACACAATGGTCAATGCAATGTTATTGTTGATCAATTTTATGAGCGTTCGATATTATACGCCTTCACATTTAGTTTTCTTCCGACTCTGTGATATTAAGGCATCTGATGTAAAGTGAATCATCCCTCCTTTCGTCTCATATTCAAGCGATCGTTCCTTTACCGTTTCTTCTCATTTTTATAATAATCTTCACAATGTTCCTTGTCGATATGGACGAATGACCATGCATTTTACACCTGAAGACATTCATAACAGAAAACATCGGCAGTTAACTTGATTGAACAATATTTCCATGTTAGCAATGCTCGGTGCTGATATGGGCTAAGCAACAAAAGTCTAAATTCATGAAATCTCATTATAGTCGTCCCCCTGTGGGCGGAGGCGGTAGAATAACATCCACAGTATCCCCTGTCTGTCGTAAGAGACGACCAAATGTGATCCCAGGGGCTCTGAACTTGGGAGGGTGGGTTGGTGAACACTGGGCCCTTTGTTGAGTCCTGGAATTGCTTCCACATACTTGTGCAAATTTCCTAACTTTTATCTACCCTATACGACCCGACCTCCCTTGGTCAACTTTTGTCCTTTTCTGACTTCGACATTATTATTTATGGAGGCCTAGGGAGTCCTTCATTTTCACGCCCTTCGTGGCCCTTGTCTTCCTTAGGCCGATACCTACGTTCTTCAAAGTGTCGGACCCCTTCCATTTTTCTCTCTGATTAGTGTTATATAGAGGATGGTTGCCTAGTTGTACTTCCTCTTAAAACAAAAATCACCATCAGCACCAATCTTATTGCAATCAGTACGGTAAAACTGAATAAGACATAAACGATCGGAAATTGCATTCTCTATAATTTTGTTATTGAGCCATATAATATGCCTCAAATTATTTATAACAACACTGTGGCATAAATTTATTTAACGCGTCATAGAGTCGCAGGAAATGAAGGCAGGAACTCTGGATGGCCGTGCCATAGGCCATGAGAACCCCGTATTGATCCGGAAGGAACGGATTCCTCGAGTTAGAACTGAGCCGCAAAGCATGATTTCATTCATGGAGACCCCTACTATAGCACCAAGCCCAACCGCTGTAACTTGGAGGGAATGAAATTTAAACGTGGGGATCCACAGAACAATTGTCTCAGGTTGACAAACTTCGCATTCCCAGGGCTGGAATCATCTGAATTTAAGTCAATATATCCACCACTGGGCTAAATTCCACAGATCTGACTCGACACATAATTAAGAACAGAATTGCCCTATGACAGGAGTCGATAATATTAGTTACTTGTGCTCAACTGAGAGAGAAGTGCGTATTTACAGGAGAGGCCGTTGATATCTGATGGGCCGTTACAAAGAAGGACTCTGTTAGCCTGGGGCTTAACTCGTCTGGGCATATTTTCAAGGCTATAAAAACTTGCTTGAAGAGAGAATCTCTCTCATTCGATCTCAGTCGCTTAGGGTGTACTATCTCGAATTTAGTTGCTCGTTGTGTACGTATTTGCTCAATCGAACTCATTCATTCGCTTATTGTGTTCAGTATCATTTGCTCGCTCAGTGTATGTCAGTCGCTCAGTCGTATTGCAGAAACTAATCAATTCACAGCGATTTGTGACTCTCAGTAATTAGTGATAGTTATTTCTTACTTGATTTTTATTCACTGTTATGAAACCCCAAGTGCGGCATGGCGTAATTCACAAACTAGATACATGTATTTGTGAGCATTGTAAGACTATTATTCGATCGCTGTGAGTTAGCTCACAAGAGCTAATAACGCTGTCAAATAGCATAAAACATTCATAACGCGTTCGCGGATCGCGATGGTAACATGTGCGAAACGTGCAGATATAACCGCTGTAAAATAATGATTTTAACCGGGCTAGTTCCCGTAAATTAGTGACGCACAAATCAGGACTAAAATTTGCGCGTAGGCTATAGTCAATTATAGTCTATCACTAAGGTTGAGATTTTGTGTACGATCACGTCAAGCGGTGAAGCAGATGTTCTGAAATATATCACCATTCCAGACGATGCAGGATCAAGCAGACGCCAACCATGCTTTATCCAGGACTCGAGGCGAGGACCATCAAACCCGTGATGACTGCAGCTGATATGGGCTACGCACGCATGACATAGCGGTCATGTGATTCGTCGCTGATGGAGAGATGGCTGCTAAGTCCTTAAGTTCTATAAACATGCAGAGTGATACTCAGACACAAGTATAGTTTTTTCTCAAGTCAGTTAATTATTGGTTAAATGTAAGCCAGTGCGGCACTTGTTTTGCTCAGTTCTTAGTAAGATTAAATACGTTTAGGGCTGTAATACATGTTTAAACCCCGAGCTAAGTGTTTATATTTTAATCAGATGGGAACAAAGGGTAAAATAGATTAGTTATAGGTGTGTGTTTCTTTTGTTTGAATAGTGTTTTATTCCCGTATGAGCTGATTTAGATAGAGATATTGGGCAGCCTCTTCACAGTATCAAATGGGCTCCATGCCGGCGTCGCGAGATTTTATAGAGTAGATTAGAGACGGCATTAGATCAGGATGTTTTCTATGAATGAAGCATGAATTTTTCAGCTGCGAGGAGTTGTATGGTAGAATTATATTCACCGTTGAATACAGAACAGGGTCTTCAACTTTGGGGGCAGGCAAGTTCATGAATGTAAATAGTATCGAACCAATGAGATTATGTGAGAAGCTAGAATTGCCGTGATATGTTTACGGGGCTGAAATAATGAGAGCAAGGCGATCAAGCCATAGTGTTTACTGGGTGCACTGATGTATATGTGTTAATAAGCCATCCTGTGATTATGCACGTGAATGTGTTGGCTGTGCGTTAATTTTGTCAGAGGGAATTTGTTCCATGGTGCAGAGATAAAAAACGAAGTAGTCCCGACGAATTGTTAGCTTCCAGGTAGAAATTTCCAAGTAAGCTATACCCTGTAAGTCCACTATGGGTGGTAGTATATTTACGAGAGATCCCGTTAGTTCCACGAACTACTGTCTACCTGCCCCAGTTATTTAAATATTTGTTGCTCTCCAGCTGATCTCCCATGCTGTGTGGAGAAAGACGGCAGTGCTGTGTCTTGTTGAGAATAAATCTTCGGAGCCTGAATATGTCGGAATCGAATCTCGACGTCTCTATCAACTTCAGTGTATATATGTGTGTGTTTATTTTGCAGGTGCGATTTTGTATGTGTACCTTGTGTTGTTTGTTATTCTCCTGCGTATTTTTGTTGTTTTATAATGTTGTCCTTTGTTGTGCAACAAGGATACATTAGCCCGTCGGCTAATTTGAGGGAAGCAGGTTCTGCTCTGATTTCTTGCCCATGGGTACCGACCCATATGATTAGAGTCTCTGCTAATTTGCAGGGGTAATTTAGGCGCAGTCATGTGCAAATGTTTTTTATATATTTGTGTCCGAGTATTCGGAATGTACATCTGTCAGTTAGCCCAATTAATAGTGTATTGAGTGTTATTTTCGCACCTAATGGACGGTTTTAAATCGACCCTACGGGCAAAGGACTTGGGACTTAACGAAGCAAACAAACAATCCAAACAATGTAACACATTCCAATTTCCATGTAAATCTGTAATCGTAATTTTCGGGTCGTTACCCGTCTTTCTTATGTTTAAACAATTGCTAAGATGTCAATTATCTAAATGTGCGCATCACTTTTCTGACCAAGTTTACGGTCGATTTTACGTTTATTTGATTTTTTATTTGATTAGTATGAGCTCAATTCATGTTTTTAGATTAATAAATCTATCTTGCCCTGATACTTGCGCTATCATGCACTAGTGTTAGATGTACGTATTTCCTGTCCGTTTACTTCTAGTATAATTATATATTTTATTGCCCACTTTCGGACGTACCACGCGCTTTTACCCTGAGCTAGGCTGAATTTGTGAGAGGACACGGTGCATTATGTAGTACTTTTCGATAGGGCCAATAACATACCATTTCAACCAGGGTGAATAAAAATTTTTACAGCGTAGACTGTAGTTCCTTATTCCCCGAATATACATACCTATTTTCATTAACTACTGTTTACCCATTTTCTCGTGGTTCGGCCTTGATATGGACTCAGTAACAAAAATCCAAATTCATGAATATCTCCATTATCACAGCCTGTACGGTAAAAATGTATAGGGCCATTAATAACAAATATTTGAGAATTACATTTTAGGCCTTCCCCTAAACTACCATTTCACTCACGTGAATAAAATTATGTATGGCCTATATTTTAGTGATTTATTCTCCGACTTTACATACCGATTTTCATTAAATTCTCTTCAGCTGTTTTCTAGTGATGCGCGTACATACAGACAGACAGACAGACAGACAGACAGACAGACAGACAGACAGACAGACAGAAATTACGGAAAATTAAAAAGTGCATTTCCTTGTTATTGTGGACACGACCGATGCAGAAATACCATTCCTTTTCAATTCCGAGCAATGTACAGACAAAACTCTAATTATATATGTATACATTACACTTTCCGTTTTTCGCCTTTTTGACTTAACTTCAACTTAATTTCGGTCCGTTCCATGTCAATCCACGTTTTCCTAAACAGTTGCTTGGACAAACCCAGACTCACAATCTCATTGTCCACTTTCCATTTCTGCAGGCTTCACACAGCGAGCATGACCATATATGGTAATGTTCCGATCCATCTGTAATGTCTATTCGGAGTTAAGATACAATATTATTTTTGCACCACCAACGTTGAGGCCATAATGACAGCTGCGAACTCTCAAATTCTTGAGCAAATCTACCATGTGCTTTAGGAGTTAGAGAGGTGGATAATATCCAAGTTTCGAGATGCTTCGTCGGCTCCAGATATAAAAGCAAGGCGATCTAGGCTACAGATAGGCAGTAATACTCCACCGTCTCTGCGGCACGGGTGACGGGTGGAGCTCTACAAGTGCGACGGACCGAATCCATGTCCAGTCGGGACTCTGTATTTCGGCGGGTCGTTAGGGTCGATACTCTGACTCTCTAGTGCTCGGTTATAGTAGAAGCGGAACATAGCATTTCTCTTCAAGTGCCATATTAGGACTTGTGTTTTCTTTACAAACAGTGGCGTTCCAAGGGAACATAGAATATTTCCAAGTATCATTTGAACTTGTTTTGTTATAACAGAACGAAAGAACATAGAATATTTCCAAGTGCCACATTTGAACTTGTGTTTTAATAAAAAAATCCTGTAGGTACATAGAATGTTAATGTCATATTTGAACTTGTGTTCTCTTCTCGTGAAGTTCTGAGAGAACACAGATTTTTTCAGTGCCACATTTAAACTTATAGCTTATAGGCTAGTTCGTAATAATTATTCATAGACAGTGTTAAACATTCTTCAAGTGCAGTTAAACTTTAATCATTACTAGCTGATGTACCCGTGCTTCGCTACGGAATTCTAAACTGTAGGCTATACAGAATTCTAGGTTAGGTAGTGTAAACGTTGTGAGCAAGATTGTATTAAGTTGCATAGCTCTTAACGTTGCCCTAGAAACACGACGGGGAAGTCACCAACGTCTTTTCTCATATGACGACTGAGTTAGGGAATTATCATTGTAATGGTAGGCCAGCTTGCCTACCATCAGTCACAATCAGGGTGGGGAGTTTTCATTACAATGGCAGACACGCACTCTCCGCCTGCCTTTATAGATTCTCAGGAAGACTCTCTTAGTGGTTTTCCCAACTGAAACGAACATGGGCCATTACAATGACGTCAGTAGGAATGGCGCGATTAAAAGCAATGCTTTCATATGAAATACTCGATCAAATAAAAACCCACACATTTTCTCACTTTTAACGAACAGTACTACACTGCAGAACTAACAGCCCAAAGCTACAGAGCTGGAATGACCAAGACGCAGACATCCGTGATCCGTGAACAAACTTCGTCGTTTTTCGGCGGGGGGGGGGGGGCAGGTTCGAATAGTGAATAGTCCCAGGGCAAAAACTATGCCCGTTTACTTATCTGTTTCTTGGGAGTGCCCGATGAGTAGGAAAATCTCAATTCACCACACTGGCGAGGAACGTGGAGGCAATTTTTCCTCCAAGCCAGAGAAGAAACCACATCTTCGCTGCTAATTTGAAATAAAATGAATGTAGATTTAATAAAAGTGAAGATGAAGAAGCTTTTCTTAAGAAACGGCTCTTTTCAGGGTTGAATTTTGAGTTATTAATGAATTGTGGTACTATAATTCGAGAAATTCTAGAACGTCGAGAACTTCACATCAAGGACAGGCGTGGTCCCTGTCCAGACCGAGCCCTGTAATCATCCCGGAGTCCGAAGATTCCAGCCTGCTACAACGAATTTACTCAACTTGTGTAACAGGCGATATGAATTTCTTTCAAATGAGCAATAAAACCAGATTTTCAAAATAATATATATTCAATGAACTAATACCCCTCTCTGTACCAACTCCAGTGCTTACGTACCACCCTCGTTTTCTTTCTATGCATACAACATTTCGAGTTATGTACTGGTGCGTGCTGCCATCTGGCATAACACAATTCTCTAAGGCGGGTTGCAGACGACAAGGGGCCGAGATATGAGATGCACCGAACAGGCACGATAGTGGGTAATAATGTTCATTGCGAATGTAAAGTCTATGGTAGTGTCGCTAATTGTCGTTGGAGAGAAACATATGTGACTGGTCGCCTAGTGATACAGATAGCCCGAGCTTGCGCGAACCGTACCACTGCGTATCATTCCGTCCCAATTGGTGCGCAACGTATGAACTGTAAGTCATATGATTCCATGCCGTTATAATTTGCGAAGATGAAGCTGAATGTTTCAAAACATTTCGTAATTTTCCAAATTCCGTTCACCACGTATTTTCTGTCGTGAATGTCCTAAGTCTAACATAAGAGTGCCGTTGTTTCGAGCATAAGATTCTCTATTCAGTGAAGCACACATCATGGGTCGGAATTTACACCCATAAGTTGATATGGATTAAATCAAGAAATACTCAAATTTTCGACCTCAAATAACTTTGTCCCTAAGGCTCCAACCATTATGGTACCGCCATGTCGGGTTCAGAGAAAGATTTCTAGCTGTGCCCAATATGTAGGGTCAGAATTAATATTAAGACGTCAAATCACCCATTTTTAAAATCCAACTTCAACGTTTTGGGCCCCTCCCTGGTTGTGTATTTATTTTGGGATTTGTACCGTTTTGTTATGCGAATGTCAATCCTTGTTATCACAAATGTCACTAACATAAAATACACTGACTGACAGAGCAAATGCAACACCAAGAAGGAGTGGTCAGAACTTTATGCCAATTGCAGGGTAGACTAACGTCACTGAGGTATGCTCATGATGTGAAATGCGCCGCTGTGCTGCGCACGTAGCGAACGATAAATGGGACACGGCGTTGGCGAAAGGCCCACTTCGTACCGTGATTTCTCAGCCGACAGTCATTGTAGAACGTGTTGTCGTGTGCCACAGGACACGTGTATAGCTAAGAATGCCAGGCCACCGTCAACGGAGGCATTTCCAGCAGACAGACGACTTTACGAGGGGTATGGTGATCGGGCTGACAAGGGCAGGTTGGTCGCTTCGTCAAATCGCAGCCGATACCCATAGGGATATGTCCACGGTGCAGCGCCTGTGGCGAAGATGGTTGGCGCAGGGACATGTGGCACGTGCGAGGGGTCCAGGCGCAGCCCGAGTGACGTCAGCACGCGAGGATCGGCGCATCCGCCGCCAAGCGGTGGCAGCCCCGCACGCCATGTCAACCGCCATTCTTCAGCATGTGCAAGACACCCTGGCTGTTCCAATATCGACCAGAACAATTTCCCGTCGATTGGTTGAAGGAGGCCTGCACTCCCGGCGTCCGCTCAGAAGACTACCATTGACTCCACAGCGTAGACGTGCACGCCTGGCATGGTGCCGGGCTAGAGCGACTTGGATGAGGGAATGGCGGAACGTCGTGTTCTCCGATGAGTCACGCTTCTGTTCTGTCAGTGATAGTCACCGCAGACGAGTGTGGCGTCGGCGTGGAGAAAGGTCAAATCCGGCAGTAACTGTGGAGCGCCCTACCGCTAGACAACGCGGCATCATGGTTTGGGGCGCTATTGCGTATGATTCCACGTCACCTCTAGTGCGTATTCAAGGCACGTTAAATGCCCACCGCTACGTGCAGCATGTGCTGCGGCCGGTGGCACTCCCGTACCTTCAAGGGCTGCCCAATTCTCTGTTTCAGCAGGATAATGCCCGCCCACACACTGCTCGCATCTCCCAACAGGCTCTACGAGATGTACAGATGCTTCCGTGGCCAGCGTACTCTCCGGATCTCTCACCAATCGAACACGTGTGGGATCTCATTGGACGCCGTTTGCAAACTCTGCCCCAGCCTCGTACGGACGACCAACTGTGGCAAATGGTTGACAGAGAATGGAGAACCATCCCTCAGGACACCATCCGCACTCTTATTGACTCTGTACCTCGACGTGTTTCTTCGTGCATCGGCGCTCGCGGTGGTCCTACATCCTACTGAGTCGATGCCGTGCGCATTGTGTAACCTGCATATCGGTTTGAAATAAACATCAATTATTCGTCCGTGCCGTCTCTGTTTTTTCCCAAACTTTCATCCCTTTCGAACCACTCCTTCTTGGTGTTGCATTTGCTCTGTCAGTCAGTGTATATCACTAGTATCTCTGTCATCAATGCCTGTAGTCTGGATTTCTTCTTCGTCCCTGTCATCATCAACACGGATAAATAGTTCGTCCATTGTTTCCTCCATTATGCAATCCAGAATATTCTATCTGCACTCACAAAAGTTGCCTCACTCACTAGAGTGTAATGTGCAGCTCTCTCTCTGTTGCCTTTAATACTGACACTTGCAAAGTCAATTATTACTCATCTTAACCATTTCTCTATCCGACTCTATGGTTAAGTGGTTACCGTGTTGGCCTTCGGTTACAGGGGTACCGGATTCGATTCCCGGCAGGGTCGGAAATTTTAACCATCATTGGTTAATTTCACTGGCACAGGGGCTGGATATATGTGTTGTCTTCATCATCATTTCATCCTCATCACGACGCGCAGGTCGCCTATGGGAGTCAAATCAAAAGACCTGCACCTGGCGAGCCGAACATGTCCTCGGACGCTTCCGGCATAAAAAGCCATAACGCATTTCATTTTTTACCATTTCTCTCATCCTGCTGCGAAACAATTTATTTGACTTACTCATGGCGTAAGGCGCCAAATGATCTATCCTTAGACATTTTATTCTCCATCGTATCATCGAGCAGAGTGGCTTCGGCTATACAGCTGTGTGTTCGGGAGGTGGTGGACTGGTCCCACAGGTGGGTGTCCTGAGAATGGCTTTCCCTGGTTTTGCATTCTCCTCACTAAGACGAATGCGAAGACCGTGGCCTGTAAAAGGAACTGTCATTTTCCTTTTCCCTTTCTCCGCACCTCAGATCAATGCAACACAGAACACTGTAGACCCGAAATGTTTACAGAGTCCTTAGTGGAATTGTCAGCGTTGAAGCCTTCGGTTCAGAGGATCCAGAGTTCGATTCCCTACTGGATGGGGGATTTTAATCGCGTCTGATTAATTCTTCTCACTCGGAGACTGGCTGTTTGTCCCAACACTCTCATCTTCCTATTCACACAACACACCACACTACCATCCACCACAGAAACTCGCAAAAGTGATTACTTTTTTTTTGCTAGTGGTTTTACGTCGCACCGACACAGATAGGTCTTATGGCGATGCTGGGATAGGAAAGGCCTATGAGTTGAAAGGAAGCGGCGGTGGCCTTAAGTAAGGTACAGTCCCAGCATTTGCCTAGTGTGAACATGGGAAACCACGGTAAACCTTCTTCAGGGCTGTCAACAGTGGGATTCGAACCTACTATCTCCCGGATGCAAGCTCACAGCCGCGCGCCTCTAACCGTACGGCCAACTCGCCCGGAAAAAGTTATTACATCCCTCCACATAGTGTTAGCGTCAGGAAGGGCATCCGGCCGCAAAACAGGACCAAATTAACATGTGTGACGAAGTTTTCACACGCGACCCCACATGTGTGGAAGAAGCTACAGAAGAAGACTCTCTTGAGAGCATGATAAATTTCGAATGCCAGACAACCCTGGCATCTGAAATTAGAAGGTTACAGCTAGCCTACAGTTACAATAAACTTCCCTCAATTTGACACAAAGGAGTCACGTCAGTATCAAAAACAATTCGTCGCCCTTCATGACATCAGTAGAATACAACTAATACATTACAATAAGTTTTTGAAAATTGTAATGGTTATAGTATTGATAGTAGCATTACGTGACTTGGCTATCAGTCAGTCACAGCAGACATCCTAACCTAACCCCGTGGCACTACACCCCTGAAGGGCCTTGGCCTACCAAACATCACGCACGCCCATTCCCAGTAAATTTATAAAATTGTCGAGTTCCAACAAACAGGGAAATATGGCTGCACGGTTAATTATATTATCCCATGCCTGGGTAATTATAACTGAGATTATTATTTACTAGCGAATGTACCCGTGCTTCGCTACGGTATTCTACATTGTATTCGAATATCGAAGTAAATAGTGTACATGCAGTAAATAAGATAGTTTTAAAATTGCATGTCTCTTAGCGTTATCCGAGAAAGAGCATGGGGAGGTCCCCGTACGTTGTTTCCAATGTAAAGTGTTTGTAATGGATTTGTGATATAACGGCAGGCTCACTTGCCTACTGCCATTCACAATCGAGTTGGGAAGTTTACATTATAATTGCAGGCCCCATTGCCTACTACGCGGACAGAATCGATTTAGGGAGTTTTCGTTAAAATGGCAGCCCCCGTTCCTACTTCCAGACAGATTACAGTTGAGGAGTTTTTATTATAATGGCAGGCAATTACCCTACTATCACTCGAAATTGAGTTGTGCAGTTATCATTATAATCCCAGGCCCATTTTCCTACTTCCAGCCAGCTTACTGCCAGTCACACCAAGTTGGTGAGTTTCCATCAAAATAGCAGGCCACTATGCCTAATGCCAGTCACATTTTAGATGAGTACATTTCTTTATAATGGCGGGCACCCTTGCCTACTGCCAAACACAATCGGGTAGGGGAGTTTTAAACAAAACTGCATGCTCACTTACCTTCTGCAAGTCAAATCGAGAAGGGAACTATTCATTACAATTGTAGGCCTTCCTTACTAATGACAGTTACACAGGAGTTGGAGAAGGAACCCTTTCCTACTGCCAGTCAAAGTCGGTGTGGGGAGTACTGATTACAATAGCAGACCGACCCTTTCTCGATCGCTAAATCGACATCAGTGAATATATATAGATCGACATACGAAAGTATATGCGTGTTTACAATATTGAAGACCTTCATTTACAGATTAACTGCTACTAAACGTACGTCATATCGACAAAGGATTATACCATAAGACACGCCGGATTCAGTGGCCTAAATGGCTGGTCCAATGATATGTCATCTATTCTTGGGTCAGATTTAGAAACGTGGAACAGGGTAAAGGTTTTGTAAGATCATCTCACATTACATTACTTTTCGGATAATAATGTGACAGCTACATACGTAGCATTTGGCTCACATATGGCTACTGAGTGGGCCAATTTTCGTGAAGAGTTTGATGATTCTGTATTTCATATAAGTAATTGAAAGTATGAATAATGCATGTGAAAATTCCAAATTGACTTAACATCGATTAATAGAGAAAAATCAAACGTAAAAGGGATACAGATACGGCATAAAGTCATAAGACCAAGGTTGTAGATCATTCCAAATTGAACGGAGATTGTGCAATCCGTTACGTGATAGGAATTTCCGAAGGTCTGCACCATCATTAAAATTGCCTGCATATTTCGATATTCTTCGGGGATAAAAAATGAAAAATTTAATGATATAGGATTTTTCATTCGTTACGGGCTAAAACGTATAATTTTGTCAAATTTCAATTATCTTCTTATTCTTCTGGCAGATTATGCCACAATGTGGATTTTGGGCGAGGCGGGTAAAAATTAGGACTTTCAGGAAATCAAAAATTATGGAGATTGTTATTATTACCCCTTAAACGGAAAGCTGTACGAAAATTTCGCCAAAATAGTCAGTGTAGAGGTACACAGTCGTTACGATTTGATTTATATAGATAAGGAATCTGCTCCATGTAAAACACCTTTTGGGCTATGTCCGCTGGACTTAACCTGCAAAAGTGACCATTCATGATATCTCCCTTATTAATCCTCCTGACGAAAAAATGCACATGAAAAAAAAGGTTTAGAGGTGGAATTCCATCAGGTTTGGTCGATTTCCAGTCAGGTTGGTCTTGTTCTGTATATATTGTGGAAGAGTAAAATCACCATTTCGGTTCCTTATAAACCGCCAGTCCATTCCGGAACATGAAATGTTATTTACGTTTAAAACCTACCTTTGGACAGGTGGATGCTAAATATAAATTTTGTTTCGAATGTCTTCAGTAGTTTTCAAGTTGTAAGGAATACGCTTTACACGCACCCGCTCGTGAGTTAAGTCCGATGGGACTTGTACAGAAAAACGGTCCTTTAATGATATCTCACTTATTGATCCTCGTATCGAAATGATGCACATGAGAAAAAAAGGTTTAGACATTAATTTCTACCAAGGTAGGTAGACTTCCATAAACTTTTGTTGTGTATATTTTTTGGAAGTGCAAAATCACTGTTTCGGTTTCGTATAAACCCCCAGTTAGTTCAGGGATTTAGAAACAATATTTGCCCTGAAACCTATCAAGGACAGGTGTATTCTAAATACGAATCTTGGTGGAAATGCATCCAGTAGTTTCTAGCATTCACGTACATACGGCGTAATTAAGGAAGAAAATAATACAGTTAAGAATGTTGAAACTAATAGAAAATGGATTATAACTGAGGACAGCCGGATAACGACAAATAAATAAATGCCGTGAGTTATGGATATAATAAAGCGCTAACAGAGGAGAAATTTAGGTTCAGTGATTCTTAGGTAAACAAATATGAAGATGACTAATGGTGTTATTACTTAATCTATTCGAGGGCGGTTATAACCTCCAACGATATTCCGCCAATATCCCGCAGATGAGCCGATTGATGCCTCTCTTGCCATCTACCCAAGGAACAACCACGAATTTAAAAGCATGATGAGGAAAATGGCAATACGTTACTTCCCTACTGGCATGCAGTCAGAGACGTTGCCATGGTAACCTGTAGGTTCGTTGTCGGTCTGTCGGTCACTAAATGCAGAGCATGATACCAGCAGAAAATTGTAAATTTCTCCGTCATGTGAAGAGTAAGGTAAATTATGAACATAACGAAAGTTGTTTATAATGAAGAGACGTTTCACGTACGGTAAACGAAGTTTACAGAAAATCAATAGTATAAGAGAAAATAGAGGAAAACCACTGTGGTTTTCCTATAAACACCCCGTCTATTCAAAGATTTTAAAATTATATGCATATCGGAACCTTTCCTGGGATGAGTATACTCTAAATATGAAGTTTGGCTGAGATCTATCCAGCCGTTTCGACGTGATGGTGGGAAAACCACTCTGGTTTTCCTATAAACCCCCCGTCTATTCAAGGATTTTAAAATGATATGCATATCTAAACCTTTCCCGGGATTAGTATACTCTAAATACAATGTTTGGTTGAGATCCATCCAGCCGTTTCGACGTGATGGTGGAAAAACCATTCTGATTTTCCTATAAACCCCCCATATATTCAAATATTTTAAAATGATATGCATATGGAAAACTTCCCCGCGATGAGTATCCTCTAAATATGAAGTTTGGTTGAGATCTATCCAGCCGTTTCGACGTGATGGTGGAAAAACCATTCTGGTTTTCCTATAAACCCCCTGTCTATTCAAGGATTTTAAAATGATATGCATATCGAAACCTTCTCCGGGATGAGTATACCCTAAATATGAAGTTTGGTTGAGATCTATCCAGCCGTTTCGACGTGATGGTGGAACAGACAAACAGACAGACAAACAGAAACAATTTTATTTATATAGATTTTTACACTCGTTCTTCACCCCCTTTCCATCCCCGCCCAAAGGAGTCCTATGAGTCCCTTACACAACAGTATATTTTTTCCCAGATATTAAGTCTTATTTGTACCTATTTTGGTTGACAGCTATGCCCAAACGTACATGCATAATCTCACTGCTCTAGAATCCTGGAGCTGACGTTGCCATGGTTACGGCAGTTCATTTCTTTATCCGATTCCTAGAGCAGGGGTAGTGTGGTGCCAATATCTCCGTAACGGTTGGTTTTAGGGCCTTAAAACATGGTTTTCGGGCCCGCAGGGCTTACCGAGTTTTGTTCTTTGCGTCAAGAGGATTAAATTGAGCTTTGTCTCGTCCTTATACGACAAATTCGATATTTTGCCTATAATAGTATAAGAGAAAATGGAGGAAAACCGTTTTTCCTATAAAACCCCCGTCTTTTCAAAGATTTTAAAATGATATGCATATCGAAACCTTCCCCGGGGTGAGTATACTCTAAATATGAAGTTTGGTTGAGATCTATCCAGCCGTTTCGACGTGATGGTGGAACAGACAAACAGACAGACAAACAGACAAACAGAAACAATTTTATTTATATAGATGACGGATAAGCATGAGCACGTTGAAAAGTGCAGACTTCCACTCCGAGATTCATATCTCCTAAACGGTTTATGATATTAAGAAACGGTTTCCGCCATCAGACGCCTCATTTATTGCTCTACATGTTTGTTTCTAAACCATATCCTCGTATCTCCCATATTAAGGGGGTATATTGAGTTCACATTTTGAATAGGGTGAAATTTGGGTGCATTGTTAACTTTTTACATTATTTTTTGCCTACTTATGTATAAGCTAGAATCATGAAATTTGGTACACATATGTCCCTTAATCGTGCCAATGTGCGCACCCAACGTGATGATCCTATCGTTCTTATAAGTGTGTCAAACAATGAAATATACGTGTAAAAATCACCAAATTTACGAACAATCCAGAAATACGGCCATATTTAACGTATAAAGGAGAAAGATACGACAAAATGTCACAGGACCAAAGTTGTACATCACTCCGAATTGAAGGGACGCTGTGCCATCCGTTTTGTGATACGACTTACCGTTTAGCCACAAAATAGCTCAGAAGGAATATCTGCACAGTCAATAAAATTGCCTCCATATTTCGATATCTTTGGGGGTAAAAAGTGAAAAATTTGAACATCTTGGAATTTTCCCGTCGGTTAGGGACCTAAAGCTATAATTTCACCAAATTTCAATTGTCTACCTCGTCTGGCAGGTTGTGCCGCCATCTTGATTTGGGGGGATGGGGGATAAAAATGAGGAAATTCACGAAAATTTTTAAGCCCACGAAACCTATAGGTTATCGTTTTGGATATACTATACGACTGTGTTCTTATGCTGAGCCCAAAATTTGAGCCCCCCCTGGCGTGCCCCCTTCAGGGAATTTTGAGAATTTCCGATTTTTCTAGGGATCCTGGGGTCATCAGTTTCTCCCGTACCAAGTTTCAAATTTCTGAGATTTCTGGAAGTGCCTCATTAATTCACGTCTTTTTTCATTTTTAAATATTTATATATACATCGCTCTAGCCCGACTTGCTTTTATATATATAGATGACGGATAAGCATGAGCACGTTGAAAAGTGCAGACTTCCACTTCGAGATTCATATCTCCTAAACGGTTTATGATATTAAGAAACGGTTTCCGCCATCAGACGCCTCATTTATTGCTCTACATGTTTGTTTCTAAACCATATCCTCGTATCTCCCATATTAAGGGGGTATATTGAGTTCAAATTTTGAATAGGGTGAAATTTGGGTGCATTGTTAACTTTTTACATTATTTTTTGCCTACTTATGTATAAGCTAGAATCATGAAATTTGGTACACATATGTCCCTTAATCGTGCCAATGTGCGCACCCAACGTGATGATCCTATCGTTCTTATAAGTGTGTCAAACAATGAAATATACGTGTAAAAATCACCAAATTTACGAACAATCCAGAAATACGGCCATATTTAACGTATAAGGGAGAGAGATACGACAAAATGTCACAGGACCAAAGTTGTAGATCACTCCGAATTGAAGTGACGTTGTGCCATCCGTTTTGTGATACGACTTACCGTTTAGCCACAAAATAGCTCAGAAGGAATATCTGCACAGTCAATAAAATTGCCTCCATATTTCGATATCTTTGGGGGTAAAAAGTGAAAAATTTGAACATCTTGGAATTTTCCCGTCGGTTAGGGACCAAAAGCTATAATTTCACCAAATTTCAATTGTCTACCTCGTCTGGCAGGTTGTGCCGCCATCTTGATTTGGGGGGATGGGGGATAAAAATGAGGAAATTCCCGAAAATTTTTAAGCCCACGAAACCTATAGGTTATCGTTTTGGATATACTATACGAGTGTGTTCTTATGCTGAGCCCAAGATTTGAGCCCCCCCCTGGCGTGCCCCCTTCAGGGAATTTTGAGAATTTCCGATTTTTCTAGGGATCCTGGGGTCATCAGTTTCTCCCGTACCAAGTTTCAAATTTCTGAGATTTCTGGAAGTGCATCATTAATTCACGTCTTTTTTCATTTTTAAATATTTATATATACATCGCTCTAGCCCGACTTGCTTTTATATATATAGATGACGGATAAGCATGAGCACGTTGAAAAGTGCAGACTTCCACTTCGAGATTCATATCTCCTAAACGGTTTATGATATTAAGAAACGGTTTCCGCCATCAGACGCCTCATTTATTGCTCTACATGTTTGTTTCTAAACCATATCCTCGTATCTCCCATATTAAGGGGGTATATTGAGTTCACATTTTGAATAGGGTGAAATTTGGGTGCATTGTTAACTTTTTACATTATTTTTTGCCTACTTATGTATAAGCTAGAATCATGAAATTTGGTACACATATGTCCCTTAATCGTGCCAATGTGCGCACCCAACGTGATGATCCTATCGTTCTTATAAGTGTGTCAAACAATGAAATATACGTGTAAAAATCACCAAATTTACGAACAATCCAGAAATACGGCCATATTTAACGTATAAGGGAGAAAGATACGACAAAATGTCACAGGACCAAAGTTGTACATCACTCCGAATTGAAGGGACGCTGTGCCATCCGTTTTGTGATACGACTTACCGTTTAGCCACAAAATAGCTCAGAAGGAATATCTGCACAGTCAATAAAATTGCCTCCATATTTCGATATCTTTGGGGGTAAAAAGTGAAAAATTTGAACATCTTGGAATTTTCCCGTCGGTTAGGGACCTAAAGCTATAATTTCACCAAATTTCAATTGTCTACCTCGTCTGGCAGGTTGTGCCGCCATCTTGATTTGGGGGGATGGGGGATAAAAATGAGGAAATTCCCGAAAATTTTTAAGCCCACGAAACCTATAGGTTATCGTTTTGGATATACTATACGACTGTGTTCTTATGCTGAGCCCAAAATTTGAGCCCCCCCTGGCGTGCACCGTTCAGGGAATTCTGAGAATTTCCGATTTTTCTAGGGATCCTGGGGTCATCAGTTTCTCCCGTACCAAGTTTCAAATTTCTGAGATTTCTGGAAGTGCCTCATTAATTCACGTCTTTTTTCATTTTTAAATATTTATATATACATCGCTCTAGCCCGACTTGCTTTTATATATATAGATGACGGATAAGCATGAGCACGTTGAAAAGTGCAGACTTCCACTTCGAGATTCATATCTCCTAAACGGTTTATGATATTAAGAAACGGTTTCCGCCATCAGACGCCTCATTTATTGCTCTACATGTTTGTTTCTAAACCATATCCTCGTATCTCCCATATTAAGGGGGTATATTGAGTTCAAATTTTGAATAGGGTGAAATGTGGGTGCATTGTTAACTTTTTACATTATTTTCTGCCTACTTATGTATAAGCTAGAATCATGAAATTTGGTACACATATGTCCCTTAATCGTGCCAATGTGCGCACCCAACGTGATGATCCTATCGTTCTTATAAGTGTGTCAAACAATGAAATATACGTGTAAAAATCACCAAATTTACGAACAATCCAGAAATACGGCCATATTTAACGTATAAGGGAGAAAGATACGACAAAATGTCACAGGACCAAAGTTGTACATCACTCCGAATTGATGGGACGCTGTGCCATCCGTTTTGTGATACGACTTACCGTTTAGCCACAAAATAGCTCAGAAGGAATTTCTGCACAGTCAATAAAATAGCCTCCATATTTCGATATCTTTGGGGGTAAAAAGTGAAAAATTTGAACATCTTGGAATTTTCCCGTCGGTTAGGGACCTAAAGCTATAATTTCACCAAATTTCAATTGTCTACCTCGTCTGGCAGGTTGTGCCGCCATCTTGATTTGGGGGGATGGGGGATAAAAATGAGGAAATTCCCGAAAATTTTTAAGCCCACGAAACCTATAGGTTATCGTTTTGGATATACTATACGACTGTGTTCTTATGCTGAGCCCAAAATTTGAGCCCCCCCTGGCGTGCCCCCTTCAGGGAATTTTGAGAATTTCCGATTTTTCTAGGGATCCTGGGGTCATCAGTTTCTTCCGTACCAAGTTTCAAATTTCTGAGATTTCTGGAAGTGCCTCATTAATTCACGTCTTTTTTCATTTTTAAATATTTATATATACATCGCTCTAGCCCGACTTGCTTTTATATATATAGATTTTATTTATTCCTGACTTACATTTGTGGCGAAGTTAGGGCTCACGGCCCTCTCTTACACTTAACCACTATAAACAGAATTTAAAAATGTAAACATAAAAGTAAGACATAGAAATTCTAAAAAGAAATAATACTACAAACAGATAATTCTAAGACTACCGGTAAGTTAGGCCTACATATCAGTACAGCAATTAATGTGATAATTACTAATAATAATAATCATAACAATATTAATAATAATAACAATATTAATAATAATAATAATAATAATAATAATAGTAAATGAAGAAAACCCATTCACACAACATACACACAATGACTCACACAACTCAGTTTTATGTTACCAGGAAAAACTTTCTGCAGGCAGATTTGAATTTATGAGAGGAAGTAAGGTGCCGAATGTCCATTGGGAGTGTATTCCAGAGTCTCGATGCGGTAACTAAAAAGGATTGATTGTAGGAATTGGTTCGACTTAGTGGAATTTCAAGTAAGGAACCAGAACGGGTACTAATTTCATGGAATGAGGAAAGGAAACGAAAATTAGAAGAGAGGTAAGTAGGAGTGTTCGTCGAGAGCACTTGGTAAACAAGTGTCATTAGGTGATAATTCCTTCGTTCATTTATGCGTAGCCATTCCAATGTTTTGAAATATGGTGTAACATGAGTGTCATGTCGCAGTTGGAAGGCATATCGTATGCATGAGTTTTGTGCTCGCTGAAGTCTCAAAGCTTGTTCAGCATTTAGATTGACTAGTACTGTATCACAGTAGTCTAAAATTGGGAATAGTAGTGCTTGGATTAATTTTAATTTAAGTTTTTGAGGAAAAGAATTCTTGTGACGTTTCAGGGGATATAGAGCTGCATGAACCTTTCTACATACATTTGTTACGTGTTCATTCCAGGTCAGATTCTCATTGATGGAGATTCCAAGATTAGTTACATTTTTAAGGTACGGTACAGCAATGTCATTGATTATGATTGGAGGAGGATTGATATTGCTTATTACATGTAATAATTTAGAGTTTCCTATGATAATACTTTGTGTTTTACGAGGATTTAGGAGTAAGTGGTTGTTTTTAGCATAGGCGGTAAGCCTTTCAATATCCGAATTAATGTGCTGAACTGTTTCATGTAAATTGTTTGTAGTGGTGTGTTTGTATATCTGCATATCATCAGCATATAAGTGGTAGTTGCAATACTGAAGTGTGGAAGATATGTCATTAATATGCAAGACGAACAGTAAGGGCCCTAGAACAGACCCTTGAGGGACACCGGATGATTTTACAGCCCATTGGGATCTTTGATTGTTTACCACTACGCACTGGCGACGATTTGTAAGGTACGACTTAAAAAAAATTAAGGGCTATCGGGCCGATATGCAGAGAGCGTAGCTTGGATAATAGTATGTCTATATTTACCGTGTCGAACGCACTACTAAAGTCAAGGAGTGTCAGTATCGTCACCTGCCGTTTGTCCATTGCTAGTCTTATGTCATCTGTTACCCGAAGAAGTGCAGTCGTAGTACTGTGTCCCTTTCTGAAGCCAGATTGCAATGGGTCAAAAAGAGAATGCCTGGTTAAGAATTCTACTAGCTGCTCGTGTACAACTCGTTCAAGAACTTTCGAGAGAGGGGGAAGAATCGAAATAGGCCGGTAATCAGATGGCGCATTTGCTGTGGTACCGGTATGCTTTAATATTGGGGTTACTAGAGCATCCTTCCATGCAGTTGGAAACGTCCCGGTGGTGAGACAATGGTTTACAATGTGGGTAATAATTGGTAGGACCGCGCCAATAATGTTTTTTATAAAGCCTATTGGGATGTTATCTGCTCCTTTAGCTTGTGACTTAACTGAATTTAAAATACGCTTTACATCATTTACACTGACAGAGTGAAAAGAGAAATTATTTTCGTTTTCTGTAAAGTCACTGATTATTTTATTTAGATTGATATGATTTTGAGGTTGAGATTCCTTTATTGGGTTAGTTACGAAGTGAGAGTTAAGTGTATCGAGAGATATAGTTGGCATATGTGGCTCTTTGCATTTTCCAACACCCATAGCTCGAAGTTCATTCCAGGTTTCACGTGCATTTAAATTCCGTGTTACATTTTTAATGTGATTAAATTTGCTATTGCGAATTAATTGCTTTGTTCTGTTACGTAAAAGACGATATTGTTCGAAATCTAATTCATTATTTGTTTCCTTGTATCGGCGGAACATTGCGTCACGGCGAGCCATTGTTGCTTTTATATCGTTTGTTAACCAAGGTGCAGGCGAGCGAGTGACTCTAGCTTGCCTAACTGGAGCATGTTTGTCATATAGTCCTATGAGTAGAGAGTTAAATCTTCTCACTTTCATGTCTGTGTCCTGCACCTGCTTTATATCTTCCCAAGGTAAACTGTACGCATCATTTTGGAGTTGTTGTAGATCGATATTTTTCAGATCCCTATAACTAATGTATTTAGCTCTGTATTTTGGTACACGTAGAGAGTAGCACAGGTAAATTAAGTCATGAGTTGATATGCCAGGTACAGGAAATTGACCGTACTTCAGAACTTTATGGGGGTTATTTGTAACTAGGAGGTCAATTCCAGTATGGCTTGTGTATTTAAGTGTATGAACATGATTCGTTGCATCAAGCGGTAAGATCGTCATGTCGACGGAGGTAAGTAGGTTGCTGATTCGTTCTGATTTGCCAGTCGGGGCTAAGATATTTGAGTTAAAGTCACCAAGAAGTAGTATATGCTCGTAGGTTGGTACTAGTTTGAGAAGGTCAGATTCAAGGTCAGAGATATTAGTAACATTCGGTGGTTTATAGACAACTCCTACCAATACTTTTTGACAGTTAATTATGGTCTCAGCAAACATATATTCTGTATGTGGAGTGATGCCAGATGATGATCTGATAATTATTCTACATTTAATATCATCTCTACAATAAACTGCTACACCTCCACCACGTCTGGCAGTGCGATCATGCCGATAAAGAGTATATCCTTCTAGATTTACAAGGTTAGAGCTAATTTTATCGGACAACCAGGTTTCAGTAATACACATAATATGCATGTTACAGGTTGATATTATCGAACGAACTTCATCTATGTGACTGAGGAGTGAGAGAGAAGTGATATGGCAACACTGTAGACTTCGCGAGAACTGAGACAGAGATTGTTTCAATAACAGTTCAGTAGGCTGAGGGTTGGGGACAGTTGGTGAAGGTACACGAGGGTTATTTTCGTCTTGGAATACACTCGGATCAATGACACTCAGGAATGCCTCATTTACCGTAACAGTAGTTTTAAGGACACCAGCTGCTGACATGTTTAAAGAGTAGGTGACTCATTCTTGGAACAAACACTGATAGCACACACACACTGACAGACACACGCAGATAATTAAATTCACATAGCATATGTTTGAACATTTCAATAGAAAAATAAGTAATAATAATAATTAAATAAGGATACTAATAAAATTACACTAATATACAGTTGAAGAGTTAGTCTAGAGTAGCATTTAGCTAAGGTGCTGTGCTCCAGGCTTTAAGTGCACCTGCCGGCGAGAATTTCAGAAATAAGTAGAAGAGAAAGAGTTTGTACGTGTGGGTAGAACTGGTGAATGCTATACGACTATTTTACGAATTTGTTACAAATGAAGAAATAGTTGAGGAACTAGAAAGCTATTTCACAGTAGAATCTACATACACATGGTGAGATACTACACTATGGTATTGCTCATTTATTTGAGAGCGTTCAGTTCATCCATTGTTGTTATGTTGTGTCTGGTTTCCCCTCTTTTTACAACAATGCGTCCCTGTATGGTCCAGACATTTCTCACTCCAAATTTATCTACAGCCGCCTTTAATATGAGAGTGCGAGCCGCAGTCAGGTCCTCCCTGATAGTGATTCCAGTGCCTGCTAACCTGCGCTTGTTACGGAAGACTTCCTCCCTTTTCCTATAGCTTACGAATTTCACTATTATAGGGCGTTTCACTCCCAGCCCCGGCCTGCCAACTCGGTGAGACCTATCAATATCCTGCACGGCAATGTCAAGGCCAAGTTTATCTTTAAACAACCTGACTGAAAGTTCGTCCGTATTCTCATTAGGTGATTCGGGAATTCCGAACACACGCACACTTCCTCTACGTTGGTATTGCTCCAAAGCATCAGTACTCCTTTTGAGTTCATCCTGCACTGCTTTCAGTTCAATTTCCCTATTTTTAATATCCATTTTAAGTTCATTGATAATCTCAGTGTTGAGGTCCAGGGTGGCCTTAAGTTGTTCAGCCACGGCCTTTGTGACACTTTCAGTTATTGCCTCAACGATAGCCGAGAGAATGTCTTTCGACTGTAGGGCTTCTCTTACCTGCTGAACAATGCTGTCCGCTAGGGTCGCCTCACTTCCGCTGCCGGCTACAGGTCCCGTCTCGGTCCTGGTTCCCCGGCTGGCCGCATTCCTCTTGTCTCTTCCCATACTTAAATTTTGTTTATATTTGCAAAAATCAACTGTACAGCACAGAGTGATGATGTGAAGTAAGCAACACACACTTTTTAAAGTTGAAATTCACTATTTTCGTAACGAATTACGCCTTTACTACACCTGCTAATGATCGAAAACTGGGAGCACACACACACAGCACTAACAGCGTTCCGCCATCTTGTAGGATGTGATGACAAAGTAAATATAAATTTGGAAGAGTTAACGAGAGATAAAAACGAGTGGTGCTCGCCAGTTAAAGTTCCCTCTTAACGGGCTTAAATCAATCAATCATTATTTCAACCGGATATTGAAATTGAATAATGCAGTGTTCATGGGCAGTCCAGTGAAACACCATCATACGCCCCGTCGGTCTGAATTCTACGGTGATATCATTTAGGTCTCCACCCACTTTTTATCATCTGTCTGATATTTATTTTTTATATATCTCAATGTCCGTCTCCTTGGCTGAGTGGTCAGAGTAGGGTCTTTTGGCTGTAAGAGACCCAAGTTCAATGTCCAGGTCGAAGAATTTAATCCCGTCCGGTTAATTCCTCTCGCTCGGTGACTGTTTGTTTCTGTCCCAGTAGGGCCCTCTTCATATCGACACAACTGACCACCACAGAAATATACAATAGTTCAGGAAGGCATCCAGCCTTAAAGAGGACCAAGTCCACATGTAGGTGTACGACAGAACTGGCACTCACCACCCTACCAGGGTAAGGGAAAATCCCAGATGTATTTATTAGAATACATTTTCATTATATGTAGACCGCTATGTCTTACATAGCTCAATCCAGAGTGAGTCTGTCTACTTAGGAGTGAATGTTGATAAACACGAGGCTTCTATCTGACTATCATTGCTTCCACAAGTGTGTGTCAGCATACTCGGTTTCATTCTCCTTATCCAGCATCCCATAATCAACTGTTGTTTTCGTACAGATCCCATCAGTATTAGGATTGCGAGGCCCAGGAAGTCTTTCATTTTCGCGCCCTTATGGAATATTCGCTTTCTTTCACCTATACCATCGTTCTTCGAAGGGTCCAATTTCCTTTTATCAATAAGAGGAGATAATTGCCTAGTTGTATTTCGCCTCAAAACAATAGTCACCTTCTTCACCACCACACCATAGAGTTCCTCTTTTAAGTTCCTCGTTGAGAAAATCAACTTGTACTCGCAATTAACACTATGACAAGTTCTGAATCTAACCCTCTCACCTTAAAATCATTAAACATCAGATCCAGCCACCGTCTCTTGAATATCCTCTGCTTCTCTTCCCTTCTCTTCATTCTATTCATCTCACATGTCCCAGCCGTCGAAGCAGATTCACATCCTCAGTTACATGCAACGTACTTATTTGTGATTTAGCCTTCATTTCTTCACCCCATTTATATTCCTAAAATTTCGTTGCGTTGCGTTGCGTTGCGTTGTTTTGTTTTGTTTCGTCAGGCAGAGGATGTTGATATATAGATCAAACTTCCCAGCAGAGAAGCACTGCAACGAGACAGAAACCCTCCCTCATGTTCTTGGTTTCTGTCCGAAAGGGGAAATATTGAGAAATAACAGGCACCATAGGATCAGGAGAAGTATTGCAGAACTTCTCAGAATAACTGGCAGATTTGAAGTCTTTGAAGAAATGCACTATATCTCTAGCGATGGGCCCAGTAGATGTGCAGATATTGTCGCGATTGACAGGAAGAAAAACATCGACATTGTTATTGCTCCAGCAATCAGATACGAGAGTAACAGGCCAAAGAAGTTGATTCTGAAAATAAGATACACTATGAACCCTTATTTAGGTACTTATAAAAAAAGTATCACATACCCATCAGTTGCTGGGAGATGACTGGGTTGTTTTTTGGTGCGTGAGGATCTGTCACAAAATTTTCAGTTAATTATTTTGTTTTGGGTATTCCTGTTTCGTTTTTACAAGATATTTATTTAGATGTTTTACGTAATTCATTGTCAATGGTAATCGCCATTTATACGGTATATGTCTAGAAAAATAAAGTTTTCTTGATCGGAGATAGCTGTACAACAGGGAAATTTCAAAATTTCAAAATATGTAACCTCATTTTATCCCAAGATAAATAGTTTGAAAATTATTATCAATTTGATGCTGTTACCGCACCGTATCCCTTGTTCTAGGGCAGCTTTCCCTTGTGGATTTTCTCTCTTCTCTCTCTCTCTCTCTCTCTCTCTCTCTCTCTCTCTCTCTCTCTCTCTCTCTACATGAGAGTAGCCGGAAGAGATTCTTGACAGCGACTATCCAGTGCGTGGCTTACTTTTAGTTTTCTACCAGCAAGTAATTGAGGTTAATGCTAAAATGGCACCTTCTTTCTAGTGTTGCGTACTGTTAGTTACTGTGATCTTCAATCACCTAGAATGTTAAACAACTCACTGCATGTTGTGGTGACAGATACTATCCAGACAAGAAACATAGCCCGAGTGTTAACAAGCAACGCACTGTACGCCTGACCACACTCCAACACGATATCCTCCGAACTGCATAGTCACGCTGAAGCAAGCTAGGTAGACTGCCCCTCTCTCCCTGCAGGAAATTGTGAGGCCGTTTATAAATGTTGGAGACGTGTGTTAGTAAATTTATTGGAACATTGAAGAACGCCATTTCAAGGCACAGTTCCGCCACCATGGCGATTCTTAAGACGGATAGCACTTGGAACATATTATTGTCTCATTACAATGATTACACTGTCAGTACCGTTCAACAGCTACTCCAAATCAGATACTGATTGAAGTGGAGATGGCATTTTAAGGGGCTAAGATCACCTTAATATTAATAATAACAATAATAATAATAATAGAGTGAGTTTCTCTCATCGGTTGGCCGGCAGGCGCGCCCAGCTTATCTGCCGCCCGTTAACTCATCGCTTCCCATTACACCGCCCAGCGACAGCACGGGAATGCCCGCAACCCGCAGTTCAGGTCCGTGCTTAGAACGTGTATTAAGTGTTGATCTGTCGCTCAACTGTTCTCGAGTTGTGAAGCGTTACTTCAGGGTATTATTCTCATAATGCCTCCACATGCGTACACGGCAGAGGAAATGGTATTTATGTGCGATAATTATGTGAAAACAGAGTCTTGCAGGGAAGTTGTTAGGCGCTTTGTAACATAATTTCCAGATGTACGGCCTTCACATGGAGAGACCGTGCGGAAACTCGTAAATAAATTTGTTCTTTACTCGATAAGAAGCGAAGTGTTACGAAAACGTGTACTTAACGAGGAAAGAGTAAATGAAATCGCAGAAAGATTAGAACATACGTCTAAAAAATCCCTAGGACGACTTGGAGAAGAAGCTGGGCTTTCAAAGAACTCAACACAGCGAGCTACGAAAATGTTACAATTGAAACCATGCTGACTGACTGACGCTGACTGTCGAAATGGATATTTTCAGCAAGACTCTGCCACTGCGCATGTAGCTAATGACACATTAAACTTAATTGAGGACATTTTTGAAGACCGTGTTTTTAGTACGAACCTACTGGTGTCACGGTCCCCATATTTAACTGTTTGCGACGTTTACTTACGGGGAGCTTAAAAAATAAAGTGTATGCAAAAAACCCTCACACGTTGGACGAACTGAAAGAACATATCCGGAGGTAAATAGCTTCAATTACGGAAGACGAATTTACACGTATGAATCGGAGTTTCATAAGACGGTACCAGAAATGTGTTGATGCAGGAGAACATTTCCAACATCTCCTGTCGTAAGATATGAGCTTATTTTCTTAATTCTTTATTATTAATTTAATTATTTATTTTCTTAAAACGTATGTTCTTGAGTTTAATTGTTATCTCATGTTCCAGCACAGCTCTCAACCAAACTTGGTACACATACAACTTCATGTCTGGAAAAAATTATGTGGGGGATAAGACACCCCTCGCACCTCTAGGGGAGAGGTGACATGTAAAAATAATCGAAAACGAACGATATTAGTGTCGAGTCCATAGTTTTCGAGGTCGCTGGGGTGAATTGTGACACTAGAGATGCCATTTAAGTCCAAGACCAGCCTCAATCGGCATTGGGGGACGGGTGGTTGGTGGGGGGAGGGTGAAAAAGGAAATGTCCAAAATAACCCACATTAATGAGTGCACAGTTTTGGGAGTCCCTAGGCAGATTGATGACAGTCACAGTGACAGCTGGCATTGTGCACATCATATGTATAGCGCGACGCGTGAATTCATACAGTTATAATTACTTTTATTATTTGTTTGAAAGGATCAAATGCTTACCAAACAATCTGGGCTGCCATATGGAAATAGTTTAACGTGAAATGAATTAATCAAAAACTAAAACATAAAATTAAATACATAAAAATATTTTTTTATTTATTTATTTATTTATTTATTTATTTATTTATTTATTTATTTATTTATTTACTAGCAAATGTACCCGTGCTTCGCTACGGTATTCTACATTGTATACGGATTTTCTGTAAATTACTGTAAAGGCAGTGAGTTAGATTATATTAAATTGTATCTACAAACGGATTTCACCATCAGACGCCTCATTCAGTGTTCTACATGGTTGGTCCTATGATATTTTCTCGTATCTCCTATATTTATGGCTTGAATTCAGTTAGTCATTAAACGGGGTGAAATTTGGTACATTTTTCACATACTACTTTATTTTTCTGATACTCATGTGACACTGGAATCATAACATTTGGCGAACATTTGGCAACTGGTCATGTCAATATCTGTGCCCAATGTCATGATTGCATCTTTCCTATAAGTGTGCCAAACGATAACGTATTGTACATGTAAAAAGTACAAAAGTAATTGAACTCGAGAAATGCAGTTCTATTTAACGTATAAGGGACATAGATACGACAAAAAGTCATAGGACCAAAGTTGTAGATCACTCCAAGTTGATAAGCGATTGTGCTTTCTCTTTTTTGATACGACTTACCGTTTAGCCACCAATTATTCTGAAAAGAAGGTCTGCACCGTCGTTAAAATTTCATCCGTATTCCGATATTTTCCGGAGCCAAAAGTTATACATTTGCATAGCATGGAATACTTCGTCCAGGTTTCGGGATTAGCACTCGCATACATACAGAGTAATTTAGGAAGAAACTAATACAGTTGAGAAAGTTGAAAGAAAATAGGATTATAACTGAGGTCAGCCGGATAGGACAAATATGTAAATACCAAGTGGATGTTCTGGAAAATCAAACGTCCCTCAATAAACTATGATGGTATAAGTTACGGATGTAAGAAAACGGTAACAGGGGAGAAATTTAGGCGCAGGGATTCTTAGGTAAACATATAAGAAGATGAATAATGGTGTTATTACTTAAGCCATTCGAGGAGGGTTATAACCTCCAACGATATTCCGCCAGTATCCCACAGAATGGCCGATTGACGACTCTCTTGCTTTCTACCCAAGGAACAACACGAAGGAATGAGGACGAAAATGGCAATACGTTACTTCGCTGCTGCCACGCAGTCAGAGACGTTGCCAGAGTAACCTGTAGTTTCGTTGTCGGTCTGTCGGTCACTCAATACAGAGCATTATACCCGCAGAAAATAGTAATTTTCTCCGTCATTTGAGGAGTAAGGTAAATTATGAACATAACGAAAGTTGTTTATAATGAAGATGCGTTTCACATACGGTCCACGAAGTTTACAGAAAATCAATAGCATAAGAGAAAATGGAGGAAATCCCTTCTGGTTTTCCTATGAACCAGATTCAAAGATTTTAAAATGATATGCATATCGAAACCTTCCCCGGGGTGAGTACACAATAAATATGACGTTTGGTCGAGATCCTCCCAGCCGTTTCACCGTGATGGTGGAACAGAAAAACAGACAAACGGACAGACACGAAAAATAAAAACCACCGATTCGGTCTTGAGTTACCCTTAAACGGATAAATATTTGAAATTTTGGCAAAACGAACGAAATTACAGACAGCCGACCCCGTATAACTTTATTTACACAGATTTATTTATTTAATTTATTTATTTATTTTTACTTTCCCCAAGTGGAGATTGCCCTTGAGGGCAAAGTATACAAAAAGACGAGATGAATATTAAAAGCAATTGTGAGTTAGTTGACCTCATTTGACATACTCTATGTTGTTGCATTAAAGCGTTAGGGAGATATGGTCCTTCAGGATTTGGATGGAATATTTTAAGGCAGTCACAGCAATTTATTTTATTAATGCCTGACTGAGATTAAATGATATGCAGAACTGGGCGAAAAAGAGAGGAATGGTAAACAATTAATCAACGTCACAATAATGAAATCTACAAAAATTCGCTTCAAACAAGTAATAAAAATCCTAAAAGTAAATATTCAAAAAATCCGGGTAATATAATAAAAGCATGAGTTAAGTATGACCGTTCATCGACATAGCGTGTTTTTGATTCATAGAGTATGAGTATTTGTATCGTTAATTCATGCACTTTAAATACAGATTGTTCGGCTACTTCATGCAAAATAAAGGTGTAAACACTCAATGATAATATTTAACATAGCAAAGGGTTAAGAGAGTGATATTTGCTGTAAGCCGTGCGCGTGTTGAAGACCAACAAAGGGAGCTTTGTGGTGTGGTTCTAACACAATAATTTACCCCTGACGTGGTGAAGTGTTTCCCTCCCGGTCTGAAATTCCAATATCTAGTTAGCACTGAGGCAGCCATTGTGTTTCTGTCCCACCACACTAACCAACGCGAGAAAGGATTTTTTTGCACTGGAAGACTACAAGTTAATTTAGCTCCGATACCATGATATAAAATCAAGCCTCGAACACGTAAAGTCCATGCATGATAACATTTGTGTCGACCCCTCATACCGTTCCTGAGAGGCGGGCAGGCTCTCCCTGTCAGCGGCTTGTCGTGACGTACTCGCTTCCTGGCTCTCTGTGGCCCCTTTGCAGTTTCGTTTATTTCATTTTGCATTATTACTCCTCTTTATTTGATTTCGTCCTTCCGGTTTGAAAATTCATAGCCAAGCAACTCAATATTGAAAACATCCTAGGGATATGAGCTACGAATTTTAGGTAAATAAAATATTAGAATATAAACTTTATTTATTCCTAAAATTTGCAATCTTCTTAATAATCGTTATTCGGTTGATTAGACTAGCAGTTTGCCTTTTTCTACTACTACGAACGCTAATATGAGCCAATGCAGAGTTTCACTTAGGCCCCTATAACTATATTCGGTGCGGACATTCTTCAAAAAATCAAAAATCACCTGAGGGTATTGAACCAAGCAACACATTACAGAAAGAATTATGTAAATAAGTTAATTTGGCTAGGATTTGTATAAAAAATGAAAATGAGTAAAGAAACTAACTATTTTAGGATGTTTTCCCGGAACTGAATTTAGGTCGGAAGTGATTTTCGATTTTTTTTTAATAGAGCTATCCAAGATTTACAATTTGAAATCTTATCGGGTCCTTTATCCTTTCAACTTTCGGCACAATTGATGAAATGAAATGGAAATGGCGTATGGCTTTTAGTGCCGGGAGATCCTAGGACGGGTTCGGCTCGCCAGGTGCAGGTCTTTTGATTTGACTCCCGTAGGCGACCTGCACGTCGTGATGAGAATGAAATGATAATGAAGACAACACATACATCCAGCCTCCGTGCCAGGGAAATTAACCAATGATGGTTAAAATTCCCTACCCTGCCGGGAATCGAACGCGTAACCCCTGTGACCAAAGGGCAGCACGCAAACCATTTAGCAATGGAGCCGGACACAATTGAGGAAATTGCTTAATAATACGTTTTCGTTGTATGGGGTCCTCCACTTTGTCTGCTAAGGAATACTTTCAACATTTAAAACTATGGCGTGTTTTGGAAACGATTTGTTTGCCTATAAAGCAGTGGTTGAAATTTATGTCTATAAATATTAAGATGTGTTATTATATGGTTGGCCTTAAGGCCCCATTCCATTTCCTTGAAATTTCAGTCTACAGGACTTTAAAACTGTGTGACTCTTGTTATTAGTACATGCAAATTACGTGGAGCGGTAAACGACAGTGGATGTTCTCCACTCGCCGTACTTTGGCACTATCTAGCGGTTAGTCGCGCTACTTCGAGTACAGTCACTTACCGAGTTCAACTGTTTGTGGCAGTGAACTGATCATCGACTGTTTGACTCCTCTGTGTAAAAGAAGCATTACGCGTCTGCTGCAGCTCTGGAGTTTTACTTACCTTTCAAGATAAAAAGGGGAGATGGAACCTGATTTTGATCCTGGGTGATCAAATGATCATGCGGCATATGCCGAGATGTTTGGATTATGATTTACTTCTGGATTGCAATTTGTAAGTAAAGTAGTCAGTCTTCACTTGGTGCCTGGATGAAAATTCAAGTAAGGTCTACATATTATGCTTCTTGAACTGTCGCGACGACGATTTGATTGTGTGTTAAAAACGTTAACATTCTAAATTATTGTGAATCTATATTACCTTTGTGATCGAGAAATAACGGTGGGCAGAAAACTGTAAATGCGCTTAAATTGCTTAAGACCTCTGGAACTTAAATTATCATTAGGAATGTAATTTGGGGCTTTCATTATTATAAAATAAGTAATCATATTTTTCGGTAACATGTATAAAATTTCGTTGGAGGGTATATTGTATGAGGTTGTCCTTGTGGACGTTACTTGGTAACTGTATTATCTTGGGATGTCTATATTTTTACATTGATTCTATGGTGGTGCAAGTTACTTAATTCTCTGTTAAATTTATATTTTACTCCCCAAATACCACCTAAAAGTAATTTAAATGAATGAGTTGGAAATCGTTTCTTCTGGCTAACTTCAGTCATGATATGGGCCGCCATGTTCTTTTCCTCAAATCACGTGATCTTGTTGCCATGACGGCGAATTATAAATATTTTGGGGGTGTGGCCTTTGTTTGTGGGGTTGACATTTGACATTCGTCGATTGAGTCTAAGTTCTAATGGTTATGGAATTTGTTTGATTTGGCGGTTGACCGAATCTGTAATGTGATATTGGATTTCAATTGAATTGCTCCTTTGAAAAATATTAATTTTGGGGGGAATTACCTTACTTGTTTGTCCCTTTAAATGTCAACATTCTTACCTTATTCTCGTGTTGCACAATATATGTATGGTTGTTGTACGATTTATTCTTGATGGCATGTAATTTATCCACCTTACCTTACCCTAATTACATTGGAGGAAGTCACACAGAGACTATTATCCACTCAAGTAATTACTTAAAATTAATTCATTTGAATTGCGATAATTTACTTTAAATACCTTTTATCTTAATTATTAATTGGGTAGAAAACCAATTTATGTTAAAGATTTTACTATCACAATTTTAGTTTGATAATTGCTTAAGGTTGACTGACATTTTAATTTAAATTAATTTTTTTCTCCTAATTAAAGTTTCGATATTTTACCTGAAACTGGTGTTCTTATTTCAGTCAGTTATTAGCTTCTTAGGTTTTAACTTAATCCGCCTGATCACTTCGGGCCCAGTTGATTGTTTATTTCAAACATTATTTCAAATTGTGGAATTGTGAATTAGTGTTTGGTGACAACGGACTAAGCTTCGGCAATCCAGGTAAGTACAGAGTTTTTCATTATTTTCATACGGTGTTAGTTGAGTACCTTAAAAAACATCATTTGTTAATACTTGTTCATATTATCACCTAACTCTCTATCATTGACAAGTTTATGCTACGTAAAAAATACGCGTAATTTAAGTGATTTGATAGAACCTGAAGATGTTATTGTAGAACGAAGCATGTCATTCTTTGTGTAATAATGTGTATTTTTCACATATATGTTTAAAGTGTTATAATTTTTCTGGAAATTGTGTGTTTTACAGACTGGAAAGTTCTTTTATGTCCTATTTGACTAAGTCGACACTGGAAAGCATGGCCTCCTTCTTAACAAACTATTCTAAGGTGTTCCACATTGTTCTAACATTCTCACGTGCCGGGTACAGAACTCCATCGTGGCTGACAAGCCCTTATATCGATTTTTAAAAAATAATAATTGTACGACCTTAGCTACCGTAAGCAGGAATTTTGGAACAATGCCAGTTAGGCTACCTGTTTGTCAGTTTCTACGTTTCGTTTCGCTCTAGCACAGACAGACGAATTGGAATTTTACTGGGTAACTTATTGCCGATTTGTAATTAATTTTGTCATATTAACACTGAAAGTGCCATTACAGATATTTTTCAAGCCGAAATCGTACGATATGGAAACCATCAGAGAAGTTTTCCTTCCCTTCAAAAATCCGACTTCCTCTGCCGAGTTAGAATCCGCGAGCACGGTATTCAGTGGATATTCAGGATATATACACTGATCATCCAAAACAGTATGACCACCTACCTAATAGCCAATATGTCCACCTTTGGCACGGAATTACCCTGTGTGACTTGTGTGTGTAGATGTGGTGCCAACGTCCTCCAGCGACCTGCCAAGCCCTCATTGCTTCCATGTCAAGACGCGTTGCAGCTGTTATCCGTATCAGGAGACAAACCACGTGGGGGTAAGACACGCCAGGAACCCTTAGGGGCGGGGGGCGAGGGGGGTCATAAGTAAAAATAAACTAAAATAGCGTCGAATCCACACTTTTCGGGGTCGCTGAGATGAATAGTGACACTCCTATTTTTTTTAAAGTCGAAGTTCAGTCCCCTTTGGGGTGGGGGCGAGGGGGAGTGATACATACCCCAAGGTGGCTTCAGGCCTGTCATTGATTATAGGGCTCTCAATCGGAAGGTGGTGTTACAATCTGTGCCCCTTCCTGACCTTCATTCTTGTTTTTCATGGTTTCGTAAAGCTAAGTTCTTCACCATCTTGGATCTGAATCAGGCCTATAATCAAATTCCTCTGGCTGAAGAATCGAAACATCTTACAGCGTTTGCCACGGATTGGAATTTGTATGAATACAACCGCGTGCCTTTTGGGCTCCCCACGAGAGCAGCTGTACTCACTAGACTGCTAGATAGAGTCTTCTCCGACATCAAATTCGAGTACTTGTACCACTATCTCGATGATGTCGTCGTATTTTCGGAGACTTTCGAAGAACATCTAGATCATCTGCGAGAAGTTCTCAATCGCCTTCGTAAGGCTGGGTTAACTGTGAAGTTGTCCAAAGTTGCCTTCGCTAAGCCCTCCATGTCATTCCTAGGGCATATTGTGTCGCCCGATGGTGTTGCAGTCGATCACTCTAGAACGCAGGCCATCCGTGATTTTAAACCTCCCAAGGACATCAAAGGTATTGCCAGGTTCATTGGTATGGTGAATTTCTTCAGGAAATTTATTCCTAACTTCGCTAATAGAGCGGCGCCCTTGAACCTTCTTTGTAGGAAAGGCATCAAATTCGAGTGGGGGCCTTCGCAACAAGCCGCCTTTGAAGACCTGAAATTAGCTCTTTGTAATGTCCCTGTCCTTGCTATGCCAGATTTATCGAAGAAATTCATCGTCCAAACCGACGCGTCGTCGTCGGCGGTAGCTGCAGTCCTTCTTCAAGAGACTGAACTAGGGAGGCGACCCATCGCCTATGCTTCTAGGACTCTATCGGCTCAAGAAGCCAAGTATTCCATGTATGAGCTTGAAGGTTTGGCAGTTTTATTTGCCTTAGAAAGGTCCGTCTCTATTTGGAACATGTCAAACTCGACTTGGAGACTGATAATCAAGCCCTAAGCTGGGTCTTAGGTAGGCCGCGTCGTATTGGTCGTATAGCCCGCTGGGCCATCCGAATTTCTGCCTTCCAATTCGACGTTAGGCATATCAGGGGTACTGAAAATGTTGTCGCAGACGGACTCTAGCCGTATGTTTTCCAATGACGTCGCGACCCATGAATCGCTCGATAGTTCATCACCTCCCGAGTCCATGCTATTTGAGGTTAATGCCATCTTAACAGATGCTCCCATGCTCTTTAGGGATATAGAGAAATATCAACGTGAAGATCCAACGCTGGCTCCGATAATGGAAACCCTTTCTTCTGGGGAACATGTCGTCCCTTATGTGCTGAGGAATGGTGTTCTATGTTGCCCGTCGAGGCATGATAAGAAGATGAAGGTAGTGGTTCCAGCCGTTCTTGTGCCAATGATCTTCAAGTACTATCATGAGACCCCATTAGGGGGGGCATTTAGGCATCTTCAAAACTCGGGAAAAGATCCGTGAAATGTTTATTTGGAAGGGTATGGACGGTGAAATTCGTGAACTAGTTAAAGCTTGTAAATCTTGTTTGCTTAGTAAACCAACTATGTCCACCAAGGTAGGCCTTTTGTCTTCTCATCAAGCGTCGCACCCAATGGAACGACTCTTATCGACTATGTAGGACCCTTCCCCCAGTCAAAGGGGAATGCCAACAAGTTCATCCTTGTATGTGTAGATGGTTTTACAAGATTTTCTTGGTTATTTCCGACTAAACTGGCTACCGCCCAGTCCACCATCACTTGTTTAAATTCCATTTTCGCTTCTTTTGGTCCGTGTCAATATATTGTATCTGATAATGCTAAAGCTTTCACCTCCAAACTTTTTCGTAAATTCTGTTTTGACCTGTCCATCTCTCATGTGACAACTTCTGCTTATTATCCTCAACCATCTCTGGCTGAACGGGTTAATCGTAATCTGAGGTCCGCGCTGATTGCCTATCATCATGAAGATCATTCTAGGTGGGACACGTCCCTACATTGGTTAGCTTTTGCCTTGAATTCGGCGGTTCACGAATCCCATAAGTTTACTCCAGCTTCTTTGATGTTCAAGTTTGTTCCAAACACTAGTTCCAAACACGCCACTCTCTAACCTTTGGTCTCTGAGTGACATTCTACCTGAGACAATAGATCCTGATAATATTAAAGATCTTTGGAAGAAGGCTAAAGCCAATCTTAAAGTGTCTCAGGGAAAGATATGATCGTGGACGGAGACCCACCAATTTGAAGGTAGGTGACCAGGTGATGGTCAAAAATTTTGTTCCCGCGGGCAAGCTTGCCCCAGATTTCATGGGTCGTGCATAATCCTAGATTTTCTTACGCCGGTTACGTTGTTATTGAGCAATCCAGCCACCGAGAGGATATTTAGGGTTCACATGTCGCAGGTGAAACCTGTGTAACTTCCACGCTAATGTAGCTCATTGTATATTTGTTTTAACATTTTGGAAGTGTTCAGAAGGTTATATTTTTGGGGGGTTCATTTTAAGGCCTTTTGCCCTTGGAATCCGGTTCTTTGTATCTAAGTATTTATTGTAAAACCTTCCCCGAACAGTTAAACTGCCATCCTGTCCTTGCCATGGCCATTACCATGCTCCCGTCTCCTGCTCACATAAAACTGTGGCTAAGTGAAATGAAAAACAAAACCTCTACGCCGCTGGCCCCTCAACCTCACCACAAAGACTGTACCCTAAAATCATCTGGTCCAACAAAATTCTGCCGCCGAGATTTTAATGTTTCAGTGCCCCCGCAGCCGCGCGGCGCCGTACCGCCACTGAGGTGGGGTACGAGCCCTCCCCTCTCCAGTGAGGCCAACCAGTGTACGGCGAGCCGGAGTCCTCCTCCCGGCCAAGGCTGATGTGCGGCACACAACCTGTGACTTGCCCGCGACCTGTATGTTCGCCGCGGGCGCGGCGTGCTTCAACTCCACTACTCCTCTCATAGTGCGGGCGAGCGGTATCTCAGGGTACTTGAGGGGTCCGAGCGGCCTCCTCTGGACACAAGCAGCGGCGGCTGGTCTGGCCGTCAAACTTAATCAACATTGAATGTACTTAATCAGCTACATGGGCATTTAATATCAACAATTACTACATTTTTGAATTCAACTGCAATATTTGGTGGACTTAGAAAATTTTTCTTCACTTTCAAGTATTAAAAGTTTTTCCTTCTGAATTGAACTTCTACAAGCATAAAGACATTCCTTCAAAAGTTACTACAAAGAATTCTGAAACTGGATCCAATCATTTCAGAGAATTTTTTTCTGCAATTAATGTCTATATCAACATCATAACTTGGACCTTGTTTTCTTATGTGTCACCCCTTGGAAGGACTTTGGGGGGGGGGTGAGGTCTGTACCGGGCGGTACACCTCCACGCCGCTAATTCAAACATTGCGCCAGTTGAAACTCCTCTACTGGAGGAAGCCTGAACTTTAACTACAGTGTTAATTCTCAAGTTTCTCAGAAGATATCCCTACTTGTAAATTTTGAAGTGTTGTGAACTGTGTCGTTTTCGATGTATTTTTGTTTTCCCTGTAGCAAGAAGTGTGAACATTCTCTTCTAGATGGCGCCTCTTAAGAACTACAATCGTGCACTCTAGTGCGAAGTGTAGGAACCTTTTTTTGAAGAAATTTAGTATTTATAAGTTGGGTCCTTATTAAATTTCTTTCTGCCATGGTTTAAGTTGGCAATGTTAACCCTTTCCTTCCGCCAGTTTTGAAATAGGCCAATCGCAAATTTCTGGAATTAATTTCCCACCAATCCTGGTTTTCTTCTTCAGTTTTGACATGTAATCTTTTGGCCGTCCAATAAAAAGCTTGTGGGCGGGTGTTCTTATTCTTGAAAGGTCTCGAATGTTCCACGAGGGTATATAAACTGCTGATTTTCGGGTCTTCGGGCCACTTCAGTAACATCCATCATAGTGTAAATTATGTAGCAGGGGGCGGGAAGCGCCTCTTTCGTCGGGCAGCAGTTCTTCAATAAGGTAATGGCCTTTTAATAACTTATTTTCTTGCTAGCACAGCAGTTTAACTCTCGGGGCAGTGTCGATACGTTTTACCATGTAACTTTCCTCTAAAATGTAAAAGACACTTGGTATAGATTCTATCTCTTTAAACTACATATTGGGATAGAGAGTGCTTAACCCTCTCGAGCTCCCTCTCCTATTACTTTGAGGTGAACTTATTTTCACAACCGTTTCTTCCCTTCTTAATGTAATATAAATCATTTTCTGATAAAAGTCACCTCTTTAGTATGGGATTAGCCCTTGCATAAGCGGCCTAGTGCCAAATAGGTTTTAAAGAAATGTATTAGGAGTGCAGTTTCGCCTCCCCTCAAGTTGGTATTTTGGAGGCCGTGTAATTGACCTGTTTCTTTACTTAATAGGCCTCAGTAAGTTGGGTATTTTTACCCCTGTTTTCATGTGCTTGGAGATCAGCTTGAAGGTGGAGTTTGGTGTGGCCTTTGATAGGCTTGCACTTTGAGAGCGGATTGCTCTTTTTGAAATTTGGTTTCTGTGTGCTTCGAGCAGGCTTTTCTGAGTAATAGGGAGCGAGTGCTCCTGGGCATGATTGGGGTTTTCTGCCCCTTTGTTAAACCTTATGAATAAGTAAAGTTGGGCTCATTGCTCAGGGATTGTGTTTCTGGAACTCGAAGCCCAAAATCTATCTATATTATATATATATAAGTCATTGTATGTATGTGGGTGGGTAGGTGGGTGGGTTTGTACCACATCTCCTCCCAAACCATTGGAACGATTTCAACCAAATTTGATACACTTATGACTTGGTATCAGGAGACAAACCGCGCGGGGGTAAGACATCCCAAACACCCCGGGGGCGTGGGGGGGGGCGGGGGCGAGGGGTGTCATATATAAAAATAAATGAAAATAGTGTCGAATCCATACTTTTCGGGGTCGCTGAGATGAATAGTGACACTCCAATTTTTTTAAAGTCCATGTTCAGCCCCCTCTGGGGTGGGGGCGAGGGGGGAGTGATATATACAAATAATCGAAAATAATGTCGAATACATAGTTTTCGGTGTCGCCAAAGTGAATAGCGACACTCCGGATTTTCGGTATCAGGAGACAAACCACGTGGGGGTAAGACACCCAAGGAACCCTTAGGGGCGGGGGGCGAGGGGGGTCATAAGAAAAATAAACTAAAATAGCGTCGAATCCACACTTTTCGGGGTCGCTGAGATGAATAGTGACACCCTATTTTTTTATAAGTCGAAGTTCAGCCCCCTTTGGGGTGGGGGCGAGGTGGAGTGATATATACAAATAATCGAAAATAGTGTCAAATACATAGTTTTCGGGGTCGCCAAAGTGAATAGCGACACTCCGGATTTTTGGTATCAGGACACAAACCACGTGTGGGTAAGACACCCCAGGAACCCTTAGCGTCGGGGGGCGAGGGTGTCATATATAAAAATAAATGAAAATAGTGTCGAATCCATACTTTCCGGGGTCACTGAGATGAATAGTGACACTCCAATTTTTTTAAAGTCCAAGTTCAGCCCCTTTGTGGTGGGGGCGAGGGAGGAGTGATATATCCAAATAATCTAAAATAATGTCGAATACATAGTTTTCGGGGTCGAAAAAGTGAATAGCGACACTCCGGATTTTCAGTATCAGGAGACAAACCACGTGGGGGTAAGACACGCAAGGAACACTTAGGGGCGGGGGGCGAGGGCGGTCATAAGTAAAAATAAACTAAAATAGTGTCGAATCCACACTTTTCGGGGTCGCTGAGATGAATAGTGACACTCCTATATTTTTAAAAGTCCAAGTTCAGCCCCCTTTGGGATGGAGGCGAGGGGGGAGTGATATATACAAATAATCGAAAATAGTGTCAAATACATAGTTTTCGGGGTCGCCAAAGTGAATAGCGACACTCCGGATTTTTGGTATCAGGAGACAAACCACGTGGGGGTAAGACACCCCAGGAACCCTTAGCGTCGGGGGGCGAGAGGGTCATATATAAAAATAAATGAAAATAGTGTCGAATCCATACTTTTCGGGGTCGCTGAGATGAATAGTGACACTCCAATTTTTTTTAAGTCCAAGTTCAGCCCCTTTGTGGTGGGGGCGAGGGGGGAGTGATATATACAAATAATCGAAAATAATGTCGAATACATAGATTTCGGGGTCGCCAAAGTGAATAGCGACACTCCGGATTTTCAGTATCAGGAGACAAATCACGTGGGGGTGAGACACGCAAGGAACACTTAGGGGCGGGGGGCGAGGGGGTCATAAGTAAAAATAAACTAAAATAGTGTCGAATCCACACTTTTCGGGGTCGCTGAGATGAATAGTGACACTCCTATCTTTTTAAAAGTCCAAGTTCAGCCCCCTTTGGGGTGGGGGCGAGGGGGGAGTGATATATACAAATAATCGAAAATAGTGTCAAATACATAGTTTTCGGGGTCGCCAAAGTGAATAGCGACACTCCGGATTTTTGGTATCAGGAGACAAACCACGTGGGGGTAAGACACCCCAGGAACCCTTAGCGTCGGGGGGCGAGGGGGTCACAGATAAAAATAAATGAAAATAGTGTCGAATCCATACTTTTCGGGGTCGCTGAGATGAATAGTGACACTCCAATTTTTTTTAGAGTCCAAGTTCAGCCCCTATGAGGGGGGGCGAGGGGGGAGTGATATATACAAATAATCGAAAATAATGTCGAATAGATAGTTTTCGGGGTCGCCAAAGTGAATAGCGACACTCCGGATTTTCAGTATCAGGAGACAAACCACGTGGGGGTAAGACACGCCAGGAACCATTAGGGGCGTGGGGCGAGGGGGGTCATAAGTAAAAATAAACTAAAATAGTGTCGAATCCACACTTTTCGGGGTCGCTGAGATGAATAGTGACACTCCTATTTTTTTTAAAGCCCAAGTTCAGCCCCTTTGAGGTGGTGGCGAGGGGGGAGTGATATATACAAATAATCGAAAATAATGTCGAATACATAGTTTTCGGGGTCGCCAAAGTGAATAGCGACAATCCCGATTTTCAGTATCAGGAGAAAAACCACGTGGGGGTAAGACACGCCAAGAAACATTAGGGGCAGGGGGCGAGGGGGATCATAAATCAAAATAAACGAAAATAGTGTCGAATTCATACTTTTCGGGGTCGCTGAGATCAATAGTTATACTCCGAATTTTTTAAAAGTCCAAGTTCAGCCCCCTTTGGCGGTGGGGGCGAGGGGGAGTGATATATACACATAATCGAAAATATTGTCGAGTCCATACTTTTCGTGGTCGCTTAGGTGAATAGTGACATCCCGGGAATTTTTAAATTCCAAGTTCAGCCCCCCTTAGGGCGGGGGACAAGGGGGGTGTGATGTATAAAAATAATCGAAAAGAATGTCGAGTACTCTTCGGGGTCGCTGAGATGAATACTGACACTCCGGATCTTTACTATTAGGAGAAAACCATTTGGGGTAGGGCACCCCAGGAACCCATAGGGGCAGGGGGCGAAGGGATGGGATATAAGAATCATCGAAAGTACTGTCGAATGCATACTTTCGGGGTCGCTTAGATGAATAGTGACACGCGGGATTTTTTTAAGTCCAAGTTCATCCCCCCTGTGGGGCGGGGAGCAAGGGGGGTGAGATTTAAAAATAATAGTATTTAGTGTCAAATATACCGTTTTCGGGGTCACCGAGGTGAATAGTAACACTCCGGAATTTTAATATCGGGAGACAAACCACGTGGGAATATGACACTCCAGGAACCATTAGGGGTGGGGGCTGGGGGCTTGAGATATAAAAATCATCAAAGTAGTGTCGAATACATACTTTTTGGGGTTGCTGAGATGAATAGTGACACTCCAATTTTCTTAAGTCCAAGTTCAGACCCTTTGGCGTGGGGGCGAGTGGGAAGTGATATATACATGTAATCGAAAATTGTGTCGAATACGTAGTTTTCGGCGGTCGCCAAAGTGAATAGCGACACTCCGGATTTTTAGTATCAGGAGAGAAACCACGTGGAGATAAGACACTCCAGGAACCATTAGGGGTGGGGGGCAAGGGGGTCATATATAAAAATAAACGAAAACAGTGTCGAATCCATACTTTTCGGGGTCGCTTAGATGAACAGTGACATCCCGGGAAATGTTTAATTTCAAGTTCAGCCCCCTTTAGGGTGGGGGCAAGGGGGAGTGATATATAAAAATAATCGTAATTAGTGTCGAATCCACAGTTTTTAGGGTCGCTGAGGTGAATAGTGGCACTCTGGACTTTTAAAGTCCAAATTAAGGCCCCTTTTGTGGTGAGTGGTTAGGAAGGGAGTTAGATATAATATAATCGAAAATAATGTCACATCCATGGTTTTAGGTGTCACTTAAATGAGGAGTGACATTTCGGTTGTCGTTTAAGTCCAAGTTGATCCCCAATTGCCAGGCGGGTGAGAAGGAGTCAAGACAGAAAATATCCAAATGACCGAGATTAAGGATGTTTTTTGTACGTTCCAGTATAACTGCCAGCAGAACTAAATACAAATATTACCTATTACCTGAAAAAAATACTAAGGGGGAAAGACACCCCTTCAAGCCTTAGATAAGGGTGCGAAATGTAATTCAGACTGAAAATGGCCGATATTAGTGTTGAATCCATACGTTTCGGGACTACGGGAACAATTTCAAACAAACTTGGTCACTTATGACTTATTATCAGGAGACAAAGTGCGTGGAGGTATGACAACCCTAGCACACCTACGACGGGATGAGATGTAGAAATAATCGAAAATAGTGTCGAATCCATTCTTTTCGAGGTCGCTGAGATGAATAGTAACGCTCCAATTTTTTAGAAGTCAAATTTCTGCCTCCTTTCGCATAGTGGTGAGAAAAAGTGAAAAACAAAATTTCGAAAATGAGCGAGAGAATGGACGCATGTGTGTATACTGGACCTACTGTCTGGAGAAATATACCCTAGGGGTAAGAGACTCCTAGCCTCTAAAGTAGGGGCGAAATGTAAATATTAACCGAAAATGACCGAAATTTGTGTCTAATCCATATTTTTGGGGTCGCTGAGATGAACTGTAACACTCTGGATGCCGTTTAAGATAAAGCTCAGTCCTACTCGGCAGGCGGATGAGAACTGGCAAAAAATTGAAAACGTCCAAAGGGACAGAGTTTAAGAATGTATGTGTGTGTGTTTTAGCATATCTCTCAATCAAACTTGGTATACACATGACTTACTATATAGAAAACATTACTGTGGAGGTCAGATACACCTAGCCCCCGCTGGTGTTGGGGAATGAGAGGGGCTGACTTGCAAAAATAAGGAAAAAAACCAATATTAATGTCGAAATCCATTGTTTATGTGTCGCTGATACGAACTCTGACGCTGTGGATAGCGTTTAAGTCTATGTTCAGCCTCCAGCGAGGCAGGAGCTGAGAAGAGCTTAAAAGTAAATAGTATTAAATGACCGAGATTAGTGTTTACTCGATAATTAAATAATCTAATAGTCAGATACATCTAAATAACTCTAAAACTACATGATAAGTCGTAAAATCAACATCTGAAAAAGAATTCTATAAGCATTCACTTCACACTTAACTAACTGGCAATACAAATATTAAATGTAAACATTCAAAAACTATCCGGGCAACGCCGGGTAGTACAGCTAGTCTATCTATCTATATATATATATAAAAGTCATTGTATGTATGTGGGTGGGTGGGTGGGTGGGTTTGTACCACATCTCCTCCTAAACCATTGGAGCGATTTCAACCAAATTTGATACACTTATGACTTGGTATCAGGAGACAAACCGCGTGGGGGTAAGACATCCCAAACACCCCTGGGGGCGAGGGGGGCGAGGGGGTCATATATAAAAATAAATGGAAATAGTGTCGAATCCATACTTTTCGGGGTCGCTGAGATGAATAGTGACACACCAATTTTTTTAAAGTACAAGTTTTGCCCCCCTTTGGGGTGGGGGCGAGGGGTGAGTGATATATACAAATAATCGAAAATAATGTCGAATACATAGTTTTCGGGGTCGCAAAAATGAATAGCGACACTCCGGATTTTCAGTATCAGGAGACATTGTTATCATTTTTGTTATTATTTATTCCTATTATCTCTATTATCATTATTATATTATTATGTATTATTATTATTATTATTATATTATTATTATCATTATTTTATTATTATTTTTATTATTATTATTTTTTATTATAATTATTAATATTGTGTCTTATTGCTTTGTGAACATGTAATGGGGCGGAAAGCCTGTTTGTTCATAAATAAATAAGTAAATAAGTAAGTATCAGGAGACAAACTACGTGGGGGTAAGACACGCCAGGAACCCTTAGGGGGGGCGAGGGGGGTCATAAATCAAAATAAATAAAAACAGTGTCGAATCCACACTTTTCGGGGTCGCTGGGATGAATAGTGACACTCCGATATTTTTAAAAGTCCAAGTTCAGCCCCCTTTGGGGTGGGGGCGAGGGGGTAGTGATATATACAAATAATCGAAAATAGTGTCAAATACATAGTTTTCGGGGACGCCAAAGTGAATAGCGACACACCGGATTTTTGGTATCAGGAGACAAACCACGTGGGGGTAAGACACCCCAGAAACTCTTAGCGGCGGTGGGCGAGGGGGGTCATATATAAAAATAAATGAAAATAGTGTCGAATCCATACTTTTCGGGATCGCTGAGATGAATAGTGACACTCCATTTTTTTAAAGTCCAAGTTCAGCCCCTTTGGGCTGGGGGCGAGGGGGGGAGTGATATATATAAATAATCGAAAATAATGTCGAATACATAGTTTTCGGGGTCGCCAAAGTGAATAGCGACACTCCGGATTTTTGGTATCAGGAGACAAACCACGTGGGGGTAAGACATCCCAGGAACCCTTAGGGGCGGGGGGCGAGGGGGGTCATATATAAAAATAAATGAAAATAGTGTCGAATCCATACTTCTCGGGGTCGCTGAGATGAATAGTGACACTCCAATTTTTTTAAAGTCCAAGTTCAGCCCCCTTTGAGGTGGGGGCGAGGAGGGAGTGATATATACAAATAATCGAAAATAATGTCGAATACATAGTTTTCGGGGTCGCCAAAGTGAATAGCGACAATCCGGATTTTCAGTATCAGGTGACAAACCACGTGGGGGTGAGACACGCCAGGAACCCTTAAGGGCGGGGGGCGAGGGGGGTCATAAATAAAAATAAACGAAAATAGTGTCGAATCCACACTTTTCGGGGTCGCTGAGATGAATAGTGACACTCCTATATTTTTAAAAGTCCAAGTTCAGCCCCCTTTGGGATGGAGGCGAGGGGGGAGTGATATATACAAATAATCGAAAATAGTGTCAAATACATAGTTTTCGGGGTCGCCAAAGTGAATAGCGACACTCCGGATCTTTGGAATCAGGAGACAAACCACGTGGGGGTAAGACACCCCAGGAACCCTTAGGGGCGGGAGTGAGGGGGTCATATATAAAAATAAACGAAAATAGTGTCGAATCCATACTTTTCGGGGTCGCTGAGATGAATAGTGACACTCCAATTTCTTTAAAGTCCAAGTTTAGCCCCCCTTTGGGGTGGGGGCGAGGGGGGAGTGATATATACAAATAACCGAAAATAATGTCGAATACATAGTTTTCGGGGTCGCCAAAGTGAATAGCGACACTCCGGATTTTCAGTATCAGGAGACAAACTACGTGGGGGGTAAGACACGCCAGGAACCCTTAGGGGCGGGGGGCGAGCTGGGTCATAAATAAAAATAAATGAAAATAGTGTCGAATTCACACTTTTCGGGGTCGCTGGGATGAATAGTGACACTCCGATATTTTTAAATGTCCAAGTTCAGCCCCTTTGGGGTGGGGGCGAGGGGGGGAGTGATATATATATATAAATAATCGAAAATAATGACGAATACATAGTTTTCGGGGTCGCCAAAGTGAATAGCGACACTCCGAATTTTCAGTATCAGGTGACAAACCACGTGGGGGTGAGACACGCCAGGAACCCTTATGGGCGGGGGGCGAGGGGTTCATAAATAAAAATAAACGAAAATAGTGTCGAATCCACACTTTTCGGGGTCGCTGAGATGAATAGTTACACTCCGAATTTTTTAAAAGTCCAAGTTCAGCCCCCTTTGGAGTAGGGGCGAGGGGGGTGATATATACACATAATCGAAAATAGTGTCGAATCCATACTTTTCGCGGCCGCTTAGGTGAATAGTGACATCCCGGGAATTTTTAAATTCCAAGTTCAGCCCCCTTTAGGGGGGGACAAGGGGGGAGTGATGTATAAAAATTATCGAAAAGAATGTCGAGTACTTTTCGGGGTCGCTGAGATGAATACTGACACTCCGGATTTTTACTATCAGGAGACAAACCACATGGGACTAAGACACCCCAGGAACTATTAGTACCATTAGTACATACTTTTTTGGGTTGCTGAGATGAATAGGGACACTCCATTTTTTTTAAGTCCAAGTTCAGATCCTTTGGCGTGGGGGCGAGGGGGAAGTGATATATACATGTAATCGAAAATTGTGTCGAATACGTAGTTTTCAGGGTCGCCAAAGTGAATAGCAACACTCCGGATTTTTAGTATCAGGAGACAAACCACGTGGGGATAAGACACCCCAGGAACAATTAGTGGCGGGGGGCAAGGGGGTCATAAATGAAAATAAATGAAAATAGTGTCGAATCCATACTTTTCGGGGTCGCTGAGATGAATAGTGACACTCCAATTTTTTTAAAGTCCAAGTTCAGCCCCTTTGGGGTGGGGGCGAGGGGGGAGCGATATATACACTGACTGACAGTGACAATGCAACACCAATGAGGAGTGGTTCGAAAGGCATGAAAGTTGGGGAAAAAACAGAGACGGCACGGATGAATAATTGATGTTTATTTCAAACCGATATGCAGGTTACACAATGCGCACGGCATCGACTCAGTAGGATGTAGGACCACCGCGAGCGGCGATGCACGCAGAAACACGTCGAGGTACAGAGTCAATAAGAGTGAGGATGGTGTCCTGAGGGATGGTTCTCCATTCTCTGTCAACCATTTGCCACAGTTGGTCGTCCGTACGAGGCTGGGGCAGAGTTTGCAAACGGCGTCCAATGAGATCCCACACGTGTTCGATTGGTGAGAGATCCGGAGAGTACGCTGGCCACGGAAGCATCTGTACACCTCGTAGAGCCTGTTGGGAGATGCGAGCAGTGTGTGGGCGGGCATTATCCTGCTGAAACAGAGCATTGGGCAGCCCCTGAAGGTACGGGAGTGCCACCGGCCGCAGCACATGCTGCACGTAGCGGTGGGCATTTAACGTGCCTTGAATACGCACTAGAGGTGACGTGGAATCATACGCAATAGCGCCCCAAACCATGATGCCGCGTTGTCTAGCGGTAGGGCGCTCCACAGTTACTGCCGGATTTGACCTTTCTCCACGCCGACGCCACACTCGTCTGCGGTGACTATCACTGACAGAACAGAAGCGTGACTCATCGGAGAACACGACGTTCCGCCATTCCCTCATCCAAGTCGCTCTAGCCCGGCACCATACCAGGCGTGCACGTCTATGCTGTGGAGTCAATGGTAGTCTTCTGAGCGGACGCCGGGAGTGCAGGCCTCCTTCAACCAATCGACGGGAAATTGTTCTGGTCGATATTGGAACAGCCAGGGTGTCTTGCACATGCTGAAGAATGGCGGTTGACGTGGCGTGCGGGGCTGCCACCGCTTGGCGGCGGATGCGCCGATCCTCGCGTGCTGACGTCACTCGGGCTGCGCCTGGACCCCTCGCACGTGCCACATGTCCCTGCGCCAACCATCTTCGCCACAGGCGCTGCACCGTGGACACATCCCTATGGGTATCGGCTGCAATTTGACGAAGCGACCAACCTGCCCTTCTCAGCCCGATCACCATACCCCTCGTAAAGTCGTCTGTCTGCTGGAAATGCCTCCGTTGACGGCGGCCTGGCATTCTTAGCTATACACGTGTCCTGTGGCACACGACAACACGTTCTACAATGACTGTCGGCTGAGAAATCACGGTACGAAGTGGGCCATTCGCCAACGCCGTGTCCCATTTATCGTTCGCTACGTGCGCAGCACAGCGGCGCATTTCACATCATGAGCATACCTCAGTGACGTCAGTCTACCCTGCAATTGGCATAAAGTTCTGACCACTCCTTCTTGGTGTTGCATTTGCTCTGTCAGTCAGTGTATAAATAATCGGAAATAGTGTAGAATACATAGTTTTCCGGGTCGCCAAAGTGAATAGCGACAATCCGAATTTTCAGTATCAGAAGACAAACCACGTGGGGGTAAGACACGATAGGAACCCTTATGGGCGGGGGGCGAGGGGGGCATAAATAAAAATAAACTAAAATAGTGTCGAATCCACACTTTTCGGGGTCGCTGAGATGAATAGTGACACTTCGATTTTTTTAAAACTCCAAGTTCAGCCCCCTTTTAGGGTGGGGGCGAGGGGGGAGTGATATATACAAATAATTGAAAATAGTGTCAAATACATAGTTTTCGGGGTCGCCAAAGTGAATAGCGACGCTCCGGATTTTTGGTATCAGGAGACAAACCACGTGGGGGTAAGACACCTCAGGAACCCTTAGGGGCGGGGGTGAGGGGGGTCATATATAAAAATACGAAAATAGTGTCGAATCCATACTTTTCGGGGTCGCTGAGATAAATAGTTCTACTCCGAATTTTTAAAAGTCCAAGTTCAGCCCCCTTTGTGGGGTTGGGCGAGGGGGGGAGTGATATATACAAATAATCGAAAATAGTGTCGAGTCCATACTTTTCGTGGTCGCTTAGGTGAATAGTGACAACCCGGGAATTTTTAAATTCCAAGTTCACCCCCCTTTTGGGTGGGGGACAAGGGGGGAGTGATGTATAAAAATAATCGAAAAGAATGTCAAGTACTCTTCGGGGTCGCTGAGATGAATACTGACACTCCGGATTTTTACTATCAGGAGACAAACCACGTGGGGGTAGGGCACCCCTGGAACCCATAGGGGCGGGAGGCGAAGGGGTGCGATATAAAAATCATCCAAAGTAGTGTCGAATGCATCCTTTTGGGGTCGGTTAGATGAATAGTGACACCCCGGGATTTTTTAAAGTCCAAGTTCATCCTCCTTTGGAGCGGGGAGCAAGGGGGGTGAGATATAAAAATAATAGTATTTAGTGTCAAATATACAGTTTTCGGGGTCGCCGAGGTGAATAGTAACACTCCGGAATTTTAATATCGGGAAACAAACCACGTGGGAATAAGACACCCCAGGAACCATTAGGGGTGGGGGCGGGGGGCTTGAGATATGAAAATCATCAAAGTAGTGTGGAATACATACTTTTTGGGGTTGCTGAGATGAATAGTGACACTCCAATTTTTTAAAGTCCAAGTTCAGACCCTTTGGCGTTGGGGCGAGGGGGAAGTGATATATACATGTAATCGAAAATTGTGTCGAATACGTAGTTTTCGGGGTCGCCAAAGTGAATAGCGACACTCCGGATTTTTAGTATCAGGAGACAAACCACGTGGGGATAAGACACCCCAGGAACCATTAGGGGCGGGGGGCAAGGGGGGTCATATATAAAAATAAACGAAAATTGAGTCGAATCCATACTTTTCAGGGTCGCTTAGATGAACAGTGACATCCCGGGAAATTCTTAATTTCAAGTTCAGCCCCCTTTAGGGTGGGGGGCAAGGGGGGTGAAATATAAAAATAATCGTAATTAGTGTCGAATCCACAGTTTTTAGGGTCGTTGAGGTGAATAGTGGCACTCTGGACTTTTAAAGTCCAAATTAAGGCCCCTTTTGTAGTGAGCGGTTAGGAAGGGAGTTAGATATAAAATAATCGAAAATAATGTCACATCCATGGTTTTAGGTGTCGCTTAAATGAGGAGTGACACTCCGGTTGTCGTTTAAGTTCAAGTTGATCCCCAATTGCCAGGCGGGTGAGAAGGAGTCAAGAACAGAAAATACCCAAATGACCGAGATTAAGGATGTTTTTGTACGTTCCAGTATAACTGTCAGCAGAACTTAATGCAAATATTACCTAATACCTGAAAAAAATACTAAGGGGGAAAGACACCCCTTGAAGCCTTAGATAAGGGTACGAAATGTAATTAAGACTGAAAATGCCCGATATTAGTGTTGAATCCATACGTTTCGGGACTACGGGAACAATTTCAAACAAACTTGGTCATTTATGACTTATTATCAGGAGACAAAGTGCGTGGAGGTATGACAACCCTAGCACACCTACGACGGGATGAGATGTAGAAATAATCGAAAATAGTGTCGAATCCATTCTTTTCGGGGTCGCTAAGATGAATAGTAACGCTCCAAATATTTTAGAAGTCAAAATTCTGCCTCCTTTCGCATAGCGGTGAGAAAAAGTGAAAAACAAAATTTCGAAAATGACCGAGAGAATGTACGCATGTGTGTATACTGGACCTATTGTCTGGAGAAATATACCCTAGGGGTAAGAGACTCCTAGCCTCTAAAGTAGGGGCGAAATGTAAATATTAACCAAAATGACCGAAATTTGTGTCTAATACATAGTTTTCGGGGTCGCTGAGATGAACTGTAACACTCTGGATGCCGTTTAAGATAAAGCTCAGTCCTACTCGGCAGGCGGATGAGAACTGGCAAAAAATTGAAAACGTCCAAAGGGACAGAGTTTAAGGATGTGGGTATGTTTTAGCATATCTCTCAATCAAACTTGGTATACACATTAGTTACTATATAGAAAACATTACTGTGGAGGTCAGATACACCTAGCCCCCGCTGGTGTTGGTGAATGAGAGGGGCTGACGTGCAAAAATAAGAAAAATAACCAATATTATTGTCGAAATCCATTGTTTATGTGTCGCTGATACGACCTGTGACGCTGTGGATAGCGTTTAAGTCCACGTTCAGCCTCCATCGAGGCAGGAGCTGAGAAGGGCTTAAAAGTAAATAGTATAAAATGACCGAGATTAATGTTTACTCGATAATTAAATAATCTAAAACTTGAAGTCAGATACATCTAAATAACTATAAAACTACATGATAAGTCGTAAAATCAACATCTCAAAAAGAATTCTATAAGCATTCACTTCACACTCAACTAACTGGTAATACAAATATTAAAAGTTAACATTCAAAAACTATCCGGGCAACGCCGGGTACCACAGCTAGTATATATATAAAAGTCATTGTATGTATGTGGGTGGGTGGGTGGGTGGGTGGGTTTGTACCACATCTCCTCCCAAACCCTTGGAGTGATTTCAACCAAATTTGATACACTTATGACTTGGTATCAGGAGACAAACCGCGTGGGGGTAAGACATCCCAAGCACCCTTGGGGGCGGGGGGGCGAGGGGGGTCATATATAAAAATAAATGAAAATAGTGTCGAATCCATACTTTTCGGGGTCGCTGAGATGAATAGTGACACTCCAATTTTTTTAAAGTTCAGCCCCCCTTTGGGGTGGGGCCGAGGGGGGAGTGATATATACAAATAATCGAAAATAATGTCGAATAAATAGTTTTCGGGGTCGCCAAAGTGAATAGCGACACTCCGGATTTTCAGTATCAGGAGACAAACCACGTGGGGGTAAGACACGCCAGGAATCCTTAGGGGCGGGGGTGAGGGGTGTCATAAATAAAAATAAACGAAAATAGTGTCGAATCCACACTTTTCGGGGTCGCTGAGATGAATAGTGACACTCCGATATTTTTAAAAGTCCAAGTTCAGCCCCCTTTGGGGTGGGGGCGAGAGGGGAGATATATATACAAATAATCGAAAATAGTGTCAAATACATAGTTTTCGGGGTCGCCAAAGTGAATAGCGACACTCTGGATTTTTGATATTAGGAGACAAACCACGTGGGGGTAAGACACCCCAGGAACCCTTAGGGGTGAGGGGCGAGGGGGGTCATATATAAAAATAAACGAAAATAGTGTCGAATCCATACTTTTCGGGGTCGCTGAGATGAATAGTTACACTCCGAATTTTTTAAAAGTCCAAGTTCAGCCCCCTTTGGGGTGGGGGCGAGGGGGGAGTGATATATATACATAATCGAAAATAGTGTCGAATCCATACTTTTCGTGGTCGCTTAGGTGAATAGTGACATCCCGGGAATTTTTAAATTCCAAGTTCAACCCCCTTTAGGGTGGGGGACAAGGGGGGGAGTGATGTATAAAAATAATCGAAAAGAATGTCGAGTACTCTTCGGGGTCGCTGAGATGAATACTGACACTCCGGATTTTTACTGTCAGGAGACAAACTACTTGGGTTAGGGCATCCCAGGAACCCATAGGGGCAGGGGGCGAAGGGGTGAGATATAAAAATCATCGAAGGTAGTGTCGAATGCATACTTTTGGGGTCGGTTAGATGAATAGTGACACCCCGGGATTTTTTAAGTCCAAGTTCATCCCCCTTTGGGGCAGGGAGCAAGGGGGGTGAGATATAAAAATAATAGTATTTTGTGTCAAATATACAGTTTTCGGGGTCGCCGGTGAATAGTAACACTCCGGAATTTTAATATCGGGAGACAAACCACGTGGGAATAAGACACCCCAGGAACCATTAGGGGTGGGGGTTGGGGGCTTGAGATATGAAAATCATCAAAGTAGTGTCGAATACATACTTTTTGGGGTTGCTGAGATGAATAGTGACACTCCAATTTTTTTAAGACCAAGTTCAGACCCTTTGGCGTGGGGGCGAGGGTGAAGTGATATATACATGTAATCGAAAATTGTGTCGAATACGTAGTTTTCGGGGTCGCCAAAGTGAATAGCGAAACTCCGGATTTTTGGTATCAGGAGACAAACCACGTGGGGATAAGACACCCCAGGAACCATTAGGGGCGGGGGGTAAGGGGGGGTCATATATAAAAATAAACGAAAATAGTGTCGAATCCATACTTTTCGGGGTCGCTTATATGAACAGTGACATCCCGGGAAATTCTTAATTTCAAGTTCAGCCCCCTTTAGGGTGGGGGCAAGGGGGAGTGATATAAAAAAATAATCGTAATTAGTGTCGAATCCACAGTTTTAGGGTCGCTGAGGTGAATAGTGGCACTCTGGACTTTTAAAGTCCAAATTAAGGCCCCTTTTGTGGTGAGTGGTTAGGAAGGGAGTTAGATATAAAATAATCGAAAATAATGTCACATCCATGGTTTTAGGTGTCGCTTAAATGAGGAGTGACACTCCGGTTGTCGTTTAAGTCCACGTTGATCCCCAATTGCCAGGCGGGTGAGAAGGAGTCAAGAACAGAAAATATCCAAATGACCGAGATTAGGGATGTTTTTTGTACGTTCCAGTATAACTGTCAGCAGAACTTAATACAAATATTACCTACTACCTGAAAAAAATACTAAGGGGGAAAGACACCCCTTGAAGCCTTAGATAAGGGCACGAAATGTAATTAAGACTGAAAATGCCCGATATTAGTGTTGAATCCATACGTTTCGGGACTACGGAAACGATTTCAAACAAACTTGGACACTTATGACTTATCATCAGGAGACAAAGTGCGTGGAGGTATGACAACCCTAGCACACCTACGACGGGATGAGATGTAGAAATAATCGAAAATAGTGTCGAATCCATTCTTTTCGGGTTCGCTGAGATGAATAGTAACGCTCCAATTTTTTTAGAAGTCAAATTTCTGCCTCCTTTCGCATAGCGGTGAGAAAAAGTGAAAAACAAAAATTCGAAAATGAGCGAGAGAATGGACGCATGTGTGTATACTGGACCTACTGTCTGGGGTAAGAGACTCCTAGCCTCTAAAGTAGGGGCGAAATGTAAATATTAACCGAAAATGACCGAAATTTGTGTCTAATCTATAGTTTTTGGGGTCGCTGAGATGAACTGTAACACTCTGGATGCCGTTTAAGATAAAGCTCATTCCTACTCGGCAGGCGGATGAGAACTGGCAAAAAATTGAAAACGTCCAAAGGGACAGAGTTTAAGGATGTGTGTATGTTTTAGCATATCTCTCAATGAAACTTAGTATACACATGACTTACTATATAGAAAACATTACTGTGGGGGTCAGATACACTTAGCCTCCACTGGTGTTGGAGAATGAGAGGGGCTCACTTGCAAAAATAAGGAAAATAACCAATATTAATGTCGAAATCCTTTGTTTATGTGTCGCTGATACGAACTGTGACGCTGTGGATAGCGTTTAAGTCCACGTTCAGCCTCCATCGAGGCAGGAGCTGAGAAGGGCTTAAAAGTAAATAGTATAAAATGACCGAGATTAGTGTCTACTCGAAAATTAAATAATCTAAAACTTGAAATCAGATACATCTAAATAACTATAAAACTACATGATAAGTCGTAAAATCAACATCTCAAAAAGAATCCTATAAGCATTCACTTCACACTCAACTAACTGGTAATACAAATATTAAAGGTAAACATTCAAAAACTATCCGGGCAACGCCGGGTACTACAGCTAGTACATTAATAAACTGTAATTGTATATTCTTACCTTGTTGCTAGTAAACTAAGTTCCTGTTGTACTTGTTATTTCTTGATCTCAAAAAAGAAAATATAACCTTGGTGAAATTTTAAATTAACTTTAATTTCGTAGGTTGAGACCTGTTCATCCCAGCACCTTCTTTCACCTCAGCACATCCACAATAACTCCGTAACAATTATTATTATTATTATTATTATTATTATTATTATTATTATTATTATTATTATTGATAACTTATCTACAATACATTCGCAAATGTTTAGCAAGATATTATACATTATCTTTACAATTATTTACACCTGCAAAACACTTAATGTGCTTATCTGCCGGTGAAGTTTTTCATATTGTGATACATTGTCGCAATCCTTCATGTTTACAACATTATTACGGTTTGTACATTTACATTAGTATAATAATATTTTACACATGGTCATTTCGTCTTGTGTTGTGGGTTTTTATCAATTCCTAAATGCATCATTCAAAACAGAAGAAATTGATACATTTTTAATTCACGGGAAAATATTTAAACTGTAATTTTAATTTCTATGATGCATAGTTTCACATGGTTCTTAGTTGAGATTTTGTGGCGTACCGACAATCGAACATAAGGACAACGAAACAAATGACGGCTCAACATCGCAAACACATAATGTCGATTGCCAGATTTACCACAAGAAAGCCTAAAGGCCATTCCAGCGCGAAATCACGCCAACAACTTAGGGTAGGCCTCAACCAAAATACAAGGAACAGGAGTGGGAAGCGATGGAATCTGGGTGAACCAAGGTCAAAAGAACCTCAACAGAGGGTGGCAAAAGAATAGAACAATTCATGAGAAATACAATGAAACACCATAAATACTTTAAACTACATAAAAAATTTAATGAAGGAAAAATTTAAATTTTTAGATAGTAACACAAATTAATAATTTCATTAAATGAAGAAAACAAACAGAAATTAATCTTACATAAATGAAAAAATAAAAACAAATTAATTCATATACTGAATCAATTAAAAGGAAGGGATCTTCTAAATTCATAGTTAATACCTTCAGAATTTAGCGTTAGTAATAATTATGGTTTCCAAAAAAATTAAAATCCATAAAAGGATTACTAGTAAAATGTGAATTACTTTTAAGTGTAGATCGCACTAAATGAAATCAAGAAAATTTAAAACACAAGGGTAATCATCCTAACCAACTAATTTAAATCGCCTTGAATGGCAGAAGGCAGAAAGAGAGCGAGCTATGAAAAATGACAAGGAAAGAAAATTTATAGTAATTACTCCGTATGGCGGAAACACGGTAATGCCAACGTGCACGCTTGATTTGTATTGTAAGATTTCGAGATATGCACAATAATTAGTAAGGGAAACTTCGGCATGTCATATGTTTTCATAATAGACCTCTGACAAAATTCTAATTGTTTATACAATTTTAACGTGTGGAAAACTACGCTACCATATAATTATATAAGAACCAGTAGTGTAGCCACACCAACTAAGTACGCAGACTCCGGATGGGGATCCCCGAAAAGGCATCATTTTAATAATAAATTTTAGATAAACCGCCGATCGATGTATTTTCCTCCCATAACTAGATTACTTAAAAGTCTGAGTCACACATTTGAGCGCATTACCGAGGTACATGCTGTATATATATAATCGAATGGAATTGTGCAGTTTCGATCATAGATGTTTGAATTTTTCTCACTACAGATGTCGCACAGAAGGTCAAAAAAGAAAGTTTATGTGAAATAATCAATTATGCACCTCCATTGACCTTCAGTCATTTGATTATCGGAGAAAAAATACCCTTGCCTAAAATTCCTGAGACTCCTTCAAACAGTTGACCTAAAACGAATCATTATCTTGTCGCCGAATGTAATGTATAACTGCATTTCAGTACTAATCCAACACTAGATAATTCAACCATTATGGGAAATGTTTCAGGTCTTATAGTTTTATAGTGAAGAAGGCTTGTAATGAGAACCGTCGCATTTACAAGGATATTTTGTACTTACCAAGCATTCAAAGTAATAATAATATAAGGTGTACTGAACCCATAATTCTACGATGAGAAAATATTTTTAATTCCAAATTTTTATTTCAGCTACAAACTACTTTTTGAGAGTAGCCATGTTTTTATTTCAAGAGTCTGGCTCTCTCGTGGGAACAGAGTTCTCTGTGACAAGAGAGCCGCGCCGCGCCGCGCCGCGACACTTCGGTGGACCTCGAGTATTGGATAATTTGTCGAATTCAAGAAATCCTTCATAACGAGAGATTTTGACGACATGGTAAATCCAGGAAACAAGGTTCTAAATTATTTATAAACCATATGTGAAGATAGATTCCCCAGGGTAAATATAAATGCAGTTACGCCTGGAGAAAGGTTTGCGTCCGGCTCCCGAATTAGCGGTACGTGACAAGGCCAATGGATGACGAAAAACACGCGAAACGCCAGGGCAGAAATAATTCATTTCGCCCGTTGCAAGTATGGGAAAAATATGAAAACACCGTAATGAATCGTAAGTCTGTCCGACGTTATGGAACAAATTTCAAGGAAATCCATTGGATGTGGAATTAGCAGATTGTGCAATCAAGCCTCGTGGAAAGGTTGGCGTCCCTCCCATAGGGTATAAAAGAAACCTCCCTCCGTCTATTTTACACACTCTGTCTGGTTGTCTGAACGGCGAAGCTCACGTCACTCGTCTGGAAGAAAGTGCGGGGTTTTGTTCTCCAAGTAACTTGTTACATGTTGGTGTCAATGGTTCAAATAGAATATTAAAGTAGAAAGTGATAGAAATTTTCCTTAATTGCCGCCGATGGAAATTTGAAGGTTTAGAGATTTGGTTAAAATACGTAGCTGAGTTTCTCTCTGTTTCATTGTGTACGTTTAATATTGGTCAAAGAGAAGTCTGGAGGCTGGCCGCGAGGTCTGATTTTCTTATCTGTTTGGAACACCTGGCCAGCGGTAGGGTGAACGAAAGCAGAATCTTGGGAAAACAGTGGCAGTCGTCATTTGAGAAGAGTGCTCGTCGCATGTTAAACGCGAAGAAAGTGCAGTGTTTGCGGTGTTAATCGACACTGGGTGTAAATGTTTGTGTAGCTTAAATTATAATTAAGAAGATGATATCAAATGTAGCCATGGAAGGCACAAGGCCTGCTGGCTAACTGCAACCAGAAATACAGGATGCCGCCTAAGATTATAGGTCTGTAAATATATTTTATCAATGTAGTAGTTAGAATATTGTTTGTCCCAACCAATTTTCAATACGTGTGTCTAATTGATATTTAATAATGATCAGGCGAATGTATTACATTTCTGGTCATCGTGTAAAACTCTTCAGGGCTGTAAAATTCACGTCAAGAAAATATAAAATGCGAAGTTTAAATAATGTGTTAATATTCTTTAAGATATTGTTGAAATTGAGTAAAAATTAGGAAGGTGATAACGATCATGTAGTCGTGATGAATGTCTTAATTTCGAACATCGTATGAGTTCAGAAAATTTTTGTTGAAATAATAACAATAATAATTACTAATAATAATAATAATAATAATAATAATAATAATAATAATAATAATAATAATATTTACCGCGGGATAATTTTTTCTATGTTAAAAGTGTATTTAACAGTTATGTTCAATAAGATTTGCGTTCATCTCGAAATCCAGTGGTCTGATAAAGTTATTTCTTTTTGTGGGAAGGTAATTTAGTGACATCGTGTATGTCTGTGATATGGGAAATCACGGTGTGTTGTTGTATTCCTGAGGTCCGAAAGTTGTAGTAAAAATAAATGAAAAAAAGGATTTTATAAAAGTTGTTTGTCACGAGAGCATTGAGGTTTGAAAAGTTTTGAAACAGAAAAAAGTGGATTGTTCCGAAATGATATGTTGAGATAAGAGTTGTTTAGATGTTGAAGGCAGAGGAAGCGTGGATTTCATGTAATGCCGCCGTGAGAGTCGATGAGAATGAAATTTTGAGACAGGCTATATTTGCAGATGGCGAAGAAATTTTGAGACAGGCTGTATATTAATTGTGATATTTCTGAGGCAGGCTGTAGTATATTCCGCTAACAATCCGGAACAGCTGACCGGGCGAAGGTTGGTTCGAGATGAGTAATGTGTGAGGCACAATAAGATTTTAAGTTAAGATCCCAAGTGAAAAACAATTTCTGTTGAAGATTGTAACTCTTGGTAGTTAAATTCCAAGTGACTAGTTTATGTAAAGTCAGCATAATGAATATTATATTATACGACTTCAAGGGTAGAAGAGCATTCTGAATACACGGTTGGTGTTATTTGACTGTAATGACAAATTTCTAATCAGTAAATTTCATAAATTACGAGACGATAATTTATCATTAAATTGGAAACATTGTGGGATGAGATATTGGACGTTATTAAAGCGATATTGGCTGTGTAGATTCATTGGATTTCGCTTCACTGGATAGTCATGGATATGGATTTGGAATAGTAAGATGGTAGGCGATTTGAGGGCCTCACCGTAGAGTTACGTTGTGGACTTTTGCGGTGGTGATGATTACTGTTTTGGGCGATAATCACGTAATGTTTGACGTGTGTTGAAAGTAATTTTTTTTCAAACTTCATTGCGAACGTCGAATTCGCGTCTGAGTTGTGGATTGCTTCCCACGCGTTATTTATTTTCAATTTCACGTTTTATTAATAAGATAGGGACTTAGTTGCATTTCCCGACTTGCGTTCATTCTGTGGCAAGATTTGTTTCATTGTGTGATATTAGTTTCGACAAAGTTTACAGCTAAAATATCTAAGAGTGTGTTCGAATTTACGATTTCGCCTGATATTCTAGAGGAAGCGTAGACAACCCAATTTCCGCTCGACAATAGCTTTAGGACGTCACATGTTATCCTACGAGTATACTGATTATAAGACGTCCGAGTTCACGCTCAACGATAGGTTTAGGAAGGTGTGTGTATGTACATAGAGGTTAGTGTTAGGGTACAGACATTAGGTAGCCCCGACGATAGGTTTTTTTTTTGCTAGTGGCTTTACGTCGCACCGACACAGATAGGTCTTATGGTGACGATGGGACTGGAAATGGCTAGGAATGGGAAGGAAGCGGCCGTGGTCTTAATTAAGGTACAGCCCCAGCATTTGCCCGGTGTGAAAATGGGAAACCACGGAAAACCATTTTCAGGGCTGCCTATAGTGGGGTTCGAACCTACTATCTCCCGAATACTGGGTACTGGCCGCACTTAAGCGAATGCAGCTATCGAGCTCGGTGACGATAGGTTTAGGATGTCGGCTGTATATACTCCAGTCTTAGATTAGGTGTTGTTGCGATGTGACTTGAGCAATGGTAGTGTCTGCAGTAATGTATGCAATGCGAAGAGGGTTAGCTAAGTAATATTGAGGCCATGTTTGCGCACAGCCCTCACCAGCTGGAAGGTGTTTACCTAAGATTATGGAACCACTAGTAGCCTGAACGTGAGGGTTGTCCAATATTGGGTACTGAGCTAACGGTGATTGAATATTATTGCAATGTGCCACGCGTGTTTGAGTTCATTGAACTTTAGTATTTTACCTCATTTACGGACTTAGTTGTTTTGTCGTTCCGACGTCCGATTGCTTTGCTAGTGTGCGTGTTGACACTTAACTTATATATCTGAGACTTGAGTTACGAATGCGGGTTCGATTCGTCAGCCGCGAATATATTTTATTTTAAAATTTTGTCGTATTTTTCATTTTTATAATACGTAGTTGAGTGTGGTCGATTAATAACTTTGTAGGTAGTGTGTTGGGACAAACAATAAGTAAATGGATCTGTGATAGTAGTCGTTGTTGTAAAGGAAAGAATTCTTATGTTGTTATTTTATTTTACCATGTGGACTTGTAATTTTATTAAGCATAACGTAACCATTTATAACATTTCCAAATTTGTATTTAGTCCATCGGACATTGTATATTTTGTTTTTATTATTGTAGAATTATTCAGGATTGATTTCAATTAATCATGATTTTATCAAGGAGTAATAAATAGGTTTTTAAACTTTCTTTGCTTGTCATTTTGTCATAAAAAAGCACCCTAAAATTTCCTCCGTTCATTTATGCCTTTAAGTTAGTTTAGTGTTGTATTTAGATCTTATGCCGTGAACGCACCATGGCCATGGGTGGCCGTTGGTTTGATTCTATGGAACGGAGGAGTGCAGTTGATCCTCGCACGGCCGAAAGAGCTTTTGTTCACCCATCACTTTGAAGTTTACTTCTCTTCGCTTTCTAGGTGAGGTGGCATTTGATTCTAGACTTAACAGGTCCTATAGCATCGAACGCCTTGGCATATGGTGCTATATGGCGGTAGCCCGAAATTTTGGGGACAATGATGCTGTCGTATGGTTCTATTGGGCATTGGCGTGGGTGGTATGGTTGCAATAGTAATATGGCATTATTATCAATAGCACTTTACACTTCAAGAAAAGGTTCCAGAGCTTAACTAAGACAGCTTCAAATTTATAACAACGTGAAATACAATGAAGCATCGCTAAGCTTGCAGTGCAAAATCGGCATTTTCTTGCAAACTAATAGAAACAGGTGGTGGTTTTTTTTTTTTTTTTCAAATTCACAAAGGAGCTGCCTCACTCTTCTTACAGCCGGTCACATATAAGTTGTACTAATATTGAAGAATGAAATATAGCGGTTTTTTTGTTCGATAGAAATTGTACTTATATCGAAATTGTCAATGCCCTCATAACCATGTGAAGATATTTACATCCTTTCTTTACAACCTATTTAATGTGATTACACCAATATTACTCGTAAAATCACCTTGGTGTCTTCATCCCAAAAGTTCATGCTACACTACTGAAATCTACCAACACATGGTTTGCGTACCTGAGGACATTGAAATACCAACGGGCTGAGTCGGGATTGAACCCGCCAACATGGGTTCAGAAAACCAGCGCTTTACTGTCTGAGCCAAACAGCCCGACATATCGGCATAAATAAAAGGAAGGACCACAAAAGGCGAGAAACTGGAAAAGGACTCGCAAAACCAATACCGTCGGGGTCGGAAGGAAATAAGAGTTGATCAAGGAAGGTTGGGTCTGTTCCTAAAGTTTTTAGCCCGGCGATTGATTGAATCCCCTAATAGCACAACGTCAAGGTAGTATTATTGGACCTTTATGTTTTCTTATATATATAAACTAGCAAGATATCCGTGCTTCGCTACGGTATTATACTGAAATTTATAATTGAATGCTTATTGTTTTAGATATATAATCCGCCGAAATTCGCGATCTGACTCATTTTCTGCGAGAATCCGCCAAAATTCGCGATCTGACTCGTTTTCTGATAGTTTACGGCAAGTATCCTCCCATTTTTCAATCTTTCTTTCCAGCAATCGATTTCGTACTTCCCGGGCTAGGTCCAGGTATTCCACCCGGTCAGTTAGGTCCCTAAATCTTTGCCATATTTTCCTATAAGCATTTTTAATATGGATCAAATCCTTCAGGAGATCCGGCGTGGTGTCGTCTTGGTGCCTTGGCGGTACTGAACCCGCGGCCGGACTGCATTCTTAATCATTGCCCGTCCAGGACCCGTTTCCAGCGCGATCCGCACATTTGACGACGCTCCAGAACATTATTGTTATTATTATTATTATTATTATTATTATTATTATTATTACTATTATTATTATTACTATTATTATTATTACTATTATTATTATTATTATCATTAGATGTTCTGGACCCCACAGCAAGATGCAAGACCGTTACTTGGCGGTAAATTACATCTGCTGCCATTGTCATTGTTGACAATGTGACCAGCACCATTGTCGCGCGTAGGCAAGTGTGCAGGATTTCTGGCGATACGAATGACATACTTCCGTGCATTATTGACCTTATTATAGAGGTGAAATTTGACGGTCAATCGCATTCCTATCTTTTATTTCAAATTGTTTACATTTTTATTTATATGCCAAGAGTATCTACTGTAATCTAAGAACGTTCTCTGAAGGAAAAAATGGCTGTTGAAAACGAACCCAGGAAAGATTAAAAATGATCGGTTTATGATCAGAATAAGTACATCGAAAATCTACAGCCTGTTTCCAGTCATTCGACAGGGTCAGGAATGGAATGAATAAAGCCCCATCTAGCGGCGACAATAGGAACTGCGCCGGCTGCCGAGCACTCCTCTGGGACAATGATCGGTGAATTAAAAATGAAATGAAATATTGGACAGTGTTGCTGGAATGAATGAAAACAGGGAAAACCGGAGTATCTGGAGAAAAACCTGTCCCGCCTCCGTTTTGTCCAGCACGAATATCACATGGAGTGACCGGGATTTGAACCACGGAACCCAGTTGTGAGAGGTCGGCGCGCTGTCGCCTGAGCAACGGAGGCTCCTTATAAGTACATTATGAATAGTAAAATAAATTGGCCTCACCTCCTTTTACACCCCAACGCCGTTAAGTTTATTTACCCCACCCCCTACCAAAAAATTAAAAGGAGGAGGTTTTATTGTTTGTTTAAGTGAGATTCCGAACACCAATGTTCACGTCTATTACCTTCAGTTTTGATATATAAGTATCCCCATAAAAATAATTCACTTTTTTCACTTCCTTTCACACTCCTCCCTCCCCCCTAGTGAATTTTCCGAAAAAAATACTTGTTTCTTTAATAGTAAAGGATCTTCTAAATACCAATTATCACGACTCTAACTTCTTCAGTTTTTTATTTATGAGTCCTCATGGAAGGAATTCAACTCCTTTTCACTCCCGCCCCCCAAGATGGTTCTCCCCGCTCCCAAAACGTGTTTTTTTTTCTTTAAAGGAGATCCAAATAACAATTTTCACGTCTGTAACAACTTTAGTTATTATTAGATGTATTCTCATACAATTAAGTCAATATATTTTCAATTCTTTAACCCCCCCCCCTCCCATCTTCATTGGATTTTCCGAGAATACGTGTTTCTTTACTTTTAAAGGAGATTCCAAATATCAAATTTCACGTCTGTAACATCTTCATTTTTGAGATATCAGTGGCCTAATTAAAAGAAATCGACACCATTTTCAGTCACTTTACCCCCCCTCCACCCAAGTGGTATTTCCGGAAACTAAAAATACACGTTTATTTAAAATAGAGATAAAAATACCATTTTTCACTTCTGTAACATGTTAAGTATTGTGAGATATCTGTAGAAATTCTCATTTTAAAATTTCACCCCTTTTTATTTCCCCTTAAGTGGAGTTTCCAAAAACAAATCACCTATGTTTCTTTACATTTACAGGAAATTCCAAATACCCAATTTTTACGTTTGTAACATTTTACGTTTCTCAGAGATATAGTCTTTCGAAAAATTCACCCCAATTTGTCACTCCGGTTTAACCGCCATTAATTGGATACGTGTTTATTTATTTTTAAAGGATATCCCAAATACCAATTTTCAGGTCTGTAATATCTTCAGTTTTTGGGATATATGTATCCTCATTAAAGGCATTCAATCCATTATTCAACCTTTTACACCCCTCCTATTGGGATTTACAGAAAACAAAAAAAAATACGTGTTCCTTTATTTTCAAAGGAGATTCTAAATACCAATTTTTACATCTGCAAACTTTTAAAGTTTCAAGATGTAGACACACTCATTCTAAAAATTCACCCCTCCCTTTTCACCCCAATTATTTGGATTTTCCAAAATCGAAAAAATACCTGTTTCTTTATTTTTAAAGTACGTCCCAAATTCCAATTTTCAGGTCTGTAATACAGGTTCTGAAATATAAGTAGCCTCATTAAAAGCATTCAACGCCCTTTTCACCCTTTTCCACCCTTCCCATTGGGATTTTCCGAAAACAAAAAAATACGTGTTTCTTTAATTAAAAAGGAGATTCTAAATGCCAATTTTTACATCTATAAACTTTAAAAGTTTTGAGATATAGATACACTCATTTTTAAAATTCACCCCCTTTTCACCCCCCATTAATTGGATTTTCCAAAACCATTATACACGTTTCTTTATTTTTAAAGGAGATTCCAAACCCCAATTTTCAGGTCTATAATATCTTCAGTTTCTGAGATATATGTATCCTCATTAAAGGCATTCAACCCAATTTTCATCCCTTTTCACCCCTCCTATTGGGATTTTCTGAAAACAAAAAAATACGTGTTGCTTTATTTTTAATGAAGATTCTAAATACTAATTTTTACATCTGTAAACTTTAAGTTTTGAGATATAGATGCACTCGTTTTAAAAATTCCCCACCCCCCTTTTCACCCTCCCTTAATTGGATTTTCAAAAAACAAAAAAATACGTGTTTCTTTATTTTTAAAAGAGATCAAAAGAACCAATTTTCAGGTCTGTAATATCTTCAGTTACTGAGATATAAGTACCGGTATCCTGATTAAAGGCATTCAACCCATTTTTCACCCCTTTTCACCCCTCCTATTCGGATTTTTTGAAAACAAAAAAATACGTGTTTCCTTGTTTTTAAAGAAGATTCTAAATACCAATTTTTACATCTGTAAACTTTTAAAGTTTTGAGATATAGATACACTCATTTTAAAATTTCACCCCCGTTTTGACCCCCTTAGCGACGAAATATCCAAAAATCCTCTCTTAGCGAGCACCTATATCTTAATATGAATATATCTCCAAAATTTCATTTCTTTATGTCCAGTAGTTTTGGCTCGGCGATGATGAATCAGTCAGTCAGTCAGGACAAGTTATTATATATAATAGACTAGCAAAAAAAAAAAAAAAAAAAAAAAAAACGTGTTTGTTTACTTTTAAAGCAGATTCCAGAAATAAAATTTCACGTGTGTAACATCTTCATTTTTGAGATATCAGTAGCCTAATTAAAATAATTCGACACCATTTTCAGTCACTTTTAACCCCCCCCCCCACTACCCAAGTGGTATTTCCGAAAACTAAAAATGCACGTTTCTTTATTTTAATAGAATAAAAAATTACCATTTTTCACTTGTGTAACATGTTAAGTTTTTTGAGATATACTGTAGAAATTCTCATTTTAAAATTTCACCCCTTTGTAGTTCCCCTTAAGTGGAGTTTCCAAAGACAATTCACCTATGTTTCTTTACACTTACAGGAGATTCCAAATACCCACTTTTTACGTCTGTAACATTTTACGCTTCTCAGATATTCTGTAGATATCATCTTTCAAAAAATTCACCCCAATTTGCCACTCCTGTTTAACCGCCATTAATTGAATTTTCCAAAAGCAAAAATATACGGGTTTCTTTATTTTTAAAGGAGATCCCATTTACAAATTTTCAGTTCTGTAATATCTTCAGTTTCTGAGATATATGTATCCTCATTAAAGGCATTCAACCCATTATTCACCCTTTTACACCCCTCCTATTGGGATTTAGAGAAAACAAAAAAATACGTGTTCCTTTATTTTTAAGGGAGAAACTAAACACCAATTTTTACATGTGTAAACGTTTAAACTTTTAAGATGTAGACACTCTCATTTTAAAAATTGACCCCCCCCTTTACACCCTCCATTATTTGGATTCTCCAAAAACTAAAAAATACCTGTTTCTTTATTTTTAAAGTAGATCCCAAATACCAATTTTCAGGTCTGTAATATCTTCAGGTTCTGAAATATAAGTAGCCTCATTAAAGGCATTCAACCTCTTTTTCACCCTTTTCCACCCTTCCTATTAGGATTTTCCGAAAACAAAAAATACGTGTTTCTTTATTTTTAAAGGAGATTCTAAATACCAAATTTTACATCTATAAACTTTAAAAGTTTTGAGATATAGATACACTCATTTTAAAAATTTCATCCCCCCTTTTCACCTCCCCCATTATTTGGATTTTCCCAAAACGAAAAATACCTGTTTCTTTATTTTTAAAGTAGATCCCAAATACCAATTTTCAGGTCTGTAATATATTCAGTTTCTAAGATATAAGTATTCTCTTTAAAGGCATTCAACCCATTTTTCACCCCTTTTCACCCCTCCTATTGGGATTTTCCGAAAACAAAAAAATACGTGTTCCTTTATTTTTAATGAAGATTCTAAATACCAATTTTTACATCTCTAAACTTTAAAACTTTTGAGATATAGATGCACTCATTTTAAAAATTCACCCCCCCCCCTTTCACCCTCGCATTAATTGGATTTTCCAAAAACAAAAAATATGTGTTTCTTTATTTTTGACAGCGATCCAAAGTACCAATTTTGAGGTCTGTAATATCTTCATTTTCTGAGATATAAGTAGCGGTATCCTGATTAAAGGCATTCAACCCCTTTTTCACCCTTTTTCACCACTCCTATTGGGATTGTCTGAAAACAAAAAAATACGTGTTTCCTTATTTTTAAAGAAGATTCTAAATACCAATTTTCACATCTGTAAACTTTTAAAGTTTTGAGATATAGACACACTCATTTTAAAATTTCACCCCCCTTTTCACCCCCTTAGCGACGGAATATCCAAAAATCCTCTCTTAGCGAGCACCTACATCTTAACATGAATATATCCCCAAACTTTCATTTCTTTATGTCCAGTAGTTTTGGCTCGGCGATGATGAATCAGTCAGTCAGTCAGTCAGTCAGGACAAGCTACTTTATATATATAGATGACTAGCAAGATACCCGTGCTTCGCTACGGTATTATACTGAAATTTATAATTGAATGCTTATTGTTTTCGATATATATAATCCGCCGAAATTCGCGATCTGACTCGTTTTCTGCGAGAATTAACCAAAATTTCCGATCTGACTCGTTTTCTATTATTTTACAGCACGTTTCCTCCCATTTTTCAATCTTCCTTTCCAGCAATCGATTTCGTACTTCCCGGGTTAGGCTCAGGTATTCCTCCTGGTCAGTTGGGTCCGTAAATCTTCGCCATCTTTTCCTTTAATCATTTTTAATACAGATAAAATCCTTCAGGAGATCCGGCGTGGTGTCATATTGGGTGCCTTGGCGGCACTGAACCCGCGGCCGGACTGCATTCATAGTCATTACCCGTCCAGGAGCCGTTACCAGCGCGGTCCGCACATTTGACGACGGTCCGGAACATTATTATTATTATTATTATTATTATTATTATTATTATTATTATTATTATTATTATTATTATTATTATTATTATTATTATTATTATTATTATTATTATTATTATTATCTGTTGCTGGAATGGCTGATGACAGGGAAAACCGGAGTATCTGGAGAAAAACCTGTCCCGCCACCGTTTTGTCCAGCACGAATGTCACATGGAGTGACCGGGATTTGAACCACGGAACCCAGCTGTGAGAGGCCGGCGGGCTGTCGCCTGAGCAACGGAGCATCCTTATAAGTACATTAATAACAGTAAAATCAATTGGTCTCACCTCCTTCTACACCCCACCGCCGTTAAGTTTATTTACCGCCCCCCCCCCCAAAAAAAAGAAGGCTTGTTTCTTTATGTTTAAGGGAGATTCCAAACACCAATGTTCACGTCTATTACCTTCAGTTTTGAGATATAAGTATCCCTATAAAAGTAATTTACTTTTTTCACTTCATTTCACACTATTCCACCCCCTAAGTGAACTTTCCCGCAAAAAATACTTGTTTCTTTAATAGTAAAGGATCTTCTAAATACCAATTATCACGACTCTAACTTCTTCAGTTTTTGATTTATGTTTCCTCATGAAAGGAATTCAACTCCTTTACACTCCCGCCCTCCAAGATGGTTTCCCGCCCAAAACGCGTTTTTCTTTGTTTTTAAAGGAGATCCAAATACGAATTTTCACGTCTGTAACAACTTTAGTTTTTATCAGATAAATGTATTCTCATACAATTAAGCCAATTAATTTTTCAATTCTTTCACTCCCCCTGTAAAAATTCTCATTTTAAAATTTCACCCCTTTTGAGTTCCCCTTAAGTGGAGTTTCCAAAAACAAATCACCTATGTTTCTTTACATTTACAGGAGATTCCAAACACCCACTTTTTACGTCTGTAACATTTTACGTTTCCATGATATTCTGTAGATATAGTCTTTCAAAAATTCACCCCAATTTGTCACTCCTGTTTAACCGCCATTAATTGGATTTTCCAAAAACTAAAAAATACTTGTTTCTTTATTTTTAAAGGAGATCCCATATACAAATTTTCAGTTCTGTAATATCTTTCGTTTCTGACACATAAGTATCCTCATTAAAGGCATTCAACCCATTTTTCACCCTTTTAAACCCCTCCTATTGGGATTTACAGGAACAAAAAAATACGTGTACCTTTATTTTTAGAGGAGATTCTAACTACCAATTTTTACGTCTGTAAATTTTATTGTTTTAAGATGTAGACACACTCATTTTAAAAAATTCACCCCCCCTTTCCCCCCCAATATTTGGATTTTCCAAAAACGAAAAAATGCGTGTTTCTTTACTTTTAAAATAGATCCCAAATACCAATTTTCAGGTCTGTAATATCTTCAGGTTCTGAAATATAAGTAGCCTCGTTAAAGGCATTCAACCCATTATTCACCCTTTTACACCCTTCCTAGTGGGATTTTCCGAAAACAAAAGAATACGTGTTACTTTATTTTTAAAGGAGATTCTAAATACCAATTTTTATATCTATAAACTTTAAAAGTTTTGAGATATAGATACACAAATTTTAAAAAATCACCCCCTTTTCATCCCCCCCCGATTAATTGGATTTTCCAAAAACAAAAAATACGTGTTTCTTTTTTAAAGGAGATCCCAAACACCAATTTTCAGGTCTGTAATATCTTCAGGTTCTGAAATATAAGTAGACTCATGAATGGCATTCGACCACTTTTTCAACCTTTTCCACCATTCCTATTAGGATTTTCCGAAAACAAAATATACGTGTTTCTTTATTTTTGAAGGAGATTCTAAATACCAATTTTCACATCTATAACCTTTAAAAGTTTTGAGATATGGATACACTCATTTTAAAATATTACCCCCTTTTCACCCTCTCCCTTAATTGGATTTTCCAGAAACAAAAAAATACGTGTTTCTTTATTTTTAAAGGAGATCCCAAACACCGATTTTCAGGTCTGTAATATCTTCAGTTTCTGAGAGATAAGTAGCCTCATTAAAGGCATTCAACCCTTTTTCCACCTCTTTTCACTCCTCCTATTGCGATTTTCCGAAAACAAAAAATACGTATTTCTTTATTTTTAATGAAGATTCTAAATACCAGTTTTTACATCTGCAAACTTTAAAAGTTTGGAGATATAGATTCACTCATTTTAAACATTCACCCCCTTTTCACCCTCCCATTAATTGGATTTTCCAAAAATAAAAAATACGTGTTTCTTTATTTTTAAAAGAGATCAAAAGTACCAATTTTCAGGTCTGTAATATGTTCAGTTTCTGAGATATAAGTACCGGTATCCTCATTAAAGGCATTCAACCAATATTTCACCCTTTTTCACCCCTCCCATTGGAATTTTCCGAAAACAAAAAAATACGTGTTTCCTTATTTTTAAAGAAGATTCTAAATACCAATTCTTACATCTGTAAACCTTTAAAGTGTTGAGATATAGATACACTCATTTTAAAATTTCACCCCCTTTTTCACCCCCTTAGAGACGGAATATCCAAAAATCCTCTCTTAGCGAGCACCTACATCTTATTATGAATGTATCCTCAAAATTTCATTTCTTTATGTCAAGTAGTTTTGGCTCGGCGATGATGAATCAGTCAGTCAGTCAGTCAGTCAGGACAAGTTACTTTATATATATACTAGCAAGATACCCGTGCTTCGCTACGGTATTATACTGAAATTTATAATTGAATGCTTATTGTTTTAGATATATCATCCGCCGAAATTCGCGGTCTGACTCGTTTTCTGCGAGAACCCACCAAAATTCCCGATCTGACTCGTTTTCTATTAGATTACGGCATGTTTCCTCCCATTTTTCAATCTTCTTTTCCAGCAATCGACTTCGTACTTTCCGGGCTAGGCTCAGGTATTCCTCCCGGTCAGTTGGGTCCGTAAATCTTTGCCATCTTTTCCTATAATCATTTTTAATATGGATAAAATCCTTCAGGAGATCCGGCGTGGTGTCATATTGGGTGCCTGGAAGGCACTGAACCCGCGGCCGGACTGCATTCTTAGTCATTACCCGTCCAGGAGCCGTTTCCAGCGCGGTCCGCACATTTGACGACGGTCCGGAACATTATTATTATTATTATTATTATTATTATTATTATTATTATTATTATTATTATTATTATGTGTTGCTGGAATGGATGATGACAGGAAAACCGGAGTATCCGGAGAAAAACCTGTCCCGCCTCCGTTTTGTCCAGCACGAATGTCACATGGAGTGAACGGGATTTGAACCGCGGAACCCAGCTGTGAGAGGCCGGCGCGCTGCCGAGGATCCTTATAAGTACATTAAGAACAGTAAAATCAATTGGTCTCACCTCCTTCTACACCCCACCGCCGTTAAGTTTATTTACTGGCTCACCCCCCCCCCCCAAAAAAAATAAAAGAAGGCTTGTTTCTTATGTTTAAAGAAGGTTTCAAACACCAATGTTCACGTCTATTACCTTCAGTTTTGAGATATAAGTATCCCCATAAAAATAATTTTCTTTTTTCACTTCATTTCACACTACTCCCCCCCCCCCCCCCTAAGTGAATTTTCCCGCAAAAAATACTTGTTTCTTTAATAGTAAAGGATCTTCTAAATACCAATTATCACGACTCTAACTTCTTCAGTTTTTGATTTATGTGTCCTCATGAAAGGAATTCAACTCCTTTACACTCCCGCCCTCCAAGATGGTTTCCGCCCAAAACGCGTTTTTCTTTGTTTTTAAAGGAGATCCAAATACGAATTTTGACGTCTGTAACAACTTTAGTTTTTATTAGATGTATGTATTCTCATTCAATTAATTCAATTAATTTTTCAATTCTTTCACCCCCCCCCACCCTTCATTGGATTTTCCGAGAATACGTGTTTCTTTATTTTTAAAGCAGATTGAAAATATCAAATTTCACGTCTGTAACATTTTCATTTTTGAGATATCAGTAGCCTAATTAAAAGAATTCAACACCTTTTTCAGTCACTTTTACCCCCCCCCCCCCCTCCACCCAAGTGGTATTTCCGAAAGCTAAAAATACACGTTTCTTTATGTTTAATAGAGATAAAAAATACCATTTTTCACTTCTGTAACATGTTAAGTTTTTTGATATAAACTGTAAAAATTCTCATTTTAAAATTTCACCCCTTTTGAGTTTCCCTTAAGTGGAGTTTCCAAACACAACTCACCTATGTTTCTTTAGATTTACAGGAGATTACAAACACCCACTTTTTACGTCTGTAACATTTTACTTTTCCAAGATATTCTGTAGATATAGTCTTTCAAAAATTCACCCAATTTGTCACTCCTGTTTAACCTCCATTAATTGGATTTTCCAAAACTAAAAAAATACGTGTTTCTTTATTTTTAAAAGAGATCCCATATACAAATTTTCAGTTCTGTAATATCTTTCGTTTCTGAGATATATGTATCCTCATTAAAGGCATTCAACCCATTTTTCACCCTTTTACACCCCTCCTATTGGGATTTACAGGATACAAAAAATACGTTTTCCTTTATTTTTAGAGGTGATTCTAACTACCAATTTTTACATATGTAAATTTTAAAGTTTTAAGATGTATACACACTCATTTTAAAAAATTTACCCTCCCTCCTTTTTACCCCCCAATATTTGGATTTTCCAAAAACGAAAAAGCACGTGTGCTTGTTTATTTTTAAAGGAGATTCTAAATACCAATTTTCACATATATTACCTTTAAAAATTTTGAGATAGATACACTCATTTTAAAATATTACTCCCTTTTCACCCCCCCCCCTAAATTGGATTTTCCAGAAACAAAAAAATACGTGTTTCTTTATTTTTAACGGAGATCCCAAACACCAATTTTTTGTCTGTAATATCTTCAGTTTCTGATATATAAGTAGCCTCATTAAAGGCATTCAACCACTTTTTAGCCCCTTTTCACTCCTCCTATTGCGATTTTCCGAAAACAAAAAAATACGTGTTCCTTTATTTTTAATGAAGGTTCTAAATACCAATTTTTACATCTGCAAACTTTAAAAGTTTGGAGATATAGATTCACTCATTTTAAAAATTCACCCCCTTTTCACACTCCCATTAATTGGATTTCCCCCAAACAAAAAATACGTGTTTCTTTATTTTTAAAAGAGATCAAAAGTACCAATTTTCATGTCTGTAATATCTTCAGTTTCTGAGATATAAGTACCGGTATCCCGATTAAAGGCATTCAACCCCTTTTTCACCCTTTTGTGCCCCTCCTATTGGGATTGTCTCAAAACAAAAAAATACGTGTTTCCTTATTTTTAAAGAAGATTCTAAATACCAATTTTCACATCTGTACACTTTTAAAGTTTTGAGATATAGACACACTCATTTTAAAATTTCACCCCCCTTTTCACCCCCTTAGCGATGGAATATCCAAAAATCCTCTCTTAGCGAGCACCTACATCTTAATATGAATATATCTCCAAAATTTCGTTTCTTTATGTCCAGTAGTTTTGGCTCGGCGATGATGAATCAGTCAGTCAGTCAGTCAGTCAGTCAGTCAGGACAAGCTACTTTATATATATAGATAGATATGAGTAAAGGAGTGGAATCGGAGGTAAGACTTTTTGGTGATGATGTTATTCTCTATAGAGTGATTGTGAGCAACTGCAACGTGACCACAAAAATGTGAGATGGACAGCAGGCAATGGTATGTTGATGAACGGGGTTAAAAGTCAGGTTGTGAGTTTCACAAATAGGAAAAGTCCTCTCAGTTTTAATTATTGCGTTGATGGGGTGAAAGTTCCTTTTGGGGATCATTGTAAGTAACTAGGTGTTAATATACGGAAAGATCTTCATTGGGGTAATCACATAAATGGGATTGTAAATAAAGGGTACAGATCTCTGCACATGGTTATGAGGGTGTTTAGGGGTTGTAGAAAGGATGTAAAGGAGAGGGAATGTAAGGCTCTGGTAAGACCCCAACTAGAGTATGGTTCCGGTGTATGGGACCCTCACCAGGATTACCTGATTCAAGAACTGGAAAAAAATCCAAAGAAAAGCAGCTCGATTTGTTCTGGGTGATTTCCGACAAAACAGTAGCGTTACAAAAATGTTGCAAAGTTTGGGTTGGGAAGAATTGAGAGAAAGAAGAAAAGCTGCTCGACTAAGCGGTATGTTCCGAGCTGTCAGCGGAGAGGTGGCGTGGAATGACATTAGTAGACGAATAAGTTTGAATGGCGTTTTTAAAAGTAGGAAAGATCACAATATGAAGATAAAGTTGGAATTCAAGAGGACAAACTGGGGCAAATATTCATTTATAGGAAGGGGAGTTAGGGATTGGAATAACTTACCAAGGGAGACGTTCAATAAATTTCCAATTTCTTGGAAATCATTTAGGAAAAGGCTAGGAAAGCAACAAATAGGGAATCTGCCACCTGGGCGACTGCCCTAAATGCAGATCAATATTGATAGATTGAAAGGTAGTACAGTTTTAGATAAAGCACAAAAACGGATGGCAGGGCTATGATGAGACGTAAAAAGTATGATGAAGGAGTACAGTAAGGTAAGTTGGTTTTCTATTGCTTTCCTTGCTGAGCCAGAAAGTACTTCTACAGCACGACAAAGTCTATGAGTAGCATCTTTCATACAATCCAGGCTCACTAATCATTCTCCAAATCAGTATCGGTGATTAGGGTGGCGAAGGGGGGGGGACGAATGGGGTCAGTTCAACCCCCCCCCACCTTGTGGAGAAAAAAGTACATTTTTATTCCATTTTAGCCACCTGACTTCTTTTAGTTTCGGCAAACTGAAGAACCTATCAGTATTTTTAAAATACTAGGATTTATAAACAAAGCAATTTGTACAATCCCTATTGTTTTCTCAGCTAATTCCTTCCTTTCGTCTTCTTCTTTTTCTTCAGTTTACCCTCCAGGGTCGGTTTTTCCCAAGGACTCAGCGAGGGATCCCACCTTCACCGCCTCAAGGGCAATGTCCTGGAGCGCGAGACTTTGGGTCGGCGGATACGGCTGGGGATGAGGACCAGTACCTCGCCCAGGCGGCCACACCTGCTATGCTGAACAGGGGCCTTGTGGGGGATGGGAAGATTGGAAGGGACAGGCAAGGAAGAGGGAATGAAGCGGTCGTGGCCGTAAGTTAGTTACCATAACGGCATTTGCCTGGAGGAGAAGTGGGAAACCACGGAAAACCACTTCGAGGATGGCTGAGGTGGGAATCGAACCCACCTCTACTCATTTGACCTCCCGAGGCTGAGTGTACCCCCTTCCAGACCTCATGCCACTTTTCAAATTTTGGAGCAGAGCCGGGAATCGAACCCGGGCCTCCGGGAGTGGCAGCTAATCACGCTAACCACTACACCACAAAGGCGGACAGTAAAATACTAAATGACATTTTAATTGTATAATCACGCTGAACTTCTATTTACTTGTAATACATGTGTAATTATTGCTCCTTTGCTGAAAGTTGTATTGTATAGTACTATTATTGCCCCACTAAAGTTGATAGACTCAACCTTTATGTCTATCGAAATTCGCTCAGAGATCATTTTTAAAAAAGCTTACTATTTTGAAGGGTTTTTTTTTTTTTCAATTTTGAAGTCCTCCCCCACCCCCACCCACCCTGACCCGGGTATTTTCTGTTGTCTGTAAATGTTTGTGCCCCCACCCACTTCAAACTCCCAATCGCCGCTATTGCTCCAAAAGGCATTACTCAGCACCACCCATACATCAGCGATTTCCATACTCTGTCATTAATGGCTTTTAGTGCCGGGAGTGTCCGAGGAAAAGTTCGTCTCGCCAGTTGCAGGTCTTTTGATTTGACACCGTAGGTGAACTGCGCGTCGTGATGAGAAGGAAATGATAATGAAGACGACACATACACCCAGCTCCCGTGCCAGCAAAATTAACCAATTATGGCGAAAATTTCCGACCCTGCCGGGAATCGAACCCGGGAGCCCTGTGACCAAAGGCCAGCTGACCTTTTAGCCATGGAGCCGGACATACTCTGTTATGAATGTGACTGAGACTGACTCTGGCCTCCGTCACGAGAAATATACAAAAATACTGCTTCCATTAAGAAATAGCAACGTACTATGGAGGTTGGTAAGAAAGATGCAAATGTGGAGCCTACCACACACAATTGAAAGCAATAGCAGATTCATCTCGGACTGCTTCGTCGTCGTCACTCTACATTCCCAAATCTAGAGTCTCTTACGTCGAGCAGGGGATATCGTTCGTTCCCCCAATTACAGGGGTATGAAAAGCCTCTGCTATAAAATTCTGTATAATAAAATATTTCTTTCACGAATCAGTCCTTCCTTCTAAAATGTATAACAGTATGTGTTTTGCTTGCGCGACTGTCAAGGAAGGTTATGAAAGGCTCTGAAGGGAGAAGGAATATTTTCAATAAGCTGAGCAGAACTGAAAGGGAAGTTACAGTGTAGATGAGAATCCGAGTGAGATGAGCTTTTTACTTTGTTATCTTGCCTGCTCGTAGGACGGTGCATCGTGCTACGGAACTCGTGAACTATACTGCACTTCCTGGTTTACTAGGGGAGAGAATATTTTACCATAAGAGGATCGATACGAAATCACCCCTCTCTCGTCGGGTTTGACGCATATTGGAGGGACGACAGACCCTAGTTGGAATCTAAATGTACTACACCTTGCGCTTTCCACTCCTCTCTCCCCGGGTTCCATTAACAAGGTACAGTTCTAGATGGTTTCCTACACGGAAATAAAGTCACTTTTTCATAAACTCGTGCTATAAAACAGGGCAGCAACAAACTCCTTAAGATACGGTAAACTCAAAACGTATGCAGAAATGTACAAAATATAATAATAATAATAATAATAATAATAATAATAATAATAATAATAATAATAATAATAATCCGCCTCCGTGGTGTAGAGATAAGTGTGATTCGCTGCCACCCCCGAGGCCCGGGTTCGATTCCCGGCTCTGCCACGAAATTTGAAAAGTAGTACGAGGGCTGGAACGGGGTTTACTCAGCCTCGGGAGGTAAACTGAGTAGAGGTGGATTCGATTCCCACCTCAGCCATCCTGGAAGTGGTTTTCCGTGGTTTCCCACTTCTCCAGGCAAATGCCGGGATGGTACCTAACTTAAGGCCACGGCCGCTTCCTTCCCTCTTCCTTGTCTATCCCTTCCAATCTTCCCATCCCCCCGCAAAGCCCCTGCTCAGCATGGCAGGGGAGGCCGCCTGGGCGAGGGACTGGTCATCCCCCAGTTGTATCCCCGACCCAAAGTCTGAAGCTCCAGGACACTGCCCTTGAGGCGGTAAAGGTGGGATCCCTCACTGAGTCCGAGGGAATAACCGACCCTGGAGGGTAAACAGATTAAGAAAAAAATAATAGTAATAGTAATAATAATAATAATAATAATAATAATAATAATAATAATAATAATAATAATAATAATAATAATAATAATAATAATAATAATAATTGTACCGGGCGGTACACCTCCACGCCGCTTATTTAAAATTTGCGCCAGTTGAAACTCCTCTGCTGGAGGAAGTCTGAACTTTATCGACGGTATTAATTTTCTACCTTCTCAGAAGATGTCACTACCTGGAAATTTTGGAGTTTTTGAACTGTGTCATTTTCGACGTACTTTTGTTTTGCTTGTAATAAGAAGTGTGAACTTTCTCTTCTAGAGGACACTACTGTAGATCAACAATAGTGCACCCTAGTGCGGAGTGAAAGAACTGTTTTTGGAGAAAATTCAATTTCAAAAGTTTGTTCTTTGCTAAATTTCTTTCAGTCATTGTTTAAGTTGGCAATATTAACCCTTTCTTTCCCCTTGTTTTGTATCTAGCCAATCCCGAATTTCTTTAATTAATTTTCCACCAATAATGTGTTTCTTCTTCATATTGTGTAGGGGTTTTCTCGGTTAGCCAATAAAGTTTTTTGGGGAGGGTGTTCTCATTCCCCTAACGCCTCGAACTTTCCGCGAGAGTATATAAACTGCTGATTTTAGGGTCTCCGGGCCACTTCTGTTCCATCTTTCAGTGCGTAAAGTACATAGCAGGGGGCGGGAAGCGCCTCTTTCTTCGGCAGCGGTCAACAACAAGGTAATGGCCAATTAATAACTTCCTTCTTTGCTAGCTCAGCAGTTTAACTCTCGGGGCGGGTCCGAAGTTTTTCCATTATGTAACCTTCCTTAAATGTAAAGGAACTTGTATCTATTCTATCTTTTAAACTACATATTGGGATAGAGAGTGCTTAACCCTCTCGAGCTCCCACTCATATTGTTTTGAGGTGAACTTATTTTCTCAACCTATTCTTCCTTAACATTATGTAAATTTGTCAATTTCTAAAGTCACCTCTTTAGTATGGGATTAGCCCTTGCATCAGTGGCCTAGAGCCAAATTAGATTTTGAAACAAATACATTAGGAGTGCAAATCGCCTCCTCTCAAATTGTTGATTTAGAGGTCATGTAATTAACCTTCTTGTCATTTAACAGACCTCAGTAGGTTGGGTATTTTACCCCTGTGCTTACGTCCTTAGAGGACAGCTTGAAAGTAGAGTTAGGTGTGGCCTTGTGATAGGCTTAAATCTTTGAAAGCGGATCGCTCTTTTGCAATTTGTTTCTGCGTGCCTCTAGGAGGTATCACTGTGTAATTCGGAGCAAGTGCTCCTGGGCATGATTGGGGTTTTCTGCCCCTTTGATAAACATTATGTACATGTAAATTCGGGCTAACTGCTCGAGAATTGGAAGTTCGGGGCTCGAAGCCCAAAACCTGTAAATACTACTGTTGCTCTTTGTTGCCTTGCTACTCTGTACCTGCCATTCTTGTTATTTCTGAGTTTGAAAAGAAAATATAACCTTGTTAAATTTTAAATTAATTTTACTTTCGTAGCTTGAGACCTGTTCACCACCCCGCACCTTCTTTCACCTCTAACTACCACAAAAACACGGTAACAATAATAATAATAAATTATCTTACGTCCTACTAACTATATTTGTATGGATTTGAGAGACACCAATATGCCAGAATTCTGTCCCGTAGAAGTTCTTTTACGTGCCAGGAAATCTACCAAAATCAGGCTGGCGTATTTGAGCACCAGGATCGAACCTGCCAAGTTGGGCTCAAAAAAGCCAGCGCTCTACCGCCTGAACTACTCAGCTTGGCAAATGTACTAAATCGTTATTAATAAGGCCTAGGTTTTGATGACATGTCATGTCTTAACGGGTGTATCATAGACATACCTAATTTTTAATCTGTTGTTTTTGTTTGATTCATCAGTCCATAGACTGGTTTGATGCAGTTCTCCATGCCACCCTATCCTGTGCTATCCTTTTCATGTCTACATAACTGTTGCATCCCACATACGTTCTAATCTCCTTGCCATATTCATACCTTGGTCTATCCCTACCGTTCTTACTCACTACACTTCCCTCAAAAAACCAACTGCACAAGTCCTGGGTGTCTTAAGATGTGCCCTATCGTTCTATCTCTTCTTCTACCGGGCGAGTTGGCCGTGCGCGTAGAGGCGCGCGGCTGTGAGCTTGCATCCGGGAGATAGTAGGTTCGAATCCCACTATCGGCAGCCCTGAAAATGGTTTTCCGTGGTTTCCCATTTTCACACCAGGCAAATGCTGGGACTGTCCCTTAATTAAGGCCACGGCCGCTTCCTTCCAACTCCTAGGCCTTTCCTCTCCCATCGTCGCCATAAGACCTATCTGTGTCGGTGCGACGTAAAGCCCCTAGCAAAAAGAATATCTTCTTCTCGTCAAATTTAGCCACAACGATCTTTTCTCACCAATCCGATTCAGTAGCTCTTCATTCGTGATTCGATCTATCCACCTCACCTTCAGCATTCTTTGTAACACCACATTTCAAAATCTTCTATTCTCTTTCTGAGCGACTTATAGTTGGGGACAAAACATGACGACCTCAGTTCCTGGAAGCGAGCTGAAAGCCAGTAGGCAATCACACCCTGCACCCTGCTGAGTAAACGAGCTCTAAGTGATCCTTGTTTGTTTTGGAGAGGCTGCCAAACCACTTTCTTCCTCACTCTCTGCAGTATTTACCCTTTCTTCATGTAGAGTGCAGTGGCCGATTTGGCAACTCTGGCTGCAGTACAGGTAGTAAATCCTATAAGTCACTAATAGACACCAAGCTGCCGCTGGAAAGTAGTGGTGTGAGGCGAGGTCGTTATGATTTGTCCCCAACTATATCGTCCATGTTTCACTTCCATACAACGCCACGCTCCAAACAAAAGTCTTCAGAAACATTGTTCTAATTCCTATATCAATGCTCGAAATGAGCAAATTTCTTTTCTTAAGAAAGGCCTTCCTTGCTTGTGCTAGCCTGCATTTTATGTCCTCCTAACTTCTGCCACCGTTAGTTATTTTACTACCCAAGTAACAATATTCATCCACTTCCTTTAAGACGTCATTTCCTAATCTAATATTTCCTGCATCACCTGACTTTGTACGACTGCACTACATTACATTACTTTTGTTTTGGACTTATTTACTTTCATCTTGTACTCCTCACAGAAGACTCCATCCATACCACTCAGCAACTTCTCCAGATCTTCTGCAGTCTCAGATAAAATAACAATATCATCGGAAAATCTCAGGGCTTTGATTTCCTCTCATTGGATTGTAATTCCCTTTCCAGATTCTTCCTTGATGTCCTTTACTGCCTGTTCTATATAAACATTGAAATGAGGGGGGACAAACTGCAGCCTTGCCTCACCCCTTCCTGGATTGTTGCTTCTTTTTCATAGCCCTCGATTCTTATCACTTCTTGTATATAATTCATCTTTCTTGACACTTGATCCCGATCATCTTCAGTCCGAGAGTTTCCAAAGAAATGTTTCATGCCAGAAATATAATTGTAACAGCCACAAAATCAGGGAAAATTGGTAAAAAAGGAATTAAAGTATTGGCTTAAAAAAAATCCTTCTTCCCATTTGCGAAAGAGAAGTGTTTGCTACCGCTAGATTCTTGGACTACTTATAGTGATAAGAGCTGTCTTTAAGACATTCCTCCAGGCAACAGTATAAAAATTCTCCAGATTCCTCCCGGCACTACAGGGAAAATACAGCCTTTGAAAAAGTTTTTCTTCCGGCAGTGGAAGGTTTTGTATCGCCGCTTAACAGACATTGTGCCGACTTGTGAAGACTTTCGGTTTAATGTTTTGTAACGGTTCAAATCCCATTACAAGATGATATCTGTATTTTTATTTTAACTGTATTTTTATTATTATTATTATTATTATTATTATTATTATTATTATTATTATTATTATTATTATTATTATTATGTCCGTATTATTATTATTTTATCTGTGAGATTACTATTATTTTGTTATAATTATTATTCAATTCCATTATACAATGCTTGTCGCTTGCGTATTTGTAATTGAGTGTATGCATATATACGTATATGTAGATTAACATTAAATACCTGTACAGTGAGAGTTTCGATGTATCAGATGTGGAAGTGACGTTGTTATATTGCTATACCATTGGCGATTCTGCCAAGTCATCGCCACGTCATGGCTACGTCATCGTATTTAGTTAGCACTGAGCTCACTTTCTTTGAGAAACCCAGCGAGCTGGCGGCGGTTTCACAGCTATATGTAATATTTGCCGCGTTGTGGGAGTATGTCATTGTTATTTCTGGAGATTACGTAGCTGTGTCAACCAACGTCTATAAAAGGTGGGTGCATATTGTAGCGTCAGTCATTATTTAAACGGAAGCAGTACAGTGAAGAAGTCTACTAGATGAAGAGGCCTCAGTCGGTCAGTCAACGAGTGTGAACGAGAGATGGAGAAGACTCAGTGAGCTATTAATCATTGGTCATTGAAAGAGTGAGGCCAAAGGTTGGTCGGTCACTTAGTTGAAGACACGGACGCAAGGGCTTACCATGGAGTCAGAGAGGGCAACCCTGGACCTGCCATGAGGTGATACCATATTGACTTACAAAGAAGTCAGATGATATGGAGAAGAAGCAGTCACAAGGATGTATCACCAAGTTAGGCGTGACACATCTACAGTAAACACCAGATCAAAGGAATACGTCGTTATTACACTAAAAGTGTTGAAGGTACAGTCAAGTGAATCAGTGAGGGAAATATTTCGTATAAATTGTTAAATGTCCGGTCAAGAAGAATTCAAATTCATGCCTAGTTTCTTTCAGTTGCAATGTCATAATTTCATATTCTCATCTGTTTTATCGCAACAAGACTCACTATTTTTTGATATATTATTTAAAGAATATATATTGTTCTATCAAACGAATTCATAGTTTCATTTCTTTGACAGTAAAATATCTTAACCTCAAAATTAATGGGGAAACCGAACGCCAATCTCCTTTTCCCAGAACTTATATGGTATGTTGTCAAAAGTAAGCTTATTACCCCACACCCTAGAGATAGTCAAGAGTCTCATTCTATTATTGCTGTACTGAGTGACAGCTGGCGCCCTTCAAATAATGTATGTGTAAGTAAGCAGTTAACAAGTAAGTGTGAGTACAAGGTTCAACAAGTGTGTATTTTATTTAATGAATGTTAATTTTCATAATTTCCATTTTAAATGCAGATATTCAGATTTTTCAAGTAAAATGCAGTTTTACATAATATTTGTAAATTTAGTCAGACAGTTAGGAAACTCAGTTTATCAGAGAAACAACATACTGAAAATGCAGTCCTTCATTCATTTTCAATTTTCTTCCCCACGGTTCAAGGACATGATTAAATATTCGTGGTTCGCAACCAATTATGCAACGGACAGACCTCCCGATTTCGAAGTGCGTGCGAATTATTGCCTTCAAACGAGTAAAGAAGACTGAAGAACAACAATGTGGCCTCAAAATGCATATTCGTTGTGCATGGTGCCAAAAACATTAGTTTTTATCATGCAATTAACGCACCTCGTTTAGTTTCACATTCGTTCCGTAACAATAAAGCGACCTTGGCGCATGGTGGCCTGCCGGTTCGTTCTCTCTCTCTCTCTCTCTCTCTTCAGCACAACTGCAACTCCACTCCGCTGTGAGCCGCACGAGCCAGCAAGAAGCAAGGGTTGTCCAGTAAGCTGCGTTGTCACACGGATTTTGTATCAAGATTTTGAAACCAACCAATTCGAAATGGCAGCTAAATTTTTGTACATCGCTACTGTATGAGTCTCCTCACGGCCTCTGCGAAATTTCATTGTCGATTTCGATACGACAGTATGGACAGTTCCCCTGTTAGCTGACTTATTTGCTAGATTCCATTTCCTAGTAAGTTCCTTCGAATTCTCCGTACTTCCACAGCCATTTCTAACTCTGTTTTCCAACCTTAGTCTCCTTACTTCTCTGTTATAATATAGTGGGTCTTTACCATTCCTTACCACCTGAGTAGTATAATAAGCGGGTTCGGCCGCCTCCTCCTCCTCCCGCCGCCTCCTCCGCCGCCGCCGCCTCCGCCGCCGCCGCCCGCGGGAAATTTGAATTTTGGGGGGAAATTTGAATTTTGGCGGGAGATTTGAATTTGTAAACAAAGTCACGTGCTTTTTGACAGCTGTCATCGACAACAACGCATCGCTAACCTCAGTACTGCCATCTTGACGGGCCTAAACCTCACTAGTGCCAACTTAACCTAACTAGCATGAGGTAAACAAAGCCACGTGTTTTTTGACAGCCACGTGCTTTTTGACAGACAACAACGCATCGCTAACCTCAGTACTGCCATCTTGACGGGCCTAAACCTCAGTAGTGCCAACTTAACCTCACTAGCATGAGGTAAACAAATCCACGTGTTTTTTGACAGCCACGTGCTTTTGACAGATTTGTAAACAAAGCCACGTGCTTTTTGACAGACAACAACGCATCGCTAACCTCAGTACTGCCATCTTGACGGGCCTAAACCTTAGTGGTACCAACTTAACCTCACTAGCATGAGGTAAACAAAGCCACGTGCTTTTTGACAGCCACGTGCTTTTCGACAGATTTGTAAACAAAGCCACGTGCATTTTGACAGACAACAACGCATCGCTAACCTCAGTACTGCCATCTTGACGGACCTAAACCTTAGTGGTACCAACTTAACCTAACTAGCGCGAGGTAAACAAAGCCACGTGCTTTTTGACAGCCACGTGCTTTTTTGACAGCTGTCACCCGCCATCTTTAAACTACAGAGCACCGTGCTGCCCTCTTTCGTCACCTGTCATCGGCAGTGCTGCCATCTTGACGGTCCTAAACCTTAGTGCTACCAACTTAACCTCACTAGCTCGAGATAAACAAATCCACGTGCTTTTTGACAGCCACGTGCTTTTTTGATAGCTGTTATCCGCCATCTTTAATCTATAGAGCACAGTGCTGCCCTCTTTAGCTGAAATGTGGTGGCGGATAATTTGAAAAATGCTTTTCGACAAGCAGCCATCTTTAATCCAGAGAGAACAGTGCTGCCCTCTATGTGGTGGCGACAAATTGAAAAATTCCACGTGCTCTTGTTTGAAAACAAACTCACGTGCTTTTTTGACAGCCGTCATCCGCCATCTTTAATCAACAGAACACAGTGCTGCCCTCTTTAGTTTGAAATGTGGTGGTGGTAAATTCCACGTGCTCTTGTTTGGAAACAAAGCCATGTGCTTTTTTGACAGCTGTCATCCGCCATCTTTAATCAACAGAGCACTGTGCTACTATCATGCGGGCAATTTCATCACCTGTCATCCGCCATCTTTAATCCACAGAACACCGTGCTGCCCTCTTTATGGCTACTACCTTAAGCACGTAGTAGCGGACAATTTGAAAAGTTCTGTTAGCTATCATCCGCCATCTTTAATCAAGAGAGCACCGTGCTGCCATCTTTAGCTAGATACCTTTGAAATGTGGTGGCGGCAAATTGAAAAATTCCACGTGCTCTTGTTTGGAAACAAACTCACGTGCTTTTTCGACAGCTACCATCCGCCATCTTTAATCAACAGAGCATAGTGCTGCCCTCTTTAGTTTGAAATGTGATGGCGGCAAATTCCACGTGCTCTTGTTTGGTAAACATAGCCATGTGCTTTTTTGACAGCTATCATCCGCCATCTTTAATACAGAGAGCACCGTGCTGCCCTCTTTATCGTAGTAGATGTAAATTCGTCACCTGTCATCCGCGGTGCTGCCATCTTTAGCTAGATACCTTTGAAAAGTGGTGACGGATAATTTAAAAAGAAAAATTCTACAGCAGCCCTCTCTCGACGCTAATTCCATAAGATGGTGGCTATACATGACTCCTTAAGGGTGCTTACGCAAGATGGCTGCTATACACAGGTTCTTATGAGACGTCCTTGGGATGCTTGCGCAAGATGACAGTTATACATGGCTCCTTATGAGATACCCTAGGGATGCTTGCGCAAGATAGCGGCTGATCTTATGGGACGGCTTAAGGGTCCTTGGACAAGATGGCTTGAGACGCCCTAAGGATGCTTGCGCAAGATGGCGGACACAAGATGGCAGCTATACATAACTCCTTATGAGACGCTTTAAGGGTGCTTGCGCAAGATAGTTGCTACTCTTAGCTTAGAGGCTAACGTGTCGTGATAGTTCGATTCATTAAATTTAGGGCTTAAATGCAAAATGTTAAATATATCGAAAACGGTGCACCGTAGAGCAAAACGGACAAAATTTTTCTGCCTAATACCTAGGTTCGCAGTATGAGGAACAAGAAAATCATAGTCTAATGATGGGATCAACGGTTCGGTTCCTACTTAGGCCCTTTGGCATTTGCTCTGTTTTAGCTTGTATTGAAGCGAGTCTTCGTAACATGATCAGGTCTAGCTATGGTAGAGAGTATAACGTACCGTGCAGGTTCGATTCATTAAATTTGGAGGCTTAAATGCAAAATGTTAAATATCTCGAAAACGATGCATCGTAGAGCAAAACGGACAAAATTTTTCCGCCTAATACGTAGGTTCGTAGTATCAGGAACAAGAAAAAACATAGTCTAATGATGAGATCAACGGTTCGATTCCTACTTAAGCCCTTTGGCATTCGCAGCTATCTATTTCTACAAGATGGTGGCTGCTCTTATGAGAAACAAGATGCCTTGAGACGTCCTAGGGATGCTTACGCAAGATGGCAGACACACAATGGTGACTATACATAGCTCCTTATGAGACGGCCTAGGGGTGCTCGCACAAGATGGCGGCTACTCTTATGAAGAAAGCTAGCTTAGAGGCTACTGCGCAAGATAACAGCTGCTGTTATGCATGTGGTGGAGGGCAATTTGAAATTCTATGTGCTTAATCAACAGAGCACCCTGCTGCCCTCTTTAGCTGAAATGTGGTGGTGGATAATTTGAAAAATTCTTTTGACAGCTATCATCTTTAAAAACAATGGCGACTATACATAGGCTGTTAAGGTCTTATCATTCTCCTCCTCCTCCTCCTCCTCCTCCTCCTCCTCCTCCCCCTCCTCCTTCTCTACCTCCTCCTCCGCCTCTTATGTCAAGGCATAGCTTTATATCGAACAAGTTTAAACCTGCATCGCGAAGGCAAGCGTGTGCAGCGATAACATTATTGTGCATGTTTAGACTTTCGAAACATAAGAAGAGTAGAATCAAACGCTGTACTCGATACGACATGTGATCAGAACATTGACTGATGCGTTCAGAAAAACAAAATAAGTGATCAAGACTAGAATCGAACAATGTACTCAATACATCATGTGTTTAGAATATGTCAGGGGATACGCTTGTTCTAAGAAGATCAGATTGAAACATAACAAGACTAGAACAGAACACTGTAATCGATGTTGTTAACTTCAACATGTGATCAGAACATTGATTGATGTGTTCAGAACACAAAATAAGTGATCATGACTAGAATCGAACACTGTACTCGATACAACATGTGATCAGAACATTGATCGATGTGTTCAGAACACGAAATAAGTGATCAAGACTAGAATCGAACACTGTACTCAATACAACATGTGTTTAGAACATGTTAGGGGGTACCCTCGTTCTAAGAAGATCAGAATGAAACATAACAAGACTAGAATCGAACACTGTAATCGATGTTGTTAACCTCAACATATGATCAGAACATTGTTTGATGTGTTCAGAGCAAAAGTACAATTTTGATGATTTGCACAGCTAACTCCCTCGGTAAACGATATAGCCAAAGTATAACTTCAAATTATTTACCTTCCATCATTCGTCTTGTGTGTAAAAATCAGTCGAACAAGTTATCGCATAAACATGGCTGAAAAAAAATCGTGATAGGGTATGGAACCCAGGGGTTACATCTTATCAGAAGGGCAAAAAGGATGAAAGGACTCTTCCTCCTCCTTACCGCACATTCCTTGGCTAAAGGGCTAATGGGCTAAAGGGCTAAAGGGCTAATGGGCTAAAGGGCTAAAGGGCTAAAGGTGTAACAACCTCATCGATCGCTATCAGCAAGAACGCTTGTACTTTGTTAAGTGTAGAAAATTAATCTTTATTGGTAAATGGTTTTATGTTCAGAACAAGGAATGGAACCTAGGGGTTACGTCTTACCTAATAAAATCCCCGAGGTGCGATGAGTTACGTTTTTCGAACTAGTGTTTGGAACACTGAACTTTTCAAGATGGCAAGAGTGAGGTTAGCAATGTTCTGTTGTTGGATTTTAAATTCCGCGCTACAACATGCATAAGGTGGCAGCCCTTGGGGTTTACTCCCGTAAAGATGGCAAGAGTGAGGTTAGCAATGTTCCGTTGTTGGATTTTTAAAATTTCCCGCTATAACATGCAAAAGGTGGCAGCCTTGAGGTTTACCGCCGTAAAGATGGCAGCAGTGAGGTTAGCGACGCTCCATTGTCCTTCAAAGTGAGGTTAGGGTTCGTCAAGAAGACAGCTGTCAAAAAAGCACGTGGCTATGTTTACCAAACAAGAGCACGTGGTCGTGACGTCACGGCCACGTAATCAATCCTTAGCTCGACGTCGCTAAGAGCAGCATTAGGATTAGCTATTCTTAAAAGTCTTGGGAACAGAGCAGCAGTATGAATTGCTATGTTTCAAAGCGTGTGCACATCACCTATCGATTTTACATACATCGACCATCGAACTAAACTTCATCCGCTAGATCGTGCTGCTATCTTAGCATGACTTTAAAGTACAATGAATAGCCATGTTTCAAAGCGTGTACACATTACCTATCGATTTTGCATGCATCGACTCTCGTACTAAACTTCTCCCGCTAGATTGTGCTGCTATCTTAGCATGACTAAGATGCATGAACTGAAAGTACGAAGAATAACCATGTTTTAAAGCGTGTACACATTACCTATCGACTTTGCATGTATCGACTCTCGTACTAAACTTCTGCAGGTAGATTGTGCTGCTATCTTAGCATAACTTATACGCATGAACTTAAAGTACGGAGAATAGCTATGTCTCAAAGCGTGTACACATTACTTATTGATTTTGCATGCAACAAATATCGTACTAAACTTCTTCCTCTAGATTGTACTGCTATCTTAGCATAACTTATACACATGAACTTAAAAGTAGAAAGAATAGCCATGTTTCAAAGCGTGTACACATTACTTATTGATTTTGCATGCATCAAATATCGTACTAAACTCCTTCCGCTAGATTGTGCTGCTATCTTAACACAACCTATACGCATGACCTTAAAGTAAAAAGGTGTGTACACATCACCTATCGATTTTGCATGCATCGAATCTCGTACTGAACTTCGTCCGCTAGATTGTGCTGGTATCTTAGCATAACTTATACACATGAACTTAAAAGTACAAAGAATAGCCATGTTTCAAAGCGTGTACACATCAAGTATCGAATTTGCATGTATTGACTCTCGTACTAAACTCCTTCCGCTAGATCGTGCTGCTATCTTAGCATAACCAATACGCATGACCTTTAAGTAAAAAAGAATAGCCATGTTACAAAGTGTGTACACATTACCTATCGACTTTGCATGCAACAAATATTGTACTAAACTTCTTCCGCTAGGTTGTGCTGCTATCTTAGCATAACCTGTACGCATGAACTTAAAGTACAAAGAATAGCCATGTTCCAAAGCGTGTACACATTACTTATTGATTTTGCATGCATCAAATCTCGTACTAAATTTATTCCGCTAGATTGTGCTGCTATCTTAGCATAACCTATACCAATGAACTTAAAGCACAATGAATAGTCATGTTTCAAACCGTGTACACATCAACTATCGAATTTGCATGTATCGACTCTCGTACTAAACTTCTGCAGGTAGATTGTGCTGCTACCTTAGCATAACTAAGACGCATGAACTTAAAGTACAAAGAATAGCTATGTCTCAAAGCATGTACACATTACCTATCGATTTTACAAGCATCGACTCTCGTACTAAACTTCTTCCGCTAGATTGTGCTGGTATCTTAGCATAACCTATACGCATGGCCTTAAGGTACAAAGAATAGCCATGTTTCAAAGCGTGTACACATTACCTATCGATTTTGCATGCATTGACTCTCGTACTAAACTTCTTCCGCTAGATTGTGCTGGCATCTTAGCATAACTTACACACATGAACTTAAAAGTACAAAGAATAGCCATGTTTCAAAGCATGTACACATTACCTATGGATTTTACATACATCGACCATCGAACTAAACATCATCCGCTAGATTGTGCTGCTATCTTAGCATGACCTTAAAGTAAAAAGAATAGCCATGTTTCAAAGTGTGTACACATCACCTATCGATTTGCATGCAACAAATATCGTACTAAACTTCTTCCGCTAGATTGTGCTGCTATCTTAGCATAACTAAGATGCATGAACTGAAAGTACGAAGAATAACCATGTTTTAAAGCGTGTACTCATTACTTATCGATTTTACATACATCGACTCTCGTACTAAACTTCTTGCGCTAGATTGTGCCGCTATCTTAGCATAACCTGTACGCATGAACTTAAAGTACAAAGAATAGCCTTGTTTCGAAAGCGTTTACACATTACCTAATGATTTTGCACGAAACGACTATCATACTAAACTTTTCCCACTAGACTGTGCTAAAATCATGTAAGTGTGCTGCTATCTTAGCATAACCTATCGATTTTACATGCATCTACTATCGTACTAGACTTCTTCCGCTAGAGCATGTAGCAATCGCTTTTGTGTATCCCTAACCCATGTGCATGAACTTAAAGCATAAAGATGAGCTATGTTCTAAAGCGTGTACACATCACCTATCGATAATGTATGTATCGAATATCGTACTAAACTTCTCCTGCTAGAGCGTGCGTGCACGAACTTAGAGCATAAAGAATAGCAATGTATAAAAATCTTGTAAACAAAGCAGCAGCATTACGTATAGTCAAGATTAAATGCGTGCACACATCATGTATCCATGATGCACACAGTACTAAACTTATTCCATTAGAGTGTACAAAGTTCGCATGTGTTTGTGCTGCTATCTTAGCATAGCCTATGTGAATGAACTTAAAGCATAAAGAATAGTTATGTGTAAAAAATCTTGTGAACATAGCAGAGTGTTAACTACGTAGGTGTAGACATTGAACTTTACATGCTGAGGCAGCATACTACGTGACCGTGACGTCACGACCACGTGCTCTTGTTTGGTAAACATAGCCACGTGCTTTTTTGACAGCTGTCTTCTTGACGAACCCTAACCTCACTTTGAAGGACAATGGAGCGCCGCTAACCTCACTGCTGCCATCTTTACGGCGGTAAACCTCAAGGCTGCCACCTTTTGCATGTTATAGCGGGGAATTTTAAAAATCCAACAACGGAACATTGCTAACCTCACTCTTGCCATCTTTACGGGAGTAAACCTCAAGGGCTGCCACCTTATGCATGTTGTAGCGCGGAATTTAAAATCCAACAACAGAACATTGCTAACCTCACTCTTGCCATCTTGAAAAGTTCAGTGTTCCAAACACTAGTTCGAAAAACGTAACTCATCGCACCTCAGGGATTTTATTAGGTAAGACGTAACCCCTAGGTTCCATTCCTTGTTCTGAACATAAAACCATTTACCAATAAAGATTAATTTTCTACACTTAACAAAGTACAAGCGTTCTTGCTGATAGCGATCGATGAGGTTGTTACACCTTTAGCCCTTTAGCCCTTTAGCCCATTAGCCCTTTAGCCCTTTAGCCCATTAGCCCTTTAGCCAAGGAATGTGCGGTAAGGAGGAGGAAGAGTCCTTTCATCCTTTTTGCCCTTCTGATAAGATGTAACCCCTGGGTTCCATACCCTATCACGATTTTTTTTCAGCCATGTTTATGCGATAACTTGTTCGACTGATTTTTACACACAAGACGAATGACGGAAGGTAAATAATTTGAAGTTATACTTTGGCTATATCGTTTACCGAGGGAGTTAGCTGTGCAAATCATCAAAATTGTACTTTTGCTCTGAACACATCAAACAATGTTCTGATCATATGTTGAGGTTAACAACATCGATTACAGTGTTCGATTCTAGTCTTGTTATGTTTCATTCTGATCTTCTTAGAACGAGGGTACCCCCTAACATGTTCTAAACACATGTTGTATTGAGTACAGTGTTCGATTCTAGTCTTGATCACTTATTTCGTGTTCTGAACACATCGATCAATGTTCTGATCACATGTTGTATCGAGTACAGTGTTCGATTCTAGTCATGATCACTTATTTTGTGTTCTGAACACATCAATCAATGTTCTGATCACATGTTGAAGTTAACAACATCGATTACAGTGTTCTATTCTAGTCTTGTTATGTTTCAATCTGATCTTCTTAGAACAAGCGTATCCCCTGACATATTCTAAACACATGATGTATTGAGTACATTGTTCGATTCTAGTCTTGATCACATATTTTGTTTTTCTGAACGCATCAGTCAATGTTCTGATCACATGTCGTATCGAGTACAGCGTTTGATTCTACTCTTCTTATGTTTCGAAAGTCTAAACATGCACAATAATGTTATCGCTGCACACGCTTGCCTTCGCGATGCAGGTTTAAACTTGTTCGATATAAAGCTATGCCTTGACATAAGAGGCGGAGGAGGAGGTAGAGAAGGAGGAGGGGGAGGAGGAGGAGGAGGAGGAGGAGGAGGAGGAGGAGGAGGAGGAGGAGGAGGAGGAGGAGAATGATAAGACCTTAACAGCCTATGTATAGTCGCCATTGTTTTTAAAGATGATAGCTGTCAAAAGAATTTTTCAAATTATCCACCACCACATTTCAGCTAAAGAGGGCAGCAGGGTGCTCTGTTGATTAAGCACATAGAATTTCAAATTCTCCACCACATGCATAACAGCAGCTGTTATCTTGCGCAGTAGCCTCTAAGCTAGCTTTCTTCATAAGAGTAGCCGCCATCTTGTGCGAGCACCCCTAGGCCGTCTCATAAGGAGCTATGTATAGTCACCATTGTGTGTCTGCCATCTTGCGTAAGCATCCCTAGGACGTCTCAAGGCATCTTGTTTCTCATAAGAGCAGCCACCATCTTGTAGAAATAGATAGCTGCGAATGCCAAAGGGCTTAAGTAGGAATCGAACCGTTGATCTCATCATTAGACTATGTTTTTTCTTGTTCCTGATACTACGAACCTACGTATTAGGCGGAAAAATTTTGTCCGTTTTGCTCTACGATGCATCGTTTTCGAGATATTTAACATTTTGCATTTAAGCCTCCAAATTTAATGAATCGAACCTGCACGGTACGTTATACTCTCTACCATAGCTAGACCTGATCATGTTACGAAGACTCGCTTCAATACAAGCTAAAACAGAGCAAATGCCAAAGGGCCTAAGTAGGAACCGAACCGTTGATCCCATCATTAGACTATGATTTTCTTGTTCCTCATACTGCGAACCTAGGTATTAGGCAGAAAAATTTTGTCCGTTTTGCTCTACGGTGCACCGTTTTCGATATATTTAACATTTTGCATTTAAGCCCTAAATTTAATGAATCGAACTATCACGACACGTTAGCCTCTAAGCTAAGAGTAGCAACTATCTTGCGCAAGCACCCTTAAAGCGTCTCATAAGGAGTTATGTATAGCTGCCATCTTGTGTCCGCCATCTTGCGCAAGCATCCTTAGGGCGTCTCAAGCCATCTTGTCCAAGGACCCTTAAGCCGTCCCATAAGATCAGCCGCTATCTTGCGCAAGCATCCCTAGGGTATCTCATAAGGAGCCATGTATAACTGTCATCTTGCGCAAGCATCCCAAGGGCGTCTCATAAGAACCTGTGTATAGCAGCCATCTTGCGTAAGCACCCTTAAGGAGTCATGTATAGCCACCATCTTATGCAATTAGCGTCGAGAGAGGGCTGCTGTAGAATTTTTCTTTTTAAATTATCCGCCACCACTTTTCAAAGGTATCTAGCTAAAGATGGCAGCACCGCGGATGACAGGTGACGAATTTACATCTACTACGATAAAGAGGGCAGCACGGTGCTCTCTGTATTAAAGATGGCGGATGATAGCTGTCAAAAAAGCACATGGCTATGTTTACCAAACAAGAGCACGTGGAATTTGCCGCCATCACATTTCAAACTAAAGAGGGCAGCACTATGCTCTGTTGATTAAAGATGGCGGATGGTAGCTGTCGAAAAAGCACGTGAGTTTGTTTCCAAACAAGAGCACGTGGAATTTTTCAATTTGCCGCCACCACATTTCAAAGGTATCTAGCTAAAGATGGCAGCACGGTGCTCTCTTGATTAAAGATGGCGGATGATAGCTAACAGAACTTTTCAAATTGTCCGCTACTACGTGCTTAAGGTAGTAGCCATAAAGAGGACAGCACGGTGTTCTGTGGATTAAAGATGGCGGATGACAGGTGATGAAATTGCCCGCATGATAGTAGCACAGTGCTCTGTTGATTAAAGATGGCGGATGACAGCTGTCAAAAAAGCACATGGCTTTGTTTCCAAACAAGAGCACGTGGAATTTACCACCACCACATTTCAAACTAAAGAGGGCAGCACTGTGTTCTGTTGATTAAAGATGGCGGATGACGGCTGTCAAAAAAGCACGTGAGTTTGTTTTCAAACAAGAGCACGTGGAATTTTTCAATTTGTCGCCACCACATAGAGGGCAGCACTGTTCTCTCTGGATTAAAGATGGCTGCTGTCGAAAAGCATTTTTCAAATTATCCGCCACCACATTTCAGCTAAAGAGGGCAGCACTGTGCTCTATAGATTAAAGATGGCGGATAACAGCTATCAAAAAAGCACGTGGCTGTCAAAAAGCACGTGGATTTGTTTATCTCGAGCTAGTGAGGTTAAGTTGGTAGCACTAAGGTTTAGGACCGTCAAGATGGCAGCACTGCCGATGACAGGTGACGAAAGAGGGCAGCACGGTGCTCTGTAGTTTAAAGATGGCGGGTGACAGCTGTCAAAAAAGCACGTGGCTGTCAAAAAGCACGTGGCTTTGTTTACCTCGCGCTAGTTAGGTTAAGTTGGCACTAGTGAGGTTTAGGCCCGTCAAGATGGCAGTACTGAGGTTAGCGATGCGTTGTTGTCGATGACAGCTGTCAAAAAGCACGTGACTTTGTTTACAAATTCAAATCTCCCGCCAAAATTCAAATTTCCCGCCAAAATTCAAATTTCCCGCGGGCGGCGGCGGCGGAGGAGGCGGCGGGAGGAGGAGGAGGCGGCCGAACCCGCTTATTATACTACTCACCTGTAACCTGAGTGTTATGAAAGGTGTTGCTCATAGGGTTAGTTGTGCTACAATAGCACTTTCTTGTCCAGTGAGGGAAGCAATGGCAAACTACCTCACTTCTCATCTTGCCTAGTATGCATCATTTTGGTGCTGCCATTGGTTTTTATGGTTCTCCTACAACTGCATAGCCTTTGGTGGTGCTATTTGAGGATCCAATGATGACCTAACAGACAGACCACCTGTAAAGGTATAAGCATGCTTTTACATTCCTCAACAATTGCTTTAAACCCATCCCCAGAGTCTGTTTGCATTTTTATTTACCGCCTTTCGCCGATCATAGTTACTTAAAAAACTCCCTCATGCCTGTTTTATCAGCCATGTCGGTCGTGATCTGCCTCGCTCCGCAAATTTATGGCATTGCACCATCAATCTGAACGTCCAGCAAGGTTAGCTCTGGCGTACGTTACACAGTATTATCAATTATGTAAAATAAGTGTCGCTTATTGTTCAGAACAGTACATTTTCAAGTCTACAAACGACCGCAACAGGTTTTTTTCTCTTCAGCTTAGCAAGACAGCGAGACGTTGATTATTGCAAACGACAGTGAGGTTTCGCCAAAGCCTTTCATGTAAGTACCTTTACCTACCTCGTTGTAGTTTCATAATGTAGACCTATATTTTTTGTCGTCCTAAACGTTCACAACGCGATGAGATTCCACGTATATTCATGTGTCGATTTTGATAATTATAAGGTAGTCATCTGAGATGAGAATTGTATATGAATGTGTGGATAGTTGTGTTTTGTGTGCGTTAAGTGACGCGGGTTTTGATAGGGAAATGTCACCGTATTTAAATGTAGACTGGGGAGACATGTGGAATATTGTAAAAATTCATGTGTAGTAATAATAATAATTGTTTTACGTCCCACTAACTACTTTTACTGTTTTCGAAGACATCGAGGTGCCGGAATTTAGTGCCGCAGTTCCTTTTCGTACCAGTAAATCTACCAACACGAGGCTGATGTATTTGAGCACCTTCAAATTCACCGGACTGAGCCAGGATCGAACCTGCCAAGTTAGGGCCAGAAGGCCGTTTGAGCCACTCTGCAGTTACAAATGAATTTTGCCCGGCTATGTTAGAGAGGTCGATTTGGGAGTTGTAACATTATTCCTATTTTATGGTTAACGAAGGGAAGGATGGTATTTGAGATTTTCATGTCATTTAAAATTGTAGGTATAAGTTATTTGTAAACGTTAATCTCACAGCTACAGACACAGCGAAGACGGTCATGGTCGAAGATCACGCGAAGAGTGTATAATGTTGCCTGGGATGAATGGTGTATTTATTGTCGTGCTGTATTCGTCTTGGAAACGAGGGAAGTGACCGTGTAGTTTTTGAGACACTCGTTCTCCTGAGATGAGGAAGGTTGAGATATTTGTTGTCCTGAAGTAGGCAATTTTGGCAGTGTTGTCCCAGAGAGGATATGCCTTCCAGCCAGGTGACCTGATGTAATAGTGAAGACATTTTCTTAATACATCCTAGGAAGAGTATTTTATATGGTTTCCGTTTCATCTTTTTGCGTGGAATAGTTGTCACGACATTTAGTAAAGATCGACAAATTTATAATGCTATGTTTTCGGAATATTTATGATCTGAGACAGTGTACTGTTGCGTGAGATTTTTGATAACTCCTTGTCAAGAGTGGGTCATTTTGGGCTGTGTTATTCCACACTGGTTAAAATGATATTTCATGTTTGTTTGTAAATTTAGAGGTATTGTTTTGGAAAGTTTCGTATGTGACCGCGAGCAGGTATAGGGAAGGCTCGAGGCAGCCAGCAGTGTGACACGCACCACTTGTGCTAACTAGGGGCGACTCGCTGGTTCAGGCATTGAATAGCTTCTTTTAGGAAGGCTAGACCCATACAATTACTTAAAGATTTAATTTTATTACTATTCCAAAATTTAGAGTTTTTTTGAAATTGCAATAGGTGACATTAGACCTGGGAGTGTTAGGCGTTTGGTTAGAATAGTCTTGTTGATACTGGGTTTTGCTGTTGTTGGTTCCATGGAGCTTGGTGGTGATTGTTTCCGATGGACCTGAGGGATGCTATCCTCATGGGAGAAGGCTGTTAGGGTACTACAGGGTCGTGGGCTGATTATCCGTAAAGTGTCTTTCACCGGAAAGATTGGAAGCGACATGGGAGCTTAAGGGGATTTCGCCACGAAACCAAACACAGCGGGTGAGTGACACAGCATCGGTGCGCACCGTAGCGTGGGTTCGATGACAAGTGCAGTTATCAGTCCCGGATACTTAAACTTTGTTTACATGTGTATCTTTTTATTGAGGCAGTAGTATACGTTATCCATACGGCTGTTAATGTAAGTAATGAGTGTACAGGATTTCCCATTAATATTTCATTTTATCACCGAACGTTTAAGGACGATAAACAAAGGAGAACATGCGATCTTTTTCAGGTGCGGTAATGGTGTGACGGGTCATGTAATTCGACCAAAATCATGAACAGTAATCAAATCCAAGCCTTAAAATAACATTGCATTGTACGAAGGGGGATCAAATATAAACGGGATTTTATTTTTTTATTTAAATTCATTTATAGACAAACACAAGGCAATTACAATGTATTTTTCCTCATAGTTTCCTGCTTTGGAAATGCAATTGTCCCAGCATATGGGCAGCTTTTTGATGACCTCATCGTAAAAAGAACAGGGTCGTGTCACCGGTCAGTTGCGCACGAAGTCTTCCACACTCTCGTCATCTTCAAATCGTTGCCCTCCTAGAGATTATTTAAGCGGTCCGAACAATGGATATCGCAGGGCGATAAGTCCGGGCTGTAAGGAGGATGATCAAGTGTAGTACAGTACATTTCCAGCAGCTTGGAGACAGAGCTGCAGTATGAGGCCGCGAATTGTCGAATAGGTTGGTCTCGCCTTTTACGGCGATATGCAACCCTCGCCTTGTTCAACAGCTCGCAGTAGTAAGCAGCATTGATTGTGCGTCGCTCATGAAAAAAAAATCATTAGCAAAATGCCTCACCGATCGAAAAAAAAAGACGGTTGCAAGAACCTTGCCAGCTGACAGTAGAGTCATGGTTTTCATTGGTACTGTCCCCACCCCCCTTTCCTCCGCCAATCCTTACACACACACACACACACACACACACACACACACACACACACACACGTCCTTGACAATGTTTGATCACCGAACTGTGCAGTCAATCTCTGGCAAATTTCCGCCGCTGCAACTCCTTCACGAAAAAGAAATGTTATTATTATGTGTTGCGCAGTGGAGAGGTGCACCTGTTGTTCCGACATCGTGCGCGTTACTGATGAAACGGCGCAAAATATCTAACAGCACGCTCTCCCCACTCCTAACGGTCCCGCATAAGCATAGCAGAAGCACGGAGCCCGACCTACCAATTGTTGATGTTCAGGAACAAAAATCCTGTTTATAACCTATTTGATCGATCTTCGTAATTCGATTCGCAGGGGACCATCGCTTTTCCTGATTAGGACATCCCGGTCATTTAACGTAACGGTAGTGATTAAACTTAATACAATTAATGGTGTTACCTGTAAAGTTAAACCCTAGTGTCGTGGAAATGTCTGACCAGAAAGTTCTTCTTCATGCTTGTTGTGGAAACTTGACTTCCCTTAATTAACTTGTAGTTGCTTTGTTTTGAGTTTTATTGACGTTAAATGCACTTATTTATTAGTTCATTAACGATTAATTACTTAACGTTTTGTTTTGGCATGATGTTAATTTAATTTGGGATCTTAAATCCAATATCAGTCGTTGCACTTAATTTTTGACCATCAGCTCTATTAACTTAATGTTGTTGATAGTCAATCCATCAGGACTTCGGAGGTCAATCCGATTCGCTCAAGGGCTCAGATGCCTCCCAACGGTCATATCGACGTCGAAGTTAGCGAGCTCACTTAATAAAGAGTCTAGAGTTTGAGTCGCGGAAGCTAGATTTTCCAGAATAACACGGAACTACCCACGGCTGACAATGGAAGTTAATCTTTTGATTTTCAGGTCATTATTGCTGTTGCTCTGATGAAAAGTTCCCTTTTATCATCGTTTTCCTCTTTTGCCCTTCAGGCACAGCTGTATGACGACATGGCCATACGACTAACACTGACATGTTGTGGACCACCGCGATCATCATCAATCCAGATGACTTGTTGACTCTTATTTGTTCATTTTCTTATTTTAAATGGCCATTTTCGGTTAAATAAACTGCATTATACCCCCTTAACCGGAATTTGATTTCACAAACAAAATTAGTATAAGTAGTATAATAGGCGGATTCTGGCGCCACCGCCACCGCGGGCTCCCAGAGGCCACCTCCACCGCCACCACAGCCATAGGCCTCCCAGAGGCCACCTCCACCACCACCACAGCCAGAGGCCTCCTCCACCACCACCACACCCAGAGGCCTCCTCCACCACCCGCGGGAAATTTGAATTTGTAAACACAGCCACGTGCTTTTTGACAGCTGTCATCGACAACAACGCATCGCTAACCTCAGTACTGCCATCTTGACGGGCCTAAACCTCAGTAGTGCCAACTTAACCTAACTAGCGCGAGGTAAACAAAGCCACGTGTTTTTTGACAGCCACGTGCTTTTTGACAGATAACAACGCATCGCTAACCTCAGTACTGCCATCTTGACGGGCCTAAACCTCAGTAGTGCCAACTTAACCTAACTAGCGCGAGGTAAACAAAGCCACGTGTTTTTTGACAGCCACGTGCTTTTTGACAGACAACAACGCATCGCTAACCTCAGTACTGCCATCTTGACGGGCCTAAACCTCAGTAGTACCAACTTAACCTAAATAGCGTGAGATAAACAAAGCCACGTGCTTTTTTGACAGCTGTCATCCGCCATCTTTAAACTACAGAGCACCGTGCTGCCCTCTTTATCGCAGTAGCTGCAAATTCGTCACCTGTCATCCGCAGTGCTGCCATCTTGGCGGGCCTAAACCTTAGTGCTACCAACTTAACCTCACTAGCGTGAGATAAACAAATCCACGTGCAGCTGTCATCCGCCATCTTTAATCCATAGAGCACAGTGCTGCCCTCTTTAGCTACTTACCTTTGAAATGTGGTACGTCACAGCTGTCATCCACCATCTTGCATCGCAAACCTCAGTGCTGCACTCTTTAGCTAGATACATTTGAAATGTAGTGGCGGTAATTTGAGAAATTCTTTAAGCTCTGGTTCGGAAACAAAGCTACGTGCAGCTGCCATCCGCCATCTTTAATCCAGAGAGCACCGTGCTGCCCTCTTTAGCTACTTACCTTTGAAATGTGGTACGTCACAGCTGTCATCCGCCATCTTGCATCGCAAACGTCAGTGCTGCACTCTTTAGCTAGATACCTTTGAAATGTAGTGGCGGCAATTTTAAAAATTCTTTATGCTCCTGTTTGGAAACAAACCTATGCGCTTTTTGTCAGCTATCATCCGCCATCTTTAATCCAGAGAGCACCGTGCTGCCCTCTATGTGGTGGTGGTAAATTCTACACGCTCTTGTTTGGAAACAAACCCATGTGCTTTTCTGACAGCTGTCAACCGCCATCTTTAATCCAGAGAGCACCGTGCTGCCCTCTTTATGCCGGTGACAAATTCCACGTGCATTACAAACTCACGTGCTTTTTGACAACTGTCATCCGCCATCTTGCATCACAAACCTCAGTGCTGCACTCTTTAGCTAGATACCTTTGAAATGTGGTGGCGGCAAATTCCACGTGCTCTTGTTTAGTAAACAAAGCCACGTGCTTTTTTGACAGCTATCATCCGCCATCTTTAATCAATAGAGCACTGTGCTGCTATCATGCGGGTAATTTCATCAGCTGTCAGCCACCATCTTTAATCTACAGAGCGCCGTGCTGCTCTCTGTAGTAGCGGGCAATTTGAAAAGTTCTGTTACTTGTCATCCGTCATCTTTAATCAACAAAGCATCGTACTGCTATCTATAGCTACATACATTTAACATGTGGTGGCGGATAATTTGAAAATAAAAAAACTTCCGTTAGCTATCATCCGCCATCTTTATTCAACAGAGCATCGTGCTGCTATCTCTAGCTACATACATTTAACATGTGGTGACGGCAATTTGAAATTCTATCTAGATGCCATCTTTAATCAACAGAGCACCGTGCTGCTATCCCTTTGAATTGTGGTGACGGATAATTTGAAATTCCGTTAGCTACCATCATTAAACATTAGTGCATTCGCTAACCTAACCTCTCATCTACTATCTTGAAGGAGACTATACGACACCTCCTCTACCTCCTGCTCTTCCTCCTCCTCCCCTACCACCCCCGCCTCCTCCTCCTCTGTCAAGGCATAACTTTATCGAACACGCATCGCGAAGGCAAGAGTGTGCAGCGATATGCATGTTTGGACTTGCGGATTACGAAAGAAACAACACTTGAATCGAACACTGCACTCGATGTCGTTAACTTCAACATGTGATTAAAACATTGTCTGGTGTGTTCAGAACACTACATAAGTGATCAAGACTAGAATCGAACGCTGTACTTAATACAACATGTTAGGGGATACCTTTGTTCTAAGAAGATCAGATTGAAACATAACAAGACTAGAATTGAACACTGCACTCGATGTCGTTAACCTTAACATGTGATCAGAACATTGATCGATGTGTTCAGATCACTAAACAAGTAGAACTGAACACTTTACAACATGTTAGGGGATACCTTTGTTCTAAGAAAATTAGATTGAAACATAACAAGACTAGAATCGAACACTACACTCGATGTCGTTAACCTTAACATGTGATCAGAACATTGATCGATGTGTTCAGATCACTAAACAAGTAGAACCGAACACTGTACAACATGTCAGGGGATACCTTTGTTCTAAGAAAATTAGATTGAAACATAACAAGACTAGAATTGAACACTGCACTCGATGTCGTTAACCTTAACATGTGATCAGAACATTGATTGATGTGTTCAGATCACTAAACAAGTAGAATCGAACACTGTACAACATGTTAGGGGATACCTTTGTTCTAAGAAAATTAGATTGAAACATAGCAAGACTAGAATCGAACACTGTACTCGATACAGCATGTGATTAGAACATTGTTTGATGTGTTCAGAGCAAAAGTACAACTTCAATGATTTACCTAGTGTAAAAATCAAAAACACACACTGTGCACATATCGCATAGCTATCTCGTTTATCACTTGCCTAGTATGAAAATCAAAAACATACTGTGCACATATCGCATAGCTAACTCGGCAACACTTCAAATGATTTGCTTAGTACGAAAATAAAAAATCTATACCGCGTAGCTAACTCGTTCATCGCACTGCTAAGACGCTTAGTAATTGCAAATACACTGATATATGTCATACGAAAATCAAGAAAGCACACTGCGTAGCCAACTCGCTCGGTCACTCGCTTAGTAATTGCAACACGACTAGAATACTGATACACGTTACTCTTTTTTTCTCGAAACACACACACACACACACACACACACAGATAAGGATGTTGCGAGATACTACATACTTACATGTTTTTTTTTAAAAAATAGGGGGATGAAAGATCATAAATTATATGTACACATGTTGTGTCCTCCAAGTTGTAAGACGAAATAGACGCAGTACTGCGAGTTTCCGCTATAGCTGGCGAACGGAAGTAGCATGATATCTCAGCAAAAAAAATACGCGTGAGCTTGCATACACGCAAGTCAGATACAATGATGGATACCGCGATTCAAATCCTGGCAACTTACGCCGTCAGGAAGGGCATCCAGCTAGATCATGTAATTACACGCTATGACGATCGCGCAGGTCCCTCGCCTAGCATTTGCTATTTTTTACGGCTTCCGACAGTAGGAGTTCGAACCCGCTATCTCCCGAAGTAGCGAGAATGATTGCGGGTACAAGAGTGTTGAGGGTGATTCATTTGTCGGATGGAGGTGATAAGCCTTGTGCAGGCTTCTTCGGTAGGAGTAGGCTATGTGCCGGTACCAGGACGTCTAGTTATAAAACCCGCTACAACTGATTTGTCGCGTATACTGCGATTTAAAATCCTAGTCAGGAAGGACAACCGACCGTAAAACAATAGTGTATGATGTAAGAGGCTAGATACTAATAGTTTATGCGTCAAGAAGGGCATGTAGCTCTTAAACAATAGTTTGTGGTGTGGTACACAATTTAAAATCTTGTTTCTCTCATCAAAAATAACACCAGGCTGTAAAATTAATTCTTGTGATTTAAAATCTTAGTTCTCGCGTTAGGAAGGGTATCTAGCAGTAAAACAGATTATCGCGAGTTAAAATATTAGTTTTGCGTCAGGAAGGGCATCCGGCTGTAAAACAATAGTTCATGATACAGCGATTTAAAATCTAAGAAGAGCATCTAGCTGTAAATCCCCGATTCTCGTGTTAGAAAGGGCAACTAGTTGTAAAACAGATTCTTAATCCCAGTTCTTTGACGTCAGGAAGGGCAACCGGTCGAAAACAATAGTATATGATGTAAGAGGCTAGATACTGCCAGTTCTGCGTCAGGAAGGGCAACCAATCGTAAAACAGATTCTTGTGATTTAAAATCTCGCGTCAGGAAGGGCAACCGGCCGTACCGTAAAACAATAGTGTATGATGTAAGAGGCTAGGTACTGCTTTTTAAAATCTAAGAAGAGCATTTAGCTGTAAAACCCCGATTCTCGTGTTAGAAAGGGCAACTAGTTGTAAAACAGATCCTTAATCCCTGTTCTTTGACGTCAGGAAGGGCAACCGGTCGCAAACAATAGTGTATGATGTAAGAGGCTAGACACTGCTATTTAAAATCCTAGAAGGGCATTCAGTTGTAAAACATATTCTTGTGATTTAAAATCTCACGTCAGGAAGGGCAACCGACCGTAAAACAGTGTATGATGTAAGAGGCTAGACACTGCTATTTAAAATCCTAGAAGGGCATCCTGTTGTAAAACAGATTCGTGTGATTTAAAATCTTGCGTCAGGAAGGGCAACCGGCCGTAAAACAGATATTTGCGATTTAAAATCTCATGTTATGGAAGGGGGTACTCGGCTGTAAATCATTTTTTTAACCCCGGTCCTGTTACGTTAGGAACTACGTCTAGCTGTAAAACAGGAGCTCCAAACATTTACAGTGTTAAGCTTTAGTAGCATGCTATGGGTTACATTTTTTGTTCTACCGCATAGAACACTATCTTTGAAGTTGTATCGGCGCAGTCATTCAGAGCGAGGTGCGGAATGCATGTGTTGACTGAAATTGTACACGCATCTTCCGGCTGCACTAACCTTGAACGGGGACACTGCGTGCTGATAAGCTACTTGTAACTCACGGAACGTCTTCTTAGCTGAGTAGCATTTAGCTCGTGTAAGTTCCTAACATAAAATATTATGATTGTACGGAGAGGTTAAAACACAGTACCAGCATATAGCCTACCCCTATCGAAAGAGCCTGCACGGCGCCGGCATGTAGGTTTCTCCTGTTGAAGGAGCCTGTACAAGGTTTAACACCCGCCATCAACAGCCCTTACTTAATACTGGCTTTTTTGCACACCCTCGAAACTGCCTAAGAATGTAATATACTACCGTAGGGAGAGGGTAAAACTCGGTGCCAGCACATAGCCTACTCCTACCGAAGAAGCCTGCACAAAGCTTAACACCTCCATCCGACAGATGAATCACCCTCAACATCTTGTACTCACAATCAGTTTCGGGGAAGCCTGCACAAACTTTAACGCCCCCCTCAACAGCCCTTACTTAATGCTGGCTTTTTGCACACCCCGCCTCTTAGATCATACACCATAGTTTTACGACCGGTTACCCTTCCTGACTAGGATTTTAAATCGCAGTAAAAGCGATAAATTTGTTATAGCGGGTTTTATAACTAGATATCCCGGTACCGGCACATAGCCTACTCCTACCGAAGAAGCCTGCACAAGGCTTATCACCTCCATCCGACAAATGAATCACCCTCAACACTCTTGTACCCGCAATCATTCTCGCTACTTCGGGAGATAGCGGGTTCGAACTCCTACTGTCGGAAGCCGTAAAAAATGGCAAATGCTAGGCGAGGGACCTGCGCGATCGTCATAGCGTGTAATTACATGATCTAGCTGGATGCCCTTCCTGACGGCGTAAGTTGCCAGGATTTGAATCGCGGTATCCATCATTGTGTCTGACTTGCGTGTATGCAAGCTCACGCGTATTTTTTTGCTGAGATATCATGCTACTTCCGTTCGCCAGCTATAGCGGAAACTCGCAGTACTGCGTCTATTTCGTCTTACAACTTGGAGGACACAACATGTGTACATATAATTTATGATCTTTCATCCCCCTATTTTAAAAAAAAAACATGTATGTAGTATCTCGCAACATCCTTATCCGTGTGTGTGTGTGTGTGTGTGTGTGTGTTTTTCGAGAAAAAAGAGTAACGTGTATCAGTGTTCTAGTCGTGTTGCAATTACTAAGCGAGTGACCGAGCGAGTTGGCTACGCAGTGTGCTTTCTTGATTTTCGTATGACATATCAGTGTATTTGCAATTACTAAGCGTCTTAGCAGTGCGATGAACGAGTTAGCTACGCGGTATAGATTTTTATTTTCGTACTAAGCAAATCATTTGATGTGTTGCCGAGTTAGCTATGCGATATGTGCACAGTGCGTTTTTGATTTTCATACTAGGCAAGTGATAGGCGAGATAGCTATGCGATATGTGCAGTGTGTGTTTTTGATTTTTACACTAGGTAAATCATTGAAGTTGTACTTTTGCTCTGAACACATCAAACAATGTTCTAATCACATGCTGTATCGAGTACAGTGTTCGATTCTAGTCTTGCTATGTTTCAATCTAATTTTCTTAGAACAAAGATATCCCCTAACATGTTGTATCGGATCACATGTTAAGGTTAACGACATCGAGTGCAGTGTTCGATTCTAGTCTTGTTATGTTTCAATCTAATTTTCTTAGTACAAAGGTATCCCCTAACATGTTGTACAGTGTTCGATTCTACTTGTTTAGTGATCTGAACACATCGAACAATGTTCTGATCACATGTTAAGGTTAACGACATCGAGTGTAGTGTTCGATTCTAGTCTTGTTATGTTTCAATCTAATTTTCTTAGAACAAAGGTATCCCCTAACATGTTGTAAAGTGTTCGGTTCTACTTGTTTAGTGATCTGAACACATCAATCAATGTTCTGATCACATGTTAAGGTTAACGACATCGAGTGCAGTGTTCAATTCTAGTCTTGTTATGTTTCAATCTGATCTTCTTAGAACAAAGGTATCCCCTAACATGTTGTATTAAGTACAGCGTTCGATTCTAGTCTTGATCACTGATGTAGTGTTCTGAACACACCAGACAATGTTTTAATCACATGTTGAAGTTAACGACATCGAGTGCAGTGTTCGATTCAAGTGTTGTTTCTTTCGTAATCCGCAAGTCCAAACATGCATATCGCTGCACACTCTTGCCTTCGCGATGCGTGTTCGATAAAGTTATGCCTTGACAGAGGAGGAGGAGGCGGGGTGGTAGGGGAGGAGGAGGAAGAGCAGGAGGTAGAGGAGGTGTCGTATAGTCTCCTTCAAGATAGTAGATGAGAGGTTAGGTTAGCGAATGCACTAATGTTTAATGATGATAGCTAACGGAATTTCAAATTATCCGTCACCACAATTCAAAGGGATAGCAGCACGGTGCTCTGTTGATTAAAGATGGCATCTAGATAGAATTTCAAATTGCCGTCACCACATGTTAAATGTATGTAGCTAGAGATAGCAGCACGATGCTCTGTTGAATAAATATCGTGGATGATAGCTAACGGAAGTTGTTTTTATTTTCAAATTATCCGCCACCACATGTTAAATGTATGTAGCTAAAGATAGCAGTACGATGCTTTGTTGATTAAAGATGACGGATGACAAGTAACAGAACTTTTCAAATTGCCCGCTACTACAGAGAGCAGCACGGCGCTCTGTAGATTAAAGATGGTGGCTGACAGCTGATGAAATTACCCGCATGATAGCAGCACAGTGCTCTATTGATTAAAGATGGCGGATGATAGCTGTCAAAAAAGCACGTGGCTTTGTTTACTAAACAAGAGCACGTGGAATTTGCCGCCACCACATTTCAAAGGTATCTAGCTAAAGAGTGCAGCACTGAGGTTTGTGATGCAAGATGGCGGATGACAGCTGTCAAAAAGCACGTGAGTTTGTAATACACGTGGAATTTGTCACCGGCATAAAGAGGGCAGCACGGTGCTCTCTGGATTAAAGATGGCGGTTGACAGCTGTCAGAAAAGCACATGGGTTTGTTTCCAAACAAGAGCGTGTAGAATTTACCACCACCACATAGAGGGCAGCACGGTGATCTCTGGATTAAAGATGGCGGATGATAGCTGACAAAAAAGCGCATAGGTTTGTTTCCAAACAGGAGCATAAAGAATTTTTAAAACTGCCGCCACTACATTTCAAAGGTATCTAGCTAAAGAGTGCAGCACTGAGGTTTGCCATGCAAGATGGCGGATGACAGCTGTGACGTACCACATTTCAAAAGTAAGTAGCTATAGAGGGCAGCACTGTTCTCTCTGGATTAAAGATGGCGGATGGCAGCTGCACGTAGCTTTGTTTCCAATCAAGAGCATAAAGAATTTCTCAAATTACCGCCACTACATTTCAAAGGTATCTAGCTAAAGAGTGCAGCACTGAATTTTGCGATGCAAGATGGCGGATGACAGCTGTGACGTACCACATTTCAAAGGTAAGTAGCTAAAGAAGGCAGCACTGTGCTCTATGGATTAAAGATGGCGGATGACAGCTGCACGTGGATTTGTTTATCTCACGCTAGTGAGGTTAAGTTGGTAGCACTAAGGTTTAGGCCCGCCAAGATGGCAGCACTGCGGATGACAGGTGACGAATTTGCAGCTACTGCGATAAAGAGGGCAGCACGGTGCTCTGTAGTTTAAAGATGGCGGATGACAGCTGTCAAAAAAGCACGTGGCTTTGTTTATCTCACGCTATTTAGGTTAAGTTGGTACTACTGAGGTTTAGGCCCGTCAAGATGGCAGTACTGAGGTTAGCGATGCGTTGTTGTCTGTCAAAAAGCACGTGGCTGTCAAAAAACACGTGGCTTTGTTTACCTCGCGCTAGTTAGGTTAAGTTGGCACTACTGAGGTTTAGGCCCGTCAAGATGGCAGTACTGAGGTTAGCGATGCGTTGTTGTCGATGACAGCTGTCAAAAAGCACGTGGCTTTGTTTACAAATTCAAATTTCCCGCGGGTGGTGGAGGAGACCTCTGGGAGGCCTCTGGCTGTGATGGTGGTGGAGGAGGCCTCTAGGAGGCCTCCGGCTGTGATGGTGGTGGAGGAGGCCTCTGGGAGCCCGCGGTGGCGGTGGCGCCGGAACCCGCCTATTATACTACTAGTATCTTCACTGTTCCCGTAGCTTTATCTGAAAGTTACCAAGATCCATTAGAACCCCTGAGAAGACAGAATGCTCATAAATGTCATCGACTGAGTCCGGCCAACGTCAAATTGTGCAGGTAATCTACTATTTATGGATTCAGTTATTGGGGCCGTGAAATCCGGGGGGAAAAAAGGGCATGGAGTTTCACGAGAAATTAGGCGATCTCTTAAGTGGTGTTAGAGAAGGTTGACTCCCGAGCGATGGGCTGTTCCTCCATCTTTCTGCATGCATTGTCCTTGGAGGGTTCAAGTTTCTCGCCCGACAAGAACGGCGAAAATCCCAGAATGGAGTAATAAAAGGGTGTCTAGAATACCTGGTAGCCACGATCGTTAAAGGCGTCAATTCTAAATAGTCTGACAGTGGTTAGCCGATTCGAGTCCCGTTGGTCGGAAGAAAAATCAAAATGATTGCCGACAGGGTGGGAAAGTCGGTGGCGTACCATATCTAATCACTAGATTGCGTCCCAAACTCCTGAATTCACAAAGCTCTCCACAGCATTCACATGGAGTGAAGGCATATGATGCTGTTGACGGCGATTCGTCGGTCGGATGGCGACGTTAAACCTTTGAGCTATTCGGCAGGAGTAGGCTATGTGCAGCACCGGGTCTCGCTTTCCCCTTCCTAATATCATATCACGTCATTCATTTCATCTCATTGACTATTCTAATGAGGTTGATGCCTGGTCGTAAAATCTCGCGTCATACCCGCCCTTGACAGACACTGGTGTATCAAAACTATATCGACAAAATTATCATGAATGCTCTTCCTCGTATTGAGCAGACGTACGAGAACCAAGCTACGGCTCGGAGGAGACTAGCTCCCTGTACGCTAGCCCCAACGCCACCACCTGTAAGATCATTGGTACATTAGGACCAACCAAGCTCCAGAACACTCAGCTAACCAGTGTGCCCCCAGATCGCCAGGAACAGGGCACCCGCCAAGCAGCCTGTTCAAACAACAATCACTAACTGCCAGCCAAGAATAGGCAGAACACAGCACTGCCTGCAAATCAAGCTCACTGCAGGCATAAAGCAATTTGTCATAGCTCTCAGTGTGGTTATCGGCTCAAAGCTTGTCCCGCTGCGACACGGGAAAAACTATACCTGCATCCCACTGAGTCAGCAACTAAAGTTACTTGGTCCTCTCTGAGTTTGACCAGTATTACATAAAATCAGCTTCATGGTCCGTATCGCACTTACACAGATTCCACCTTGTCGATACACTAAATTGCTTAAGGACACTTCCTCTAAAGCATTGATACTTTGTCATTACATGAATTTTTCATCTAAACAGTGTTACGTGGTTGAAGATGTTTATAATATACGAAACATGTACCACTTTTAACCAATAAGTTGCCTTAAGCAATTTAGTGTATCGACAAGGAGGAAAAATAAAAAATACTTAGTTGTGAATTTGACCAGGTAGTCACACCACTGCTTCACCTATCTACCACACTCTTACCCACCATGAATAACTTGTTTCTTGAAGACACAGACGCAATGTACTGTATAGTGCTCTCTGCACTGAAGTATATGCAGCCAATGCACATGCCCACTCAATACACAAACACACCCTATTCACTACAAACCACACAACAGGACCACATCCCTTCCCCCTCCCCACCAGCTCAGCACACCCACCCACTCTCGCCACAAACCAGGTCCCCTCAATACCTGAATCATGAAGAAGAAACGCAAGAACAGATCGACTACACCGAACTCCTTTTCTGCGTCCGTAGGAACACTACCCTCCCTGTCTCCACAAAAGGCGAAGTCCTAATCTTTCCTCTTACCAACCCTGACCCAGTCGCAAAAACCAGAAAAACCAGCATTACTGCCCTAATGCCTATCTTTAACGAACATCTTGCAGTAATAGAAGAATCTCACAACAACCTCATGTTTACTCCTCGTAGAAATACATCCATTCGCAATATCCTAGAAACACTTAAACCCACAAACATTCCCACGCCAACAATTATTAATCCCATAAATAACACCTCCAATCAGTACGTCCAAATTGACCATAAAGTAAAGAATCGACAGACCCTAACCTCACCCCCCTCCCCTATCACAGTCTATAAATCACGTCTCCATTCAAGCTACACCCACTACAGCAGACTCTCACTCCCAAGCAAATCCACAAACCTCTTGACTTTTGCGACCAGACCAGCCCAACCTGCGAAGAAACCTACTCTCAAACTATCCCAATCCCACCCCCACAGCCTCCCACTCATACAATTCATAAGTCAACCCAAGTCAAGCAAAATACCATCTCCACTCCCACATAAATTAAATCACAGGCTCCTAAGAAGACAACCAAAACACTCCACACTCAACACAAGCCTCAGGAGCCCTCCAACACCACTACACTAAACCACTCCACTTCTTATTCTCGCCCCCCTCACCCAACACTCACAATTCTCTGCTATAACTGCCTCAAACTGGATCATCACGCAGCTTGCTGTAAAAAACAACACCCGCTGCAATAGATGTGGTGGCCCTCACTGTCGCATTGACTGCAAGGTGCCTAGGGGCCAGGCGCGGTGCGCGAATTGCCAAGGTAATCACGCGGCCTCGTTTCCCGGCTGCCCTTACTTTAAGAAGACAATTATTAGCAAACAAACAATTCACACACACACACACACACACACACACACACACACACACCACCTACCTCAGCCCCTAAAGCTATCCAACCCTTACGTTCTTTACCCAAACGACCACCACTACTGCCAACCCCAAGCCGCCCCCACTCCTACCCACCTCGAACTTATTTTAGTCCAGCCAAGCAACTAACACCCTCTTATCGTTACTCCTCACTCTTATTTTAAACCAAACCCAGAACGTCCAGGGCCACCTCGGTGGATTGAGTAGCCTGAGACCCTGGACAAAACTAGCCAAGATTTCCTCTCCCCCCCCCCCCCCTTTTCACCAAGAAAACATGAAAGACTCGCTTCCTTCTACAAACCGCCGCCTTCTAGCCTCACTGCCCACTAAACTCCAGGTGAAGCACTGGTCTCGGAACGAGGCTCGGTGCAACGCAAATGTCGACTAATAATGCTGTTTTTTTTTTTACCAAATTAACATCTTCACGCTCTCAATAAATTGTAAACGCAACAGTTTACTAAAATGTTAGCCTCTGCGAACAGTTCAGATAGGCTCCCATTACCCAACAAAGGTAAATTTTGGGCGTGGTCAGTATTTGGATGGGTAACCATGTCAATACTACCATATATCTGAAACACTAAATTCTGCGTCAGCCATACACTCAAGCGAACTGCTGGACTTGTTCTATTTACCTGCATTTATCAGTACTTTTCAGTTAATAATCAAAATTAACTTAACAGTTAAGCAACCTTGGGCGTGGTCACCCACTGGATGGGTGGCAAACGTCCGCACTTTTACTGATCACAAATCTTACATAATTCATTAATAACTATTATAACAAATCTCTAATAACACACTATTCTATTATACTTTTCTAACTAAATACAAATTTCCACTAAACGGCTGGGTGAGGAGCATTAAATTGCACCGGTACCAGCAACTGTAAGCAAACCCTTTTTCCCAGTGGGAGGGGATTTCAAATTTCTAATGGACGAATGAATGCTCTTCGTGTTACGTTACGAACACTGAATGGCGGAGAAAATATTTCTTTTCAAGAAAATGAGGTTACTTCGTTACTTTCGGGCGCGCGATTCAAATTGATGAACTCTCCGTATTTGCTATGCTTGTTCACAGGCCGCTGCCGTGCTTCAGAGAAGGAAGGGGAGGGAGGGGAAGTGGGGTGTGCTCCGCGCGTGTGGACAAGTTTCCTCGTTCGATTCGCACAGGATTGTCCTTGTCTCTTACAGGCAATATTCAGTTCATTTATTAAAACAGCCGTAACTGCACACACAGTTCAGGGACACTTGTCAGTCAAAGAATGCACCAGATCGTTTTCTCCTCTCGTCTGTTGGTCGCAGTAACGTTCTTTACTATTATTTAACATGTTCGAAGATGCAGCACTGCCGCCCCACGATTGTGTATTCCTTCACTCACAACATTGAAAGAAATACTGAACGAAGGGAGGAAACAATACGCCCAATGGTTTGATTACAGCAATGTTCAATATGCCCTCCTCCTACTTCGATGCACAGTCCACAACGATTTAGTAGTGACCTTTGTACTCTGTTCAGTATGTGTGGTGTGTCGCAAACGCCCTGGAAAGCTGCCTGTATTCTGGAACAAGTTCTTCTCTTTCTACGGGGTTCGCATAATGGTCAAATTGTGCAGAACAAACTGTACACCGTCTACTGAGGCTGGGAAGCGAATGTGCGAAACGAATGAGAAACTTGTGCATTCACACCGAGCATTACCTCCGTCTCCCCCTTCCCACTTTCTCTCTGATGCACAGCAACAAGCAGCGGCTGCCTCTCTGCCATAGCAACTACGGCACATTCGTCCATTTGAACCGCGCGCCCGGAAGTAAGTAACTTAATTAAATTTTCACTGCCAATCCGATTGTACCATCGTTCTTAACACTAAGAGCATCCGTGATTTTTTGTCTGTATAGTTCTGATACGCCCTGTACATATTTACACAGGCCTACATCATCGTTATCTACAGGCTGTGCCTTGTCGCTGCAACCATTGATCTCTCCATAACCTTGGCATCCCATCATCTCAACTACCTCTTCAATGATCTTCTTCCGTGCTTTCCCTCTGCCTTTCTTTCCCATCAACTTGCCTATTAAACAAGTTCTGTATGAAGTCATTATGCCAGAGAATGTGACCAAAAACTGCTTTTCTCCTTTTTATCGTTGCTATTAAACGTCTCTGGGTGTTTATTTCTCTAAGCACTGCTTTATTAGTTTTCTTCTCAATCCAGCTAGTTCTTGTCATCTTCCCCCATAGCCACATTTCCACTGCCGCTAGTCTTTCACGTCCTCCTTCAAGAGTCCTTCCTTCACAGCCATATAGCAGCACACTCCAAATTAATGTTTTGATAAACAATTTCTTTATTTTTCAGTATCTAAGGATTTATTCATTAAGAGCAGCTTCTCTTCAAAGGTTTTCTTACACAGGGAAATTCTTCTTTTTATTTCCACAGTGCATATGTTGTCATCGGTAATAACTGATCCTAAGTAGCAGAACTTGTGCACCTGTTTTATTATAATATTTCCAATTCTACATATTCAAAGAAATACGGGGCCTGATAATCCACGACGGGACGCGACACACTCTGTAGAGTGTTTACGTATAACATCAGACTGTTAAGAGACCTAAAACACAAGTTTTTTGTCGTTTGATGTAGCCATCAAGTGAATAAGGCTTTCATCTGAAAAGCCTATATTGCAGAATACATCTGGATCCTCAAACGTCATGGGACAACACACTGCTGCAGTACTGTAATAGGGGTCGCTCGTCCCTTTTATGTACACGCTGAGCAATTTGAATACGGTATGTACATCCATCCAGCTCTTTAACATTTCCTGAACAGACATATACTGTAGTTCAAACAGAATTTCAGCGATGGTCGCCGTAGACTTCGCTTTGAGGACTGTAAAACTTGTCTGAGAAGTCGCCCATGATTTTAATTTGTGCTGCCGGTTCTTGGGCTCATTTTCGTTGACGTGAGACTGACCCCGTATGACCGAACTTGTCAGTAACGGCTAACATTATTTCATGTCTCCATATTAAATCGCTCCTCGCTCTATTCTTTAACGTGAAGCAAACTCTGCCCATTCTGACGCCCCTCTCTGCGTGACCGAAAATTATGTTCCACGATGAACACTTTCTCCTCGGTTGTGAGAACCATAACTGCTGAAATGAACACTAATTCACGATATCTTAGAAATCCATCATGCGTATTACAAGGCATTAAAAGTGGCTGAGAATACCAAAGGAAATGATGAGAAGAGTGAAGATGAAGTTCGAAACCTGATTACAACTTAAGCTTGTTAAAATATGTTTTCCACTTCATTATTGATATTATGTACCTTAAATTGCTTATAAAAAATAAGAAAGCAATTTTGATATGTGTATACCACAAACATTTATAACATGCTATCTACCATTATACGAGTTTTGTACTGATCGATATTGGTGTTTTTCAAAGAGTTAAAAAAATACTTTGTGTACATTACTAGCAGTGCCTTATCCAAAGTTCAATTTATCAGTAACTTCAGTGTCGTTTCGTTTCCCCCATATTTATAATAATACAGTCAAGTCCCATTAATCCGAACTAATTGGCACGAAGACCTGTTCCGATTACAAATTTTCGGATTAAACGAAATATTTCCAATAAGGTAAATTAAAAATTAACTGTGTGGTGTGTTGGGAATGTGTGCTCTTCACGAGCGCAGAAAGATACACGAAAAAACAATTACCAATGGACATGGTACAGTGTGTATGTTGGGTATTCGGCCCAAGGCTGGTTGGATCCTCAACAGGTCCACCATTAGCTGTTATACATGGCCTAGGTGCCACTGAAGAGGCGTACCAGAGAAATGAGGTATATACTAACATTGTTACAAGAATGTTTCTTCTAACTATTGTGTACTATTAAAAACAATTTTATTTTCTTCCCCGTTTTGTTCGGGTCAACTAGATATTCGGATTAACGAGACAACTGTAGTTATAGCCATTCTCCAAGAATTTGCGCCGATAATGACAAATGAATTTTGTTTGCGTTTAGTTATTTTGGATTTCCTTTCTTTTGAAATATTTTGTGGTTAAATGAAGTTTGAAGGCGACTGTTTCGCGAGCAGTAATTTGTCAAAATATAAAGGACAAAATAACGTCAGGAATGTGACCAGTTAACTGCTGGTCTTCTCAGCAAATTTCGCACAATATTTATTTTGCCTCATATTTCCAGAGTTTTAGGTCACAGACAGAGAGCCCTACGAGATCAATCTCCATGTGTTTCTCCACGATTAGCTCAGCACTCCCAACATTTAGTAATATGGTTAAGCACGTCTGGAAGAAAGTCGCATTTCCAGTTCAATGCGATGTCTTTGATGTTGCTGACAATGTTGTCTGGAAGACTGAAATAGAGTTGCTCAATATTTCCAACTGCACAAATGAACCATTCATCCAGTGTGCTTATTGTACACATTTACGCCTACAAGATTTATCTATATACATGTATTATTACCGCTGTGGGCAAGTAAAATTAACGTACGGTTTACGGTCTAACCCCCTCTTCATTTCATATCAGACACTGAACGTTCCTAGGAACTCCAGAGCGTCACAAATTTGTAGCATTTCTTTCAACGGACTGTTTGTTTTACTATCCTCTGAAGCAATTTTTTGTTCACTGGGTGCATTTACTTGAGACACCAATTTTAATATACGAATTATGAACACATTTTTCAAACTAAAAGAACTGTTTTAAGTTTAACAATAGTTTAGCGAGCACAGGCAATTCAAGGTTACACGAGACATTTGATATTTCGTTCCGGTAACCCCTATAAAAAGAGTTATTAACTCCTGCGAGAAGGTCACTCAAGAAATCTCAGATAAACACAGTAGTACGGGCGATGGGCAGAAATGAATTTAACTACCCGACCTGTTGGTGTACGGAGATATTGTGTTTGGATTTAACAAGTACTGTATAACAATTGTTCAGGTTTCCATACGAACATGAATATTGCCATTGCTGGTTTCGAAAGACGAACAGCTCAACTACATATAGCATTCGGACTTTTAGTGAGCCTTATTTATACAAACATGGGTGCATGAAAAATCCTACGACTCTTGAATACAAATCTGGGAGAGATAAAATAGAATCGAATGTGACAACTTCACTATAAGGAAATGTTAAGAATTATTGCTCTTAATAAAGGGAGAAAATTAAATTACTACCTGATGGAATAAAAAGCCAATAAAACAAACATCAGGCGAAGTAGTTTCGCTTTATACAACGTGACGGCATGTCAATCTCAGGCTACGCCTACGCTGCATTATGAGAGATATAAGTAACACGCACGTGCTTGTGGAAGGGAAACATACTGGCCTAAACTAAAAATTATTTGGTATAGGGACAACGAATTTAGCCACCGCATTTCGATGTAAGATTGAAATTGGAAAAGACAAAGGTTCAACAAAGAAGGATAACAATGAGAAACTTTAAGATTTCCTCAGATAAGGGAAAAATATTTAATGATTGTTTCTCCAGTATAGTAAGGAATAAACTATGCTGTTTAATATGCAAATGCAGAATATGAAGTTATCGTTGTTTCCTTCTTTTAAGTAATCCATCTTTTGCAACATCAATAGTTTTTCTGAGTCTAACTTCATGAGAATATTAGTTTATAGTAATGTTATGGCACTGGTTATCATTAGCTTTCACATCATAATCAAACACAGATAAACTAACTTGGATGTAGGATTACAAATACACTAATTTCAAGCAAACAAAATATTTTATTGAATACCATTATAGTACACTGTCAACAAACTGATATGAAAGACAATGATAAAAATCATTAAGTTTCAAAAATCACTTCCATAAATTAATATTTTTTCTCTAAAAAAAGATAATAAAGGAAACAAAACTGAGAACTATTGAAATAAAAACACTTTTAAAAACTTAATATTGATCCACTGCAGCTTTCCCAAAATAAAACTTAAGCCCATAGTAGGTGAGTGGGTGTTACAAAAAATTACGTTGTGGCACTGAAAGTCATTCAGGAATGAAGCATTTTTCTTTTTTTTAAATTCTTATTTTAATAACCACAATTTGTATACAACAAAGAGTTTTCACTTTTTATCTTTCTAAAAAAATCAAACATTTAATAATCAATGAGATAAATGGTTTCATGCATACAATCACTTACTTTATAATACCACAATTAATAATACACTTGACTTATATACCCCGAACACAGCATCAACAGGCCCCCCTTGCACAAAAATAATAACGAATTGTTGGCATGTTACTTTTTAATTATTTTAGACGGGTGAGTTCACAGTTCCCATGACAGAGGACTGTGATAACAGCTTGTGCTTCTGCTCCTGGCTGTCCATAATAACATGTGGTACAGTGCGACTAACAATCTTCGTAATTATTTATCCATGGAACACCACAACAGCTTTTATTTTTATTATTTTTTAAAATTATTTCGTAAAATTGACCTGAACTCTATGACTAGGCACACATAGTTTAACAAGAAAAAACGTTCTATGGAAAAATAGAAACTTTGACAAAATAATTAAACAAAAAACTCAAATAGTAGTAGGAGATATTGGACAAACTACGTTGAACCATTATTATTCTTTCTGCCCACAATGAATTATAAAACTAAACATATGCACATTACTCTTGCAACGGTATTTTTTTTTTGTGGTATTTAGATGAGTTTTTTAAATCACAACATATAAATACAGAGTCTCAGGTATAAGGAAGTTTAACAGGATCAAACATTTGTCTTTGGAATGTGTTTCAACCAATTTTCATATAGGCGCACTCTTATTCCTGAAGAAAACTTTTGAACAAATTGTATAGTTTTCTATCAGATCTTCCCAAGATGTTTCCAAACACTGTTTACACATTTCAACTTTTAACCAAGTAAAGGAACTACATACATCATGTGTCTTATTCATCCTATTCAAGAAAAATGCAGATCACCAAGTACAAAGACATCATCAGCATGCATAATGGCAGTTTCCATCAGGCTAACAACAGATTAATAATAATAATAATATATGAAGGCACGTGACAGTCTGTGCTTTCAATGAGAGTAAAGTATATTCTATACATACATCAAACCTTATTCCAGATTTTCAATTATGTTCAGGAGAAGACAAGAACTGAATTTCTAGAGAGTAAAATAACTATAATATCAATCAATTAGCGAGCTTTTACAGGAGATGTAATGCTATCTAGTAATGACATCAGCCGTGTAAGCCTACGAAGTAAGTTTTAATGCTACTTTAAATAAAATGTGTGCATTTCTTGCATACACAAAAATAAAATTTTAAAATATGGAAATCTTGAGAGCATGTAGTACAGTAAGCTGTTTCTGATTCTGAATTAATTAATCAAAAAATACTCAACAGAGGTTCAACCAGCTTTGGAAAAGAGAAGGGGAGGAAAACTAAAATGCAGTATGAGTAACCAAGAGGAAGGGTTGATTTCTAGGAAGATTAAAATCCTACTGAAGATTGTAACTTTTGGTTTGCAATCATAAATGCTATATATTTAACTAGGAGCTGTTTTAAAAATACTTGATCACTTAAATTTATAATATTATGGTGAGAATAAACTAAGACTTAAGTCTTGCTGTGAAGTAGGAACAGTTTAGATTACACACAGGGTACAAGATGCTTGCAAATGGCATTTAGTTCTATAAAAAAGCACATGAATTTCTAATATTCATTTTTCCCTTTTTACTGGATAGAAATTGGCCTCACCTATGACGTAGCTTTTAATGTTTAATTACAATAATAGGATTGTAAGTTTGACAAACAATCTTTCAGTTGCAAAAAGTTTCATTTATCCCTGAACTGAAACTTGTTATCAAGAAAATTTGAAAAAGTAGGGGTTCCATGAAGCAGCCCATAGTAAATATGTGGATATAACTACTTAGAAAAGGATGTAGACAATTTATAAAAAAAAAAAAAAAATTGGCCATGGACTGTAAACATAGCACAGGGTCCATAAGGAAGGATCAAAAAAATGTTGCTGGGAACCTCCGAGAAAAATAATGAACAAAGATAATTTAAAAAGTATATTGCGTTGAAATGTGCAACATATCTTTAGCATTTGTCTAGTTCAATATCAACCTGCATTTTATTTTGAAACCAGCTATATTATATCAACATTCCTTGCACATCCTGATAATGTCCACATAGAGTATTCCAGTAATGTAATTTAATACTCAAACCACTCAAAGTTCTACGAACACAAATGACACAGACAAGAATCCAGCCTCAATGATCCACGGATTTCTTGACTTTGTATCAAGTTACTCTAAACACTGTATAAAAAACAAGACAAGTGTTTATATTCCTTGACCTGCGATGGAAATTTTCTAACAAAAAAAAAAAACATACAGACATTAAAAACACCATAATGTTGCTGGCACAAGACAGCCAAACAACAACAATAATTAGTGCAAAGATTCTTTAAAACATATACAAACAACTGTTTTAAGGCTCTAGTTAGTACTTTTGATAACATTTTAGCATGACACATCATAACAACTTGGAAAATTTCCTTCGCATCATCATATAATAACATAATTTTATTGTCCACTGTTCCTTGATGTAACAGTGATAACTATTAATTTTATTCACAAGACGAAACTGGATTAAAATTGTATTTATACTTTTAAGGCTACTTGGAGATTTATATATCTTTTTGTCTCTTGAAGATTGTTACAATGTCTTGAAACTGTTATTTTTGTGATCTGTTTTGTAAATAATGTTGTCCTGTGTGATCTTTACTGAAGTATTTTCGGACATTGCTTACAGCTTATGGCAACAGAGAGGAAGAAAGAGACAAACTATTGCATGAGTGAATGGCTACCAAGACAAGTCCATGCACACTACTAAACAGGCAGGATAGATGAAAGACATGGACAGGAAGTGATTGATAGTATTCAGCCCCAGGTTGTTTAACTTCATAACTTATTGTTTTAAATATTTAATACAAGGGCATGCACCTCAAATAGTTTCTCACTTTATATTAAATATTATAATAAAAAAGTTTTAACAATGGCCCCCAAACAAACAAGTGTTCCAAAATAAATTAAAACGATCTCAACGTTATCCATTATTTTATCTTTTTTATTTTACTTTAATAAAAAACATCAGTTTCTTGGCAGGTAAATAAGACATCAATCGTCCCCTACTCCTAGCATATAAAAAAATGAGAGCCCTCTTTCATTTTTTCTATCATTTTGATGCATCAGTCTTAAAGTTGAGTGAAATAGGCCTAATCTGTGCCTCGAGTGTCAGGGTTGGACTGTAGACAAACTTGATTAACAAACTATGCAACAACTTATTTTATTTATTCTTATTCTTATAATATTTGTTTCTGCGGCCACTGACCAGCCTCCAAGAAAATAGTTTTGTGACCACAACCATCACAACTTCCGTGAGGCAGAAAGAAGGCTGGTTGGTTATCCTACCAAGACTACAATCACTACAAAAAGGGTAAGCAATCATCCTACAAAGCAGCTAGATAGTTAAAAACAAGCTGACGTCTACACAGGTACACAATCCTACTGTATTTATTTTAATTACATTAGGATATGTTGCCAACAGATCATCTCGCTAGACCAAACAAACTACCATATTACAAATATTCAACTTTACAAATCCATCATTAGACACTTCCAGTACAAAATATTGAATATACTTGAGTAAACAACAGTATTAAAAAGAAGATTTTGGTAATGATCCAAAAAGCTATTATTAATAATAATATTACTATTATTACATTATTATTATTATTATTATTATTATTACTGTTGGGTAAAGGGGCTTTTTACTTTGGATTGGGTAAAGGTGACTGAGTATGTCTTCAAAAATCATTTAACAGTCCTGTGTCCATCCAACTTGGACACAGTAGTAATAACAAAAGTAGCAACAAAAGGAAAGCCCCTCCCCCTATTGAGGTTACAACCCCATCAAGTCAGGAGCCCCTTTCGGGCACAGAGATCGTCAATTGCTCTTTCTTAACAAAAATATTTATAATTATTACTATATATCATACTTGCTACAGTTCTCTTATACTACAATAAGCAGCTACACTTTATAAGATGAGAAAAAATTAAAATGAGGAATGCCATTGAAAGATTAATAACAAACAAGCATATTAACAAAAAGAGAAAACAAAACTAAATAATATGAAAGCTAAATGCTTTCTTTAAAAAAATGGTAAACAACAGTTAAATAATAATTATAATAGTATTATAAGCTGCCTACAAACTAAGACAAAAACACTTAACATTTACACTAATATAGTATTTAAAAATCATAATATTAATAACATGTGCCACAAAATTTGGACGAAAACTTGCGACAGAATTATCGGGCTGTGCATTCTTTTTTCTTTATTTCCCTCTAGTAGGCAAATTGTGGTAGAAACGCAGTCTACATCTCAGTAACGAGGACTAGGAAAACTAAGAATTAATCACCTTAGTTCTAAACTTCTCTTTGCACCAGATCCATCATCCCATAGAACTTGGCACACTCTTCACATCTTTCATTTGTACCCAAAGCCTTTTAAGATAATGAATAACAAAACAGACCATTTCTGGCCAATCAGTCAGTCTATTAGACATTCTGGCCAGGCCAGGCCATGCCATACCATACCAAACTAATATTTTGAGAAAAGTCAAGCTAACGAGGAGGATGTTCCCAATTTGAAGACCTCAAGACTAAAGAATGTAAATGCCAGTCATTAAGGACTAAAAATATATCCTGTATTACATTCTATATTCTAACATTCATCATCAAACATCTATGACAACCATGCAAGATACTACTGCATTTAAACATCTCTCTTTCATGAAACATGCATTACACACTCAATCATATCTCAACATTCTTGAATGAACAGGACATAGGGGTAAGTTTTCCTCCTGCAGATATCAAGCTGACCAATATTTGTGCTGGAACATGGAAGTGCAGAAACTGCTACAACAGGCCCACAGAACAAAACAGAGAAGTTTTCACTGCAGTACAATTCACCAGTCTGAAGATAAAACTGGATTGTTTATTTTAATTAAAAACAGAACTAATTTTAGATTGGAAATAGAGTTTCACCCACAGGTGAAGATCTACTTTGAGTTAGTACTTCCAAATTCGTAAAGTCACCCTCAATAAATAGTTAATGATCCTGAACGATTGCTGAATTGGTCTTGGTCCTATAGAAGGGCTCATCGTGTAATCTGATATAATAACAATGTAAGAATTACAATTTATTAATTCATTAATAAATTATGCCTCTAAGAACATGATCCTTTATGTGGATACTCCTCTACTTTCATAACAAAACATTCAATTATTTTGAAATTCATTAAAGTGATTGAATTGTTCCAAGCTTGGTCCAATATATTACAACTGTTTCCTCCTACACATAACAGACTGGCAGTAGTAGGCCTACGAAAGTTTTATCCATGCAAGATTGAGCACTTCAACAACAACCACTACTCATTTTCAAAGTTAACTTTTGCAAAAAATATGCCTAGCATTAAGAGCATTAAGAGTATATTATTACTACCACCATGAACATCACTGCAGAAATTCATAAGCTTGCCTGCACAGGATATCATTTCTTTTAAAAATTGTAAGTACAAGAGTAAGTACCATACATAAGGTATAGCATCTTAAGCCGAGTGATGTGTCTCTTGAACAGTACATCCCACACTCTCTACAACTACACCACCACAGTTAGAAACGCAGTCGGGTGCCTAAGCTAACACCCTTACCCTGCATATCCATCTCAACACACTGAGGGATTCAACTGGGCAATCTTCTAAATTTAAAGCACTACTTAAGATATTACATTATTACATAGTACAAAGAGGAAAAACACATTCAAGACCCTTTAAACTTGCATTTAAAAGTCTTGTCTTCGTTATATATTAATCACTTAACACTGTAATTACATAATAGACAACAATACAACATTACAATACTTTGAAGCATGATTAATTCCATAAAAATACAATTATTATTATATAATAATTATTAGATCATCATTATTAATATTATTATTTATTGGCAGAGAATTTATTAAAACATGGGAAAGTTATGTGAGCTTATTAATGAATTTTGTATAGGCCCACAGAAAAATATGTCTATATACATGTATTAATGTAAATGCAACATCAAAAAAAGGGACAGAGGTATTGGACATCAGGGGCGAGAGTGAAATGAGTAGGAAGGAATTTTAAAATCGCTCAACTAATGTATTAGCTGTGCCAGACAAACTGTTGCTGGTCGGATAGATAGGAAGGTTCGTATATAGGTAGGTAGGCAGGCAAAGTTAACAGCAACTACTAGAAGACAAAATCTAAGGATGGAATAAAAAGTATAGAGCATAACTTAGTGTTCAACCACAATTATGCACTTAAGTTTTCTTAAAAGAAACCATCAACTTTGTGCGATGAGAAATAGTAACTATCTCATTGATCTGGCAACTTAGTACACAATAAAGTACAAAATATTATTCATCTCTTCATTGCATTTGACTTTTAGATCTATATAATTTTGATAGTAAAAAGCAGTATAGGCTGGCAGTTGATGCAACTACCTTTGCTGGAATGGATGGGTTACGATAGGAGTCTGGCTAAGTTCAGAGTTTGGTGTTACAGGTATTCATCAATAAGCTATTATAATCACAGACATTATGCAAAGCAAGTTGCCAGAAGATAAACGTAAAGGAACAGACTCTTTAGAATGAAGATCTTATTAAGCTGTCAGTACGCATATTTGCAAAATACAGGAAGTCAAACTATGGACAAATGGCCACCATTTTAAAAGAGAGCACTTTGACAGAGTTGTGTAATGGAAATGGTTTTAACTATTGAAACACAAGGTAATGTTTCCAACCAAGAATATGTCACCAGATTTAAAGACTTAAGCTATAACCTAAATAAATAATGAAAGCTTTAGTACAAGTAATATAGACTAATGTATTTAGATAGATTTGTCCACTAGGGAGAGATTTTCTAACTTCAACAGAAGTGCCAACCAGTGAAAAAAATAAAGTTAATTCTTCCCATGTTGTTTCTACGAGAGAAGACAAGAGACACATGCTAAGGACAAATCAGAGGCCAAGTAACTTGGAACTCTTAAGAAACTAGGAGCACAACACTTATTGTGTACCTTAGTTGGCAAAAAATTCTGGTACTAAAAACTCTTATCCACATAATGTAAATGGGAAAGAATGGTATGGTATTAACAGAAAACAATTCTGTAATTGCGACTAATCTGCCAAATGCTGAATGCCACTGAGGAAGCAGATAGATTAAGTTTTGAAGAATCAAAACAAATTGCTAAGAAACCTTATACTACCCACACAGTCCTTGATGGCATAATCTTTGCAACAAAAAATGTCAATGAATTTGCATTAACACTAGTTATAAGTGGATGCATGAACAATGATGAATATGAAGACTCAACAAAAATACAAGAGGCCTGATGACCATGACTTATAATACAAACACTAACAGCTCATCTTTTTAAAAGTTCAAATGTAAGCACTGGTACTTTATACGCAAAAATATATATTTTTTTTTAAACACAGAAAATATAACTACAAGTTTCCTGTATAAATTTATCATGGCTTCAAAAGTGTGTCATTACACCAAATTTTGTCAGAAGAATGAAACTATGGTTTTACTGTATGGATATACTAGATTTTTAGTGTTTGTTGGGGCTAAAAGTTTGAAGAATTCTGCAAAAAGTAACAGAATATTTGAGTTAATAGGATTATAAATCAACCACTGGGAATTTGTAATTATTCTGATAATTAAAATTTTTCTGACACAAAAATAAATGATTTTTTAGCCCATTACCACCTCTTATCCCTTAGCTTCATTTCTATAGGTACCATTTATAGTCCCAATACAAGATCTGTAAATGAAGAAAATAACTTTTGCTTAATTTGGACAATATTTAACAAATGCAAACTGATAATTTTTCTCATAATAAACAAAGAGTTACTTTAAATCCAGTTACATTTCCTACAATACCTCTGGAAACATTACCTTGTTGCTACCGTCAGTTGTGAAAGCACAAAAATAAGAACCTATAAAGGAAACCACATTCTGCACTCAAAACAGATTTTGTATCGTCATCTCCTCCAACTAGGATCAAGTCTCCCCTCCCAGCTACTGTCAGTGCAAAGCGTAAAAGTCACAATTATTAAAACGTATTCATATTCAATGAAATGCAAAAGTGTATTCTTTCAAATAAATTTTGAAGACATTTTTTTAAATGCTGTCTAGGATGCAATGTTCACAAAACACACATGCTCATATATGAAGGCAAGGATAATTTCAACAGGAAGATTTTTTAGGACATTTTTATATCATATCAATTCCATGGTTAAAAAGATTAGGATTCTCTTCAGACTGGCTAGAGTAACTGTTTAAGGGAGATTGATGCACCCAAGCATTACTCAAGATATAAAAACTACTTTTGTGAATGAATAATAAGTGTTCTTTTATATATTCAAATTTTAATATATATAAAAATCTGAACAGATAAAACTAATATAGTAATTAATTAATAACATGGGAGAATAGGGAAGGCAATTCCAATGATCACAGACTGTTTAAATGGGAAGAAAAATCTTGTGCCCAAAGATCGACAAAACAAAAAAGGGGTGCTCACTTTTAATATGAGAGAGTGCACACTGCAGTGTGTGTTGGTGTTTGGTTCTTGTGTTCAATTAATTTACCCTTTACTTTAACATTTTTTCTTTTAACTTTGTATCAGACTTGACATACAATCTACAACAACATGAGCAAACACAGTTATATTCAAATTACAGCTAAAACATGATACACTTTTTACAGTTCTGCAGTAAATTTAACAACTCCTCCCATCACTTGCACTACAAGTCATCTTTTATTTTATTTTTAAATCAAAAGAAAAATTGGCAGAACATCACCCTACACATTATTCTTCACAACACTTTTATAAGATTTCTTTAACAGTGATGATTGGAACACTGTCCCTCATGGATAGCAGATGGACAAAAATACTGTTCAAAAAAACATGACTGCAGTTATGACAAGTAACATAGAAGCAGTTTCACAATATCTTTATAACAAACTATACATTACATCACCCATGGAGCATTTTGCAATTACAAAAAGCAGGAAAAGGCTATGAACTTTACACCCACCAGATAAATGTTCCCTAGAGTAATTGACTTGATTGACACTGATCTGTAAAACAGAGCTGCTAGTTCCAAATTTAAAAATAGCAGACACCGAACTCTTCTCACAATTCTCTTCCAAAAGGCAACGGAAGTCAAATTATGTACGCCACAAGATGTACCTCAAGAAGGGCTGTGACAAGTAGTTGGTGCCAGTTTGCATAGAGTTGAGTCTTAAAGAGGGCTGCTGGACTAACTACAAGATCTATTTTTGACATATTCAGATAAAAGAAGAAGCACTGCTGGTGAATATACATATGCATGTGTATTAGCAGTATTTACTGGTTTCCTTGGTCTTACTTATGTAATAAAGAATTGTTGGTGTAAAAAAAGGTTAAGTCTAAATGGTGAGATTTAATGGGCTTTTCTATATAAAAGGTACAAGATCATCTAAAACAATCCATTTCTTATAACCAGTCAGTCTTTCCCATTTTTTTTCTAGCTACAAGACATAGAACATTCCATTTCACAAAAAATTTTGTACTGAAGATGATGGAAACGGATTTCCGTGGGGAAACGGTAGCCGAAACCTAGCTATTGTGGTGATGAGAGCTAGTGTGAAAGTTAACTGCTCTAACACCCCAGACTAAAACATTTACAAGGATCAAAGGACAAACATTCATCCTGAACAAAAACCCTGGGTAAAGGGCTTGGTAGATACCTTACATGGAGATTTACACAACAAATTAATAGATTACTCTGTACAAATAACTTGTGCCCAGGGCCAGGAAGATTTAGTTTCCAACTTCCAAAATACTTTTTATTTCATGGAAGTACTTCAAATGATTTCTCCACATTTTGGCTGAAGAAGGCCAGAAAAGGGGGGGGGGGGGGGGGGGGGGAAAGTGTTATTGTTCCACATATTATGAAGAGAGCATAAAAAGTTATTTTCCTCTTTAGTATTAGAAAAAGTATAAAACTGTGAAGTAGGAAATTGCGGATAGCTATCGAAGGCTCATCATGACCCTTGATATGTGGTTAAGAATCATTTCAAAGCTCATCTTCCTAACCCCTCTGGATGACTTTCCTTTGTATTTCTTACTTGTATAAAATGTGTAGTGTTGGAAGGGACAACAAAAAACTGGAAATTGTACTAAAACAAACTATTTTAAAAAGAGATTACAACAAAAATAACTCAAAACAAAAATATATACAAGAATTTAAGAGCTCTTAAAATAATCAACAAAACATTAAAAACTCTTTTAAGATAGCAATTAAAGATACCAATTACTCAGGCAGTAGGCAGAGTTTATAAAGTCAAGTATATCTAAAATTATTTCATTGTCATAGTCAAAAAGAACAAATTTTACATATAATAAATAATGCTACTGCCTGAGAACTATCAGTTCTACAACAAGATTCATTTTTGAAGTGTATACATCTGGGAATCAGCAGCTTTAAAACAATCTGCAATACTCCTGAATTTTAAAACATAATAAAACAGAAATAAATTATGATTTGTTAAATAATGCTACTAATTTAAACCATGCTTTGGCTGGCAGATCCATTCAACAGCAAGGCGTCAACAATTTCTTCAGCTAAGTATAAACTCAAAATGTGATATAATCCATAAATGTATATAAAATTAAAAAAAAGCAACAACTTCAGTCACCACAGAGAAAAGAGAAAGATTTTAGAACAGTACAATATAATACTTTGGACAAAATCCTGTATCAAACTGTACAATAAGAAGTCATTATTAAAGAATTTTAAAATTTTTCATTAACAACACTGGTTCCTTCCTCTGGACCATACTTCTCAGTAGATATAAAAATAATGAAATGAAAATAATTATTAACAGCTAAGTGGTTACTGGGAAGAAGGATATAAAAGGATAAATCAAGAAATGTTAAATCCTTCTTGCTTTCCTCTTTTGGTAAAATAAACATATGGACATCTACTTTCAGTCAGATACTCTTCATGCAAATTAAGATATATATAAAACAAAAAATAAGATATTAATATAAATTGTATTACTTCATTAATACACCACTGTCTATATCTTAAACTCAGGCAGCATTTGAAAAACAAAAGGAAAATTATAATGGTGAGCATCAATCTGCTGCAAGCACCACTCTTTCCTCAAATATCTTACCAAAACTTAAACAGATAGCAACAAAAAAAACTGAAATAAACACAAAACAAAGAATATATAAAATGGTCATGTAAGTAGTCATTCTTGTGATAACACAGGAAACGACACAAGTGAACGCAGAGTGACTAGGATGCTTTAGATCTCGGAACATTTCTCTTCGTTCAACAACAGAATAAGGACAGGTATAACAAAGGAAAGCCAACACCGCCATCAAAAACAGCTCATCGGATTTCCAGAAATGGAGGTGTATTTATATATCAATAACAACAGTGTTGTTCTACTGAAATCTTTGGATTCCTCATGTTGTATAAAACAGTTCACTGACCTTACTTCACTATCTAACTACATGTACAATGTCACAAAACAGCACAAAAACACGCATAGTAAAATAGAGCTTATTATGAAACAGGTGCATAAATTTCAGAACTCTACAACATGGCCCAGGCACCATATAATGTTTTCTCCTCCTTTTTCTTTTTTCCTTCTTATATTTTACTGTTGTAAATTCCCTGTTTAGTGGTTTGATAGATTAAGTATTGGTCAAAACAATGTTAGTTTACTTGCATGAATAAATACTTATGAATATGAACACCTGTATAGAATTACAGTGCCATATAGTAATATCTCCTTCAACAGCAGTCAAGAGGAAAGGAGGTTTGCAATTTTAGAACATCTTCCATGCAATATATTCACAGTATCAACATGATGAAATACAATAAAAAACTATCTCTATTGTTTTAGTTATTATTGAGGGAAGAAATCAGCTATTTAGAGAATACACATCATTAACCTAGCATACCACTCCTCTTACAAATGCATAAAACAATTAGTGTTAGGAATGGCTGCTTGTTCTCTCTTCAATAATTTTTAAGTAAATGATGCATCAGTCTGCTGCCAGATATCTCCCGCATCAATGGCACAATCACTTTTATTGAAATAATAATTTTTAAAAAAGACAATGTGCGCCATTTGGTGCTGGACTGAGTCCAACTGGCTAGTTAAGTATTAACAGCAGTGGGTCTCCAAGTGAGAAAGAGAGAAGGATATGTCTTCATTTATTACAACAACAATAATAACATAAGCCCAGGAACCAAACTCTAACTTACCCTCTACAGAAAGAAGATAGAGTTTGGTAATGGGCACAAATGGAAAACAACTTCTCGAGTAAGAGAGGGCAGTGGCTTATGACAGTTTATATTAAATTCATTTGCTGTCTTCACATCCACTTCTTTTACAACCTATTTTCCAGCTATTCATTTCACTGAAACACAGATGACAAAATGAGCAGTTGCTTCATCCACATTCCTCTTCAATCCTTGGTAACTTACAACCCAATCGGTGGGACCTGGACGTAACGATAAATGTACAATCTGTAATCTTTGCTTGCCAGGACTACAGAACCATCATCCATGAGTGCCACGTCGAAACACTGCGCATGCTTTACCTTTGATTCCAGAGCAGAAACAAGCTGGCCATCCTGGGTAAAAATAGTCAAGTTAAAATTGTTGTGATTGTCTGCAATTAAAATCTCACCAGCAGAGTTGATACCAACACCTATTGGATAGTTGGTGATTCCTTCCCCACCAATCTGTCGAAGGTACATGCCTTCGTAGTTAAATACTTTAACACAATGGGCCCGATTGTCACTGATAAAAATCTCTTGCTTATCATTTACAACAACACCATTTGGAAATTCCAGATGCTTTGAGCAACCAAACTTCATAAGAACATTGCCAGATTGATCAAAGATTATTACTCTCATCACTTTGCATTCCACAACTACTATACGGCCTTTGTTGTCAACAGTTACACCACGTGGATGCTGGAGAATATTCGCACCAAACTTGCGAACAAACTGCCCATATTGGTTATAAATTTGAATTTGATGCGTAGGAGACCTTTCAGTCACAATGATGTCACCTGAAGTACGAACTACAGCGACACGATTTGGATACAACAGCTGCCCGTCACGCTTTCCACATTCTCCAAACTGGAATTTAAAACGCCCTTCCTTGTCAAAGATCTGAATTCGATGGTTGTTTGTATCTGCAACAATTATATCGTTCTGTGCATTGACTGCTACTCCACTAGGTTCAGTGAATTGGCCTTCCATAACTCCAAATTCCCCAAATTTGCAATGGTAGATCATCTTTTGCCGCTTAATCTGGGATTTTGGTGGGAATATCGCAGTTGACATTAGTTTTGATGTGAGGTCGAGCATGGGATCAGCAGGAACAGAAGAAGACAGAGAATAATGATCACTACCTCCATTCTGGAAGATACTGTCGGAACCACCATTTGACCACTTCTCATAAGGATTCATGCCATTTAAGTTTAAGTCACTAATTGTTGTGGAGAAAGGACCTAAGCTGTTTGCACTGCTAAATCTCTTTGAAATGATATTAGATTCAAATGGGGAACTAGATGTACTAGAAGAAGACATGAGCCCATTTGAGTAAGGCCTCTCCATGACACCATTCAAGGTACTCCCATTTAAACTTGCACCATTCATACTTCCACCATTCATGGAAGTATGCATTGCAGCTCCATTCATGCTTCCAGAATTTCCATTTACGTGAGGGACAGTACCATTAATTGGTCGAGCAATAGGGGGTTGTTTGCTGGGGCCAACAGGTAATTCTGAACTGGAACGCACATATCCAAATGTATTTCGCACACCTACTTGTATGGCCTGGTAATTTGAGACAAACTCCAAGTCCACTCCTTGCTGCAGGCTCAAATCTGGATTGTAATTCATAAACCCCTGGAACTTTGAATCCAAGACTTTCTTCAGCATTAAAGCCTCGGTCATTGTTGCACGCTTGGCAATTCTATCAACAAATTCGCACGTACTGTAAATCTTTTCAACCACTTCTTGTGCTTTTTGGCCCAACACATTTAGTGATAGCTGCTTGGCTGAAAATACACTTTCCAGTTCTTTGAGCAGTTCTTGTTTACGTTCTTCAATCATCGATCGATAAAACTGAAATGTGTCATTTATCTCATTTTGTGCCTTATGGTACTGGACTTGAAGACGGCTTGACGTGTGCTCCAAGTTCTTCAGTGTATTACGGAGATCTGTAGCTTTTGCTTTGCTCTCTTGCATAGTTTGTGTCATCAAATCCAGTTGCTTAGGCCCTGCATCAGCTATATACTCATAATCGTGAAGACCACTAGGGTGCTCTAGTAGAGTGCACTCCTTGCAAATAGGAATATTACATGTACGACAAAAATACTTCATTGTCTCACTTTTATGCCGCAGACAACACACTGGTCTGTCACCTCCATTGCTTGCAATCTGGGATAACCCATTCTTCAGATCCTCCTTGCTGCCACCATTCTGCTGGAGTTCCCCCAGTGATAAAACACGGTGACCTTCAAAACAATGCATGAACTGATGTGCCATCATGCAGTTCGGGCAGAGAAAATTTTTGCAATCAAAACAACGAGCTACAGCACCCGTCTCCCGACTTTTACACCCAGTACAATACGGAGTAGATGAGTGGGTACTATTTTCTGAAGATGAAGAAAGTCCGTCTAAACCGTTTTTGTGAGTATCAGGTATGATAATGGTTCCTTGGGTAGTAATATTACACTCTTCCTGACACACACAACACGTTACTCTGTCTGGATGATCCCTGATTTTTTCCAAACAATGCTGGCAATAGGCATGAAAGCAAGACAGTATTTTAAGGTTGGCGAAAGTTTCATGACACGACACACACTTCGAATTAGGTCCGTTGCCGCAGCTGCTGTTTGAACAACTTGTAATCGAGGCTGCAGGGGAAGATCCGCTTACAGTAACAGGAGAATCTCCAAGAGGTGACAAAGATCGAGGTTCAGTCTGGTCTATCAGTGATCCAAGTGAATTAGCTCCAGGTGATGAATCAAGTGATGGGGTCGGTGAAGCCATCTTCAATCAAACGTCATCCCTGAAAAGAAAAGAAAAACTAGATTATACCTCCAGCAACGTATCTACTTGTACACAAATTTATTTTTGTTACATTTTTGGACCAAGCCAGAACAAGGACATATCTTTGAAGTATTAATTTCTGGGCATTTCGGGGCTGTTTCGTCATGGGGTTTGGTTTGGAAAACTATTATTCCAGCTTCTCTAACACGACAGAGTGCATAACTAAAAAACTTGCTACGGTGGTCCAAAAGTTACAGCAACACAAAGATGGTAATGTGTGACCCTGATTGTTTCAGTACTCTTAAAAAAGGTTCATATATAATTAAAATAACAAGATCATAAAACTAACAAGTGAATCAGCTAAAATGCTCATCTCAAATAAATCGTAAACCATTAAAGATATCGAAAACCTGTTTTCACTTTCAGTAATTATCGAGGGACTTTATTTATTTATTTATTTAGCGCATGGCTTTTAGTGCCGGGAGGGTCCGAGGACACGTCCGACTCGCATGGTGCAAGTTTTTCTATTTAACGCCCGTCTGGGGTTGTGGAATACTACTACTACTACTACTACTACTACTACTACTACTACTACTAATAATAATAATAATAATAATAATAATAATGTAGGAAGAGGGTGAAACCTGATGTCGGTACATACCTACTCCTGACGAATGACATCAAGGGGTCTGCTCAAGGCTTAACGTCTAAAACCGACGGACCATCACCAACAGGTTCATATGACCTCACTCCATATGAATAATGCGGAGGCGCCTGGGTTTGTATCCAGGCTTTTGGCATGCAATCTAGTGATTATAAATTGTATACTATCACCTCTCCCCCCCCCCCCCCCACTACCGAGCCAGCCAACATTCTGATGGTGATGTGTAACTGCCTTGTTTTGTACACCTAGCATGGCGGTAAGACATCGAAAATTGTACGGGATGATTATTTTGAAAATCCGACAAGTAGTTCTAGTCTTCAAACGTGTTTCATTCGCCAGCCGTGAGTCATCTAATGAATCGCTAAACAGGCGGCCAAGGTACGCTCTATGTTTGGATCATGAGCTGATGACATACCGAGCTCTCTCTCACCTTATTCAGACAGCTAAATATTCGCTCTACTGTGCACGCCAATACCCCACGTTAACATTTATGCTTTTAAAACCTTAAATCTCTGTCTCGTGTAGAGCAAGAACCTATGTCTATCTTGAACATGCCAGAAGCGAACGGATATACCGTACAATCAGGAACTGAATACAGTACGAGGATTTCAGAAAATTATAATATGAATTAACGATACTTCCTTCGAGTACAATAAATTTGTAAGTGGCACTTAAATATTTTGTAACTATAATAATTTAAAATATTATAATAGTCATATGCCTTTGCTGGCAAGACCTAGTGTTTGCATTATGTCTTCTGGTGTTGGCTAGAACATATTTGTTACTTTTATTTACGTGCCTGTCTCATCCTTGGCTTTGACAACATTCAAGTAACCGAGGTATAGGTGATGCTAGTAATGCCATTCCGTATGCAGCCAGTCCCTGACATGGATGGGTGAAAATGTCACTCATAGGGTCAGTTGGTGCGGGCATTTGAGTGGGCTTGGCAGACTGAGATGCAATAGCAACTTCTGGCCCAGTGAGGAAAGCAACGGGAAACTACCCCACTCCTCATTTCCCAAGTACGCCTCTTCAGCGACGCCTGGGCCATCTATGACGGCTGATGGCGGAGCTGTTTAGGTCCAAACCAGCCTGCGGGCTGAGCACTCAACATACGTACATACATACATACAAACATACATAATAGCCATAACACAAAATACACTAATTTTCTGGAAATTACGTGAAAATATATGCATTTGAGCAACGTGAGATAAGCTCAACAAACTCCTGTATGAAAATATACCTAGAACGTAAGTTTCCCTTCAATTAGATTCACTATATGTAATGGAAAGGAAAAAAATGAACTTGTGTCAAGTTTGATCTGCTTATGCATTTAGAATATAAACCGCATTCCAAAGCGATTCAACTACATAAAGTAGCTACGGTAGACCAATGGCAGTCTGCCTCATTTTATAAAACAATAAAAAAAAACTAATATTTGCAGTAAAACATATCTGCTATCGAGCATCGAACTTGCCACTAAGACCCTTCTGCAGCAGCTGTGTGGAATTAGGTATTACCGCCCTTCAAGATCGACAATGGATACTGTAAAGTAGATTGTTATTGCTACTATTCCAAGTAAATAAAAAGCTTTGATTTCGTAAACACAAGCAAATGCAGGGGGCAGCAGCAGCAGCAGCAGCAGCAGGAGGAGGAAAGTTGACTTAGCTCGATATGGGGCGTGACGTCAGACCTGTTGCCTAGCGACAGCAAAGGAAGGGGGGCATGTTCCCCTCACAAGAGAGGAAGCCTAGTGACGGCGACATTTCACCATTTTTTCACTCCCCTTCACCTCCCTCCGTGGAACTCTCGAGTAAATCAAACTTTTCATTTCGACTTTCATGCACACACTAACACTACGTATGTAAGATACATGCTAGAGTGTATCAGCTCTTCCAGAAGAAGTAGGCCTACGCTGCTACGAGAACTGCAATTGCGAACAAAATGACCCCGGGATTCTAAGAGCACATGCCTCGAGCATGGATCCTGATCAGAAAGGCAGCTACCTGTTTGTCGAGAGCTTCAGAGTGAGCACCTCATGCGGACCCACGAAAAGAAATAAAGGTTACTTTACAGTAACGTCACAGATGTGGCGAGCTATTTTTCGAAAGAAACCATTTTAACAGCCACAGTCCAGTCAAAAAGAGAGTTCAAAACAAAACTTACAACAAATAAAACAACGCATAAGCGGTTTGTATCATTCTGCAATTAATACATCCAAATACTGTATTTTGCATTAGTTAAGTTCGTCCCTAATGAATATTCAGGCATATCGAGGAAGGGAGGGGAAGTACTGTGTCTTCAAAAGTCCGTAGACCAGTGTCTAGTGGTTTCTGCTTTGCACGTAAAATAAGTAGGAGGATTTCAAAATCCGCAATAGTACAGTAACCAGTTTTAACAAGAATAAAGACGTGTGGCTGGAACAAGAGTGCAAATCTATACATACTAATACATAAAGCGACTGAGTTTGTTTATACGTAACGGGCAATCTCAGAAAATACATTTTGACGCTTCTTTCTAAATTTGAAATATAATTCGAGTAACATAGGCTATGTATCATTCTGGAATACGAAAGTTCACGCGAAAAACGTGATTTAGGGGGGGGGGGGGTGAGGAAATGGCAGCAGTAATAAATCTCATAGTTTGTATGGTTTGCTGTCTGTGTGTGTGTGTGTGTGTGTGTGTGTGTTTTTCAGGTAAAAACAACTTCTTGGCTGATAGAGATCAAATTGGGCAAGCTTATAGTTGATACCTTTGGTTAACACACAGGCTACTTACTATCACGCTATCTTTAAGGGGACTGTGTAATGAAAGTCAGAGGAAAACGTACGCTTGGGACCCATAAAACTAAATACGCTGCTAGACGGTTAGTCCTACTGAACAATGGGGCACACCAAGTGTATGACATTCGATATCCCAGCAAAAAAAGTTAATATGAATTTTCTTCGCAACTAATAGTTTTCGAGTTTGACGCATACTGTATCTCTTTTTCTTAGTTTCTATCGCGTAAAAACCATCTGACGTACTGTGTTCAAATCTGGCAAGCATACAACTGAAACCTTGGTTAACATATAGCCTACCTACTATTACAGTGTATCTAACGGGTCCAGGCGGGGAAATAAAATGTACGTCTGGGACTCTTAAAAGTGAATACCCTGCCTAAACTGTTAGCCCCATTAAATAATGGAGTCAGGCAAGTGTACTTAAAATTATATTTCCTAGGAAGAAGTTAGAGCATTTCCTCCATAATTCTAGGAGTATTCTAGAAAGATATTTTACTATCACAATATACATACTTAAAATTCGATTGGCCAGAAAAAAAATGTTACATGAAAATTCTTCGTAACTTTAATAATTTCTGTTTTGGCGCATACTTTTCAGAGTACGAGTATGATGTCCTTGCTTTGGAGGAATACAATAAGCCACAACATGGCGGAAGCTGTACCATTTAATTCGAGAACTGCTACACATTCGTCTGTGATTCACTGAGCTCACTCATCCTCTCGCTTTTTCTTACAATATTCTTAATAACGAAGTACAAACCATATCCAAGTGACTCCGCTTCAGTTTGAGTACAGTATACTAGCGCCGCGTGCGAGTATGAATGCCTCTGATTGGCAAAGAACTTTGATAGATTGAACAAATGACAAAAAACACTGGAAGACACTTATCAGCTATCACAATTAATTAATATTGTTATGTTGGTTTTCTGCCCATTGGCGGATCCTTTTAGATTTTGAGGAAAAACCACAGTATTTCTGAGGATGTAAAAAGGCAGGTGGAGAGTGAGTGTCTACCATTAAAATGGAAACTACCCAAGTTGATTGTAATTGGCAGTAGGTAGGCTATTACAATGAAAATTCCCTAAACCGGTCTGCATTTTAAGGAACTACATATGGCCACTTCCCCATCGTGGTTCTGGTGTAACGCTGAAAGCTATGCAATTTAATAAAATCTTATTCACAACGTGTACACTATTTCATCTAGAATTCCGTAGCGAACCACGGGGACACCTGCTCGTTCCACACACACACACACAGTTCCTTTACGTCGCACCGATACAGATAGGTCTTATGGCGACTGCGGCTTTGATTACGGTACAGCCTGGTGCGAAAATGGGGAAACCGTCGAAAACCATATTCAGGGCTGCCCACAATGGGGTTCGAACCCACCATCTCCCAAATGCAAGCTGACAATTATGTGACTCACACCGTGCAGTCAGTCACTCGGTAAGTTTAGATAAACATGTAACTAAATTATTTTCACTCGCATTCACGTAACCGCCGAGCGAAGTGGCCGAGTGTGTTAACGCACTACGGCTACAGGCACCGTGAAAGTATCATTAGTGGCGCTTCGTTGTGGCAGCTTTCATTACTATTCACGAGAGACCTACGGGGAAGTACTGTAGTTGGCTGCGAGAAGTGCGATATTATTATTTAGAGTCACTTCCAGCCGACAAACACCGGTAATTTATTTAAAAAAATGCAATGTGATAAGGGACAAAACTTTTGGGTTAGTTGGCATACGAATGCCGGGCTGAGTGGCTCAGACGGTTGAGGCGCTGGCCTTCTGACCCAAACTTAGCAGGTTAGATCCTAGCTCAGTACGGCGGTATCTGAAGGTGCTCAAATACATCAGCCTTGTGTCGGTAGATTTTACTGTCACGTAAAATAACTTCTGCGGGACAACACTCTGGCACCTCGGCATCTCCGAAAACCGTCAAAAAATAGTTAATCGAACGTAAAAGAACAATAACTTTATTAACCATAATAACAGAAGTTAAGAGAAAACACAATGTCGATTTCAGTAGAGAAACGTCCGTCATTCTCACGCTACAACGTAAACAGAGGGAAGGAAAATCAACATTATCGTTAGCGGAATAAATACGATTAGTGTTGTTACTTTAATGCTAGTAGATTTGCTAATTTCGCCTCTGTGGTGTAGTGGTTAGTGTGATTAGCTGCCACCCCCAGAGGCCCGGGTTCAATTCCCGGCTCTGCCACGAAACTTCAAAAGCCGCACGTGGGATGGAACGGGATCCACTCAGCCTCGGGAGGTCAATTGAGTAGAGAGGGGTTTGATTCCCTACTCAGCCATCCCGGAAGTGGTTTTCCGTGGTTTCCCACTTCTCCTCTAGGTAAATGCCGGGATGGTACCTAACTTAAGGCCACGGCCGCTTCTTCCCCCTCTTCCTTGTCTATCCCTTCCAAACTTCCCATCCCCCACCAGGCCCTTGTTCAGCATAGCAGGTGAGGCCGCCTGGGCGAGGTACTGGTAATCCTCCCCAGTTGTATCCCCGACCCAGAGTCTGAAGCTCTAGGACACTGCCCTTGAGGCGGTAGGGATGGGATCCCTCGCTGAGTCCGACGGAAAAACTGACCCTGGAGGGTAAACAGATGAAGAAGAAGATTTGTTAATCATGTGTTTCTGTGGTATACTTACAAACTTAATTTTATTCTAAAGCATGTTTTCGTACTTTTGTACCATTTAGATTGATCAAAGTCGAAATGCGATCCGTAGTAAATGTGTCTGTCCTGCAGGCATCGAAGGAGTTTGTAAACATAACACAGCCGTCATCTACTACGTAACCATGAACATGTTCCAAAAACTTGGCCAACTTCAACTATGAGGTAAGCCTCGTCGAAAAAGACAGAAATAAAAATATGCACAGGTTATGCGGATTGAAGAACGTTTTCCAAAAGTTTACACGATGCTCTTCCTCTCTTTCTATTGAATTATGATTCTATTTTTAAAAAATAATTTCAGCCTTAGTACAATAAAGTTAGCAGAAAACAGAACAGAAAGATCGCGACTGCCAAAATGGGGTGGACGATGTATTACTAAAATGTCAAAAATACAGTTCTAAGTTAATAATATCAATTTCTTGTTATGAGTATACTTGGACATCAGTTTCCCAGTAATGCTGATAGAGGAGAACTTAACAGGTTTTCACTGCAGGAAGTTTATGACAAATGTGGTCACTAATAACTTTTCTGTTAGAAACTGCAGTTAGTGCATTGCGACAAAGCAAGAGAGCCATGAGTGGTTTGGAGAGGACGATTGAGAATATCTGCCAGCAACTCCCTGGAATTGATCTGATGACGCTTGGGTGAAAAATGCCAGACAGGCCGGGCTTAGAGGATGACCAGACCTTCTGTCACAAAGTGAGCGTTGTATATTCTGGAGTTTCCTGGGAACTCCCACAGTGATCCACCAAGATGGAAACGATTAAAATAATATAATTAATTAAACCGAATAACCATTTTCAAAGCCCGTTCGGTAGCCATGATTGTTAAGGAGACCAGTTCAAACACTGAAAATGCGCACTTACTTCTGGCGGTTTAAGACCCTTATTCAAAGTTGTCTTCCTTCCATTTTTGTGCTTCGTTTTGGGAATGTGTAAAACACATCACTTTTGAATTGTTATACGTATTAAAACAACCCGCATCAAAATAATTATTACTGCTCTTTCCTGTTTGTTTACCTTCCATTCTACACAACAGTAAGATCACTATGACTTCCAACAAAGTCTCACAGATTCCTTTCCCGAGGTTAATTCCAGGGCCCAGCGCTGGCGTAGCTCACATGGTGACTATGGGGCCAAGCTCTGCATTCGGGAGACGAGTGGGTTCGATCCCCCACAGTCGGCCGTCCTGAGAATGGTTTTCTGTGGCTTCCCTATTTTCACTTCCAGCCAAATCCCGGAACAGTTCCTATTCACAGGCTACAGCCGATTTCTTCTACCTTCTTACCCAATTTCATTCGCAATCATTCATTCATTCATTCATTCATTCGCTCCTCAACTGAGGTTGGCGTCAAGAAGGACATTCTGTCGTAAAAGCATGCCATAAAATTCCATCTCACCTCATCCCCGACCCCGTATCAAGAAACGGGTAGACATAAATACATTCACTTGCCTGAAAATGTTGCCAAAAAGTCTTCAAGACCTGAACCAGTCAGAACAAAACTGGAAGAGATTGGGAGAAGGGACAAAGGAGAATACCGTAAGAAACCCAACAATATATGCCCACAGGGAAAATACCTACTTATTGAGAACGTTCGATGAAAAGATTGAGAGTCTGAAGAACCACACGGTCGAAGAAAAAGAAGAAGAAATTCAAATGCATATAACTCATTTCACTTTTACTCACAAGGTTTAATACTGTATGAATAATGCCTCTCTTTAACAGATCATTATGTTTCTTTTTCTCTTCGGAGTAAACAGTCAGCGCCCCTTGTTAAATTTCTCACCCACCCATGGAGACCAGTTTGGGAACTAGTGCCGTACCGCACAAGTTAACATGTGCCTTCTAGGAGGGCGAGACTGAGCCAAAATTTTCTCTCTGTTTTTGCTTCTGCGGCGCTTCTGACTGTGGCAAAGAATCTTACCTACTCAGAAGGAAATCGTCCATAATTAGACAGAGAGAGAGAGGTCGATCATTTTGAGAAAACAAAATCAAATATCACAAAATGAGAGAGCAGGTGGGAGCGTCAGATGAAACATCGGAAACGTGCTCATTACACATGAACGTCGACAGGCAGCGCCGCAACACTACACACAGCTGGCTGGACACAGCACACCCACACGGATAAAGCCAACAGAAATAGTCTTGTTCACCACTTTGAAGGCACAACCGGTAAATACTTTTCGTCGCTCCACGCCAAGGACTTCAAAGAGCTTCATGATACGACAACGAGCAAGTTTCCAGTTACATTATAAAAGGATAAGTTTCAAATTAGCATATAAAACTAAACCCCATGGCACTATTGTCTACCAAGTGACCGCTGTTCAACCCGAAGGCGTGCAGATTACGATGTAACGCACAGTCAGTGCAATGTCATTCTCGGTTTTCTAGACCGGGGCACTATCTCACCTTCGATAGCTCCTTAATTATTCCCACGCATGTTGAGTGGGCCTAGAACCGACCTTCAGATCAAGAAAAAAATCTCTAACCTGGCCAGGAATCGAACCAGCTGTCTCAGGGAGAGGCAAGCTCGCTACACCTATACCGCGGCGCTGGCAACTTCCTTCTCCGACTGCTCTGATACAAAATGAGTGTGGAAGGAGATCTTAGTCGAACCGAAATCGGTATGTGCAGGGTATGTATATTCAGTATTCAGCCCGATGGTTGATTTCATCTCCAACATCAGCTGTTATAGATGGCCTAAGTGTTAATTAAGATGTATAGTAGGAAAATTTGGAGTGCGGTAGTCTCCCGTTGCTTTCCTCGCTGAGCCAGAAGTTCCTAAAATAATGTCTGAATTTCATTTCGATAGTTGGAAGGCATTAGGCAATATACGAATAATTTCAAAACCGGACAATTTGCAGATATGCGAAAACTGGGTTTGAATCAGACAATTACCAATTACCTAAATAAAGGGATACAATCTACCTATCATACGGTTTCAACCGATATGGGAAGAAACTTATCTCAAAGTCAAGATGATCAACACTAGCATTAATCGGATTAGGTGCTTTTATTTCCAGATCATTAACAGAATCAATTTTGGGCTATATTCTGGTCTTTTCCCCATTTTATTACGGTCAGCACTCGATGCGCATTTGGCTTAGTTTAATGGCCGGATACCCTTCCTCGCACCAACCCTGTGTATGTAATCACTATTGCGTACTTCGGTGGTAGTTTGTATCATGGTGTGTTTGAAACGAAGCGAAGTGTATTAATAAGAACAACCCCCCCCCCCCCCCCAAGACTGAGCCAGAGGACACTCCCGGGACACACTGAACCGAACATTCTACCCTGGAACTGGACAATTTTAGGCTAGTATATTAACTCCATATGCTCAATGATGTGTATTAATTAAAGATAACTTTCTCTCTAAATACATGAACGACGGGAGAAGCAAAACGCAAATAAGCTTGCAGTTTTTCGTGGCTGTTGATAAAGTCATCACAGCATCACCAGGAGAACGTATTCCTTTTTTAGTCTGAAAATGCATTACAGTCACATTCGACACGAGTATATCGTGTGTGCAACCATTAGTTATATGTACATACAAATTCCTGAATGTATATTATGTCGATTAACAATAGAACAGAACCTGAAAACATAGTTGTTAAAATGAAATATGTTACGAGTCATTATACATCATTCGAGCGATGAAGAAGGAATTACGGAGGTATTTTAGGGATTAAACCAAAGACATTTCTCTATCCTGCTTTCCAACAAAAAAAAAAAATCCCATATCCATCCATATCTGAAACCGAGTTAACCGTTTCATTTCCATACTTTGCTTTCATAAGATTAAATCTAAATGCACACAACGCAATCTTGAAGACGTTAATGAGCGACGAACAAATCAGCTTACCCATAAATACTCTAAATTCCTGATACAGTCATATGAGCTAGACAACAGTTTTCTCCGCTCTTTGGAAGATGCATGGTAACGCCCGATATGAACTCCACTCGCCACGACCTAACTTACGGTTCTCTGCAGTGTGCTAGGGATGCACGATTGATTCCTATCTCGGTGCTAACCACAGCCTCGTTTGCAACAGCTCCGGCTCCTTTAAGGTGGAACAAAACATGGCTAGGTGCACGATAACACGTAGTATTAAAAAACCGCGAGTTTAGCGACGAACATATCAGCTTACCCATAAATGCTCTACATTCCTAATTATGTAAATAATTAACGTATTCGGCTGAGTAATATTACTCTGAATGAAGATCGTGGAAACTAATTACGAGCGCTTGACATAATTCAGAAGTGAGTGTGTTATTTTTATTCATCGTATGGCTACACATTACAATTTGGCGTATAAAATGAACAATGCTTTCTTTACATTATAAATACTACATTAAGATATCTAAATTGGTGACACATTCAATAATGAGATCATCAGTTGTTATCATGAACCTGGTCTTGCAGTCCTGTATAACGTAGCAAATGGTCTGCTTGACAGCCCCACAGTCACATTTTAGATATTGTAATTTATCACACTCATGGAGAGCATCTGCGCACCTGCCATGTTGGTCCGCATTCTATTTAAGGCAGATCAAATTCTGCGAGGCTATTCAAATGCAGGTTTTCTCGTGGTGCAGGGTACAGACAGCCTGGAGGGCAGTTTTCTTGCCAGCTTTGCTTCCAGGATCTAATAAGTTTGAAGTAGGCCTACATCATAGTTAATTCCCTACCGGTGGTCATTGGTGGATGCCTAGATACTAGCCTGTGTCTTTGTAAATTTTCCATGTCATTATGTATCCGAAACTGAGGGTTGTCTACTATTTTCTTGTATTCACGAAGAAGAGCGTTCTTCCGCCGGAGGTTCGGAAGAGGTAACCAGAAGGTTATTTTTCTTATAGTTCCACTGATAATTCGCATATGCTATTTAGCTGAGTGTCAACTTATATGCACATTACATTTTCTCTCTCTCTCTCTCTCTCTCTCTCAGAGAGAACGACCAACTGTACGTCACAGGTTACAATAACAGCCACTTTCGTCTGACCTTACTATTTATCTTCACGCTCACTCCGATAAATAAATAAATAAATAAATAAATAAAATGCATGTCCTCAGCTACCGTGTGCAAGTATTTTGATTTGACGACATTTAGGCTACCGGCATGTCAATATCAACACTTCTCTGTTGGGAGAACTGAGTTTTAATTAATTTTGTGGGAAAAACACCAAATGTGTCACCTTTACAAGTAGACGTCTTACAACAGCATGTGTAAAATGTAGTCTACTACTTTTCTCCCCCAAAAATTCACTAATGAGTAAACACAGACACTGGTTTTCGGTTTCAGATTTTGTGAGCACCTGTCTAATGCCACTCAACCGCATAGAACCGCCTTAAATTACTATACAGGTAGAGGCGGCCGTCAGTTGTGCCGAAGCTAACACAAGGGACCCGTATCAGATCCTCTGCCAGCGGATGCGGGCTATACGGGTCTCTTCAAGACGTTTAGTTCGGATCGAGTAGCGTACAGGAAGCAACCATTGTCTTCTTGCGTTCCACCCGGCTAAAGCTAGCTCCTTTCATTTAGGAGCAACATTTTATACAATTATCCAAAAATGAATCTGACATTTTTTATTATTATTTTTTTTTGCTAGTGACTTTCACGTCGCACTAATACAGACAGGTCTTATGGCGACGATGGGATAGGAAAGGGCTAGGAGTGGGAAGGAAGCGGCCGTGGCATTAAGGTACAGCCTGGTGTGAAAATGGGAAACCAAGGAAAACCATCTCCAGGGCTGTCGACAGTGAGATTCGAACCCACTACCTCCCGGACGCAAGTGACAAAATTAATACTAAAGAGTAATGATAAAATCTGAAGCAGGTTAGGTACTGAACTTTAATATATACCCGTCCCCATATAGAGACGTAAAGACCGAACGCAGCGGTTCCATTCTGGTAAACAGCTGCAATCCAGAGTATACAGATATCCCACCAAGATTCCTCACAGAACCAGTATAATCACAAACTGCAACATCCAGAGGACCCATTCTAGTAGCATTTCAAGAACTACATATCAATACAAAGCTGGTTAATACAGAATCTCTGCACGCTACATGTTACAAATACGGAAAGGGCACGTGTTTCATTAGATAAGCTAATTTCGCTGTGAGATGTTCGCAAGTACTGTTGACAGTGGATGCCTTTGCTCTAAGCAGATTTTACTATCTTACACGATGTATCTACCATATACCATAACTGAACTATCATGTAACCTACAAGATTTTCAAATTAAGCTAACTGCTCCCCGCATTATAATGATGAAGTGAAAAAGAAACTATAAAAAACAAGAGCTCAATTTGTCAAATCATGGTAAAGTTACGTTCAACGTGCATCTAGATGAAATTGAAACATGTGCCTTAATAAGAATCGCACAAAGCAAACATGGAAATGAAATAAAACAGAATTGTTGTCCCTGAAATTAATAGTTAAGCCTGAACTTTGTTATATTATTCAGTTTTAAGATACGCGTGCAATACATGTTTCAAAATCGCCCACACCCCTACAGATATCTTCGCGAACAGACGGGAGTTTTTGAACCTCCATTGCAATACAATTGCTCCAGAAATAAACACGCATTCCATTTAAAGAGGTACAGAGAGCATGAAAACTTAGAATTTCCTTTTGTAGTACGTGAAAAGGAGCATGCAGACGAGAACACAATACGACATAAACGTGGTCGACTTGTGCTGCACTCTTCGTAAGATCGCAGTACTAAGTGAATCTCCCAACTCAGACAAATGGTGCGCTCTTGCGGAGCGATATATAACTTCTGAAGCAGGTCGTTACCATTGCCTAAAGGTGAGCGACACATTAGTAATGTGTTTATTGTTTCCAACAAATATAATGAGACCTTCCACCCCCACCTTTATTACCATCGAAACGGTAAAGGCATGACAGGTTCAGTGAAGTGTGAGGAAGAAACTGGCAACGCTGTAAAGCCATTCCATTTCACCTTCAAAATAGCTTCCGGCGGAAGAATGAGATACGCCTCGTCTCAGATCCTACATCAGACTAGCGATGGGCATTCCGAATGAAAACTATCGAATTATTCGATAGTCTCAAACTACCGTTTCATTCGATTGTTTTCAACAACATTCGATGTTTCATTCGGTCTATATGATACTGAATTCTCCTGCAGTAGTTGCTCCCACTTCGCTCAAAACGATAGTACGTAAGTCAAATGTTAAGGAAACGATAGGAACCAATGCAATAGTACGATGTATTACGGTCTAGGAGAGCAACTATCGCGCGCGTATTTTAAACATTATCCAATGATGGTCCGTAAATATTATTCCCTCCATTACATGGGCAAAAAGAAAAGCAGTCCAGCAAATCTGCCATGGAACTCTTATACACATTGTCACAGAAATATCTCACAGTTCCAGCAGGAATAATATTTTCGAAAGCTGGGCAGATGAGTGAAAGAAGAAACAGGCTGAAAGCAAAACATTTAGAAATTTTTATATTCCTGAACAAAAATCTTTGATTATAGGAAGACAGTGGTAGCCTAAGTGTCTGATTAATTATACTGCAAGTTTAACATGTTGTTTTAGTTATCCTAACCTGTTCTATGTGCACAGAATGAAAACATTTGATCTAGCTACTTTATGTACTTTTTAACCACGACATATTATTAGCGACTGCACATATAAATGCTTATTGCTCTATTACATGTGTGTTTCATTTAGTTCGCGGTTTGGTTCTATTTTTCCATGTTAAAATGCAGTTTTTAAAATATTATGTAAGTATCTGAAAATCTATGACAGCTTTGAAGAGAGCTATGTTTAACGGCTGTTTGCCCATGTATATTGTTTGACATGATACCAGTTAAATAAATAAAAATGTATTTTACTGTACGTCCTCCTACGAAGAGAGATTGCCTAACCTAAAACTGACCAAGTGCACCATTAAATATTTCATATTAAAATAAGTAGGCCTACGTGGTCCCAGTGTTCATAATGTTATTAATGAGTATTCTATAAATTGTTTCTAATGATTAGCACAGATCTAGTGGGAGCCGAAATTGCAAGGATCAGAGTAAATATAAGACCGTATACTGTAAAAAGCGTGCATATTGCAGTAATTAGTAACTACCGTAACGAATGTCAGCAATTCGGAAACCGAATGAAAACTATCGAATAAAAACATTCGGTTGTGCTCCTGGACTATCGTTTAACAATCGATAGCAGGAAACATTCGATATGCCCATCACTACATCAGACTGCTATCAAATACCAACTGTGCAGTGAAAGGAGGCAGGTGAATCACCCAGCACAACCTAGCGGTTTGACAATAATAATAATAATAATAATAATAATAATAATAACAATAACAATAATAATAATAAATTACGTTAGCTCACTTAAGAATTCAACACCTTGGCTGGACGAATTTCGAAAGGACCTCAAAAACGCAAACATATGTGCAACAGACATTTTAGAAAGAGACACCTTCAGACACAAAGTCAACAAGTGGGAAGTTACATCAGAGCAACCAAAGCAAAAACAGTGCAGACCGAAATGGTCGGAAGAACGTAAACAAGCCTTCTCAGAGAGAATGAAAGCCTATTGGAAGAACAAGAAGAACCCAAAAAAAGGTTGATTGAGTTGTTTGCTTAACGTCTTCCATTATTGGGAGAATACGCTAATAATAATAATAATAATAATAATAATAATAATAATAATAATAATAATAATAATAAACCGTTAAAAATACAACACTCCACAGCAAGCAATATGTTATCTCGCCAGTAACTTCTCATCCATTCACATGATCTTTACACAGTATTCCAGCCAATCTTACCTTCGTATATCCTAGTTACGAATATACTGTATTACCGATATTAATTTCACTGATAAGAATTAGCAATTTCCTGATAGCTTAAAAAATTTGTAATAAACATTACTGTGAATAGCACTGCCACAGCCACGAGATTTTAGCTCTGCGTGGAATCCACACAAGGGCATGACTTCTCATTCCAAAAAATCCGCATGCTTGGCCGTAATTCAAACCACAACCGACCTAGTGGAAAGTCATCTTCGTCTGTGGGTGGAGGAGGTTCAATACATACACGGTATCTCCTGCCTATAGTAAGAGACGACCAAAGAGGGTAATCCGCAGGAGCTTCAACTTGGGAACGCAGAATGACGACCACAAGGCCCGTAGACCGACATTCCTTCCACTTGCTTATGATCAGCCTCCCCACTTTCATCTTTCTTATGGGACCTCTTGCTCTTGTTCTTTTCCCACGCCGAGGTTTGTGAGCCCTACGGAGTAAGTTATTTAATTTTCTCATCCTTCGTGGCCCTTTCCCTTATTTTGGAAATATCCTCTATTTTTCAAGGTGTTCAACTTCCTCAATTTATTTCTCTGATTGGTATTAAGAGAGGACTGTTCTCGAGCTGCATCTTCTATATATATTTTTTAATGAAAACTAAAGTCAGTCAGTCCGGCCGTTCTATCCGGTCGATTTCGTTCATTTTATTTTAAACTGAAAGGTATTCATGCACAGATTTGTCATCAAGCACTATAAATCACTTAACTTCCGCCTTCCTCAAATTATTTGATTTTTTCAACTTTTTGTCTCCTTGAAGCAATCGTATACAGTATTTGGTTTTGAGATACGGAGTTCATTTTGGCCTAAGAACACTCAGTGGTTCAAGCGCTTTCTTTTGAGGTAATAACTACTTAAATTGGTAGATTCTGAGAAAAGTTATGAGTACATTTGTCTCCATGACGAAGATCTTTGAAAGACTTTCTAACGGTTCGGCGCGTAGTGTTGTTCCAAGGAACGTTTCATTCAATTTCTTTGTGTGATGTATTCTCAAGTGTTTTGTTGACTTAATATTACATTCTATTACCACAGCAGATCATGTGCTTTTTTCATTAACTCGAAACTTTGCAAATACATCCGTGAAGATAGTAACGAACAACACCATACTTTGTACATTGCGGGCGGAGCCAGCGGGGAAACTTAATTTCACCTTAAAACAAACACTGCCAACCCCACTCACCACAAAACTTCAATACAACATTCTCAGACTGTATCTTATTCGCCGACGACTTGAAGGTATTTAAATCCATTGTCACTCTTAACGACTGCGAACTTCTCCAGGTTGATATAAGTAACACACTACACTGGACGACTGAAAATCAACTACACACATTAAAAAAAAAAAAAAGTTATGCATCACCCACCAAACAAAATTGAAGTGGGGCTTCAAAAGTAATTCATCTTCCAGTTGAATTGCAACCAAAACTAACGTCGACTGTAGGCACAGAAACACAAAATCACTTTTCTTCAGGTAAGCCCATTGGGTAGCAACCTGATTCAATACATACTAACATGTCCCCCACGAGTTCATTTAACCATTGCTGGTCTACTTTATCTCATTCTGATTATGATGCTTGTTTAAAAGGGCCTAACATCTAGGTCAGCGGCCCCTAATGGTACGAAATTAAATGACAAATTTAAAGTCCAAAAGCCTCCACTGACCAGAATTTAAAACGTGATGGATGGATGGATGGATGGATGAATGAATGAATGAATGAATGTACGGACGGGCGGATGGATGGATGGATGGATGGATATGAATTTAAAACTATCAGTGGACGACCCACAGTGCCTCACATGCACAGAAGCTGGCGTAAAACAATAGTATTACTGACCAAAAGACTGCTTCTATAGCACGATACTGAATCGATAATGCTTGTAGTCGAAAGGGGTCCAAAATCCAAGTCATCGACCCCTCATAATGGTACTTATGGCTTGGAAAGTAGAACCATGATATCTGTCATGTTGCGGTACTAATCAAAAGTAGCGTAGACTCGCGGTATTCCACACATTATGGTACAACTCACAGGTAATTAAATTCGCACATGTAATACAGACCTATGGTGTTTCGCACATTGCGGCTCCATTTACAGGCAACGCAAACTTATGGTGTTCATCACATAAGTGTACTAACCACAGGGACTCGCGCTATCCCGTGGTGTTCCTCATATAGTGGCTACTAATCATAGGCAAGCCAGAACCACGGTGTCGCTGATCCCATTGTATCGCTCATGTAGTGCTACTAATCACAGGTACTGTAAAAGTCAGCAACGCACTCTCTTGCAACTAATCACAAACCTATTTGGTACCTAACATAGTGGAACTACGCGCAAGTAAAAACGACCCATAGTATTCCCCGCGTGGTAGTACTAATGACAAGGAGTTTCATGGTTCTAATACAATCATCCCTTGATCGACCCTTTTAGTCGCCTCTTACGACAGGCAGGGGATATCGTGGGTGTATTCTTCGTCTGCGTTCCCCACACACAGGGGGTTATCCCATTCTACAGTGGCAATCCTACGTAACTCCCGTAGATTTCGTGATGATGCAGAACGTGTTCGCACAGCCCTTTTCAATCGATCCCAAGCATGTTCCATGGGACTTATATCGGGGAAACATGAAGTTCAATCCAGTTGGGTAATGCCGGCACGATGCCTACACGATGGATGCGGGAGCTGTAATGCATAAACTTGAATTATTCCCCGAAATGCTGCCGAAACTGTTGCACGATGGGTTGGAGAATATTATCCCTGTATTGGGGAGCGTTGAGTACTCTGGATGGACAAAAATGGCGTCCGACGCTCCCACATGATGCCACCTCAGAACATCACTAATCCGCCACCTTGCGGCTGTACTCAATGGACGGGATGTGTCTGGCGAACAGCATTACCAAGTGCCTTCCACACACGTTGTCGACGTCATTGGTATCAGACGTATGCAGCATTCATCTGTGAAGAGAACTTTGCGCTAATTCTTCCATAGTCTATGCTTGGTGATTTTGTGCCCATCTTTACCGTTCAGCTTGGGTGTCTGTGTTTATAGACCGGGCCTCTCCACGACCATCTAGAATACAGAGGGGCGCTATGGAGTCTGTTTCGTACAGTTTGGTTGGACATGTGCCTCCCGGCGACCCCCATGAAGTCCTTGTTAATCATGGTGGCAGTGTGGTCGGTGTTCTTGCGGGCTAGAAGTCCCTGATATAACTGATCTACCGCTGTTGTTGTTTGAGGGCAACCAGTACGGGGCAAATTACTACCAACATTTTGAAAACGATTCGACATTCGAACCACGCTGACAGCCCGTGTGCTATCAAGACGTCGATATGCGTTGCTTTCCACTATTGTCTGAACAAAGGTACACATTTGCTTGGCACAGATGGGACTAGACGCAAGTTTGTTTACATGTTTAGACACCAAGCGACAAAGTTGCGGAACACGTGTATCGCGACAAGTTCCAGGGATGTCGTCCGACATTTTTTTCCGTGTTTGGGACTGTCGCGATACAAAGTTGCATGTCGCAGGTCTCCCATTCGAAATGGGATACCATGATACAAATGTTGCGCAACATGATGTAATCTGGACGTGTCGCGAGACAAAGTCCCGCGACACGCCGATGCCAGTGTGCAGATAGCCGCCACGTGTTGGTGTTGTGTTTCGTGTTCTGTTGCTTTGCGATGGAAACTACTCTAAAAATCATTGAGGATTTACACACCCTCCCTTGTCTTTGGGATGTTATGTCTACCGAGTATAAAAACAGAGACAAAAGGAGGGAAGCAATGGAATCTCTGGCTAAAACGTTCACTATGTCCATTCACGAGATGGAGAAAAAGATTCACAACATTAAAAGCACATAAAGCAATTTCTCGCCCCATTTCGCGCCGCTTCCTGCGGTGCAACTGGCTCTATAGATGTGGACGCGGGACATTGTATCGCAACAGTCTAGGGACAGTGTCTCGCAAATGTCTCCATACAATGTCCGCGACTTTGTCGCTAGGTGTGTACTATCTTTATGGCATACAGAGGTGCGCGCGCGAACTTTGTGTTAAATTTGTGACAAGGCCGTGTACAAGCGAGAGATTGTAGTTCCGGCCATGTGGACGAGGCCAGCAGAGGCCGGCGAATTGTTGAGGCTCGCGATAAGGAAGTTTCTAGAAGAAGCTGGAAGCTGATTAACACTGGAGCAGGCGCCCAGAATGATCTGAAAGTGGGAACTACTTGAATATTCTACGAGCATTTATAAAGAACGCAAGTGGCACACGCCAAAATCAGCCCGGAGTATTGTCTCAAGCTAGCGAGTCTTGAGGGTTACGTCTACGAGTTTCAAAACTCACGGGCTAAAATTAGTTACAAATGGTATCTAAACTCACGACTACAAACTGGTAGCCAAAGTAAACATTCTAATGAGTCAACATTCACGACTCCGGACAGCAGGTGCTTGCGATGACCGCACGAGGGATGAGGTGCCCTGCGACTCACGCTTCCCTTACGACAGGCAGGGGATACTGTGGATGTCATTCTGCCATCCCAACCCACAGGGGAAAAATAATGGCTGGCGAATTATTATTATTATTATTATTATTATTATTATTATTATTATTATTATTATTATTATTATTAAAATATTTTGCTGTTGTCTTAAAACTAATATAATGCATCTTTTACCTTTCACAGAAATTTATAAAAATGACGTGTGGCCTCCGGAGAGGTCTGGTGCAGGTCTTTAGAGTTGACGCCGTATAGGTGACCTGCACGTCTGTGAGGATGAGGCCGTACCGAAGATGAAGTCTAATGCTGAAGACGGCATGAACACCCAGTCCCCGAGCCATAGGAATTAACTAATGAAAATTAAAATCTCTGATCCGACTGGAAACCGAACCTGGGACCCCCTGGACCCCTTAGACCAAACGCCAGCATGCTAAGCATTAATGCATGCAGACGGACGACATAAAATTAAAGTAGGTATATTTTTCGCTGCTAGTTAAAAGAAATTGTTAGTTGGTAGTACTGCGACTCAGTTCCATTATGTGACCAGAAGGCGGCATTTACTTGAATAAGGAATTTCTTTTAGAGATATTTAAGATCACGACAGTTAATTCACTCATTTAGTTTCAATACTTGGAGATTCATTTAGAAAGAAATGCGTATTTCTTTTTTTTTTTCGTAAGAGTTCATCTATTCGCTTATTTCAATAGATCATCTACCCGACACACTTAAACCGAAAAATATTATTCATGACGCATCCGATTAGTCTGTGCGATATAACTGAATGATATTTGAAACTCATTCGATTATTTAAATCGATTATCCATTCATTATTTAAATAATCGGATGGAAGTTATTCGATTATTAAAAGTATTCCATTATCCCATCACTAATAGGGTGGAGATTTATCCATTCAAAGAAGCACTGGCCCTGCTCGTGAGTTTTGAGACTAGCCCAGGTAGAGAAACCTGTTCTTACTAATCCTCCTCCTGGAATTCGTGAGTTTTGAGACGACACGGTCTTGAGTGCGTCAATCGCGAGTGAAAGTATGGATTAAGAGACGGTCGCAAGTCCGTGACGAGTCATTCTCGAGAGGGAGTCTTGCTAGCTTTGAACAGTGACAGCGCTGTAAGGAGCCGTATGGAGAAGAATTGACGCGCTAGTGTCCGTGTGGTGGTTCGAGTGTGTTACGATCGTTGTGTCGAGTGGAAAACTCAAACGCGAGGGGGACCTGTGATTAAAAACGTACATTGTAGTGGATAGTAAAACACGCTACCTCTGTGTAGTCATATTCAGTTTCAAGGACGCTGATACTCCGCCATAATGTTCTACCAAGCTGTTTAACACAGCAAGAACACTGGTAGATTTTCGGCGATGTCTTATGGAAAGTGTAGGTATGGCATAGACAATGCTAATCGTGGCTTCTGTTAATGTACAGTGTCGTCTGGCGTGAAACGAGGAAACCATGAAACATTATCTTCATAAAGGATGCTGACGGTGGAGTTCGAATCCACAACCTCCCGAGTGCAAACTGACAAGACTAAATAAATAAATAAAAAAATAAATTAAAAAAAATAAATAAAGACCTGAAAAAATTATTTATCCACTTTCTCGACTAATCAGCTTTTTTAAGCTTCACGCGAATAGAATACATTTTTGAACAGATCGAATACTCAAGAAACCGCACAGTAACAAAGGAAGAAAGAAAGAACGAAAGAAAGAAAGAAAGAAAGAAAGAAAGAAAGAAAGAAAGAAAGAAAGAAAGAAAGCCAAGATGCTTCTAAACCGATACTCCAAGGTGAAGAAAACTGCCTGAAAGCGCTTGAGTGAGGGACAATCTCGAACGTGCTGATGGTCCACGGAAAGGTATTAACGTCAGCAGGCTAATGGCCGCTAGGGGAGAACCAGCACATTATCGCAAGGACACACAGCTCAAGCTTAACAACGGTTTGAAAAGCTATCATCTACTTTCCAAACTAGAATTTAATTATAGATTTTCTCAATCAATAGTGTGGTGAATAAAATCTGGTTTAGAGCATTCTTCCCTGTACCGTATTTCGACTTCCAGAAAAAGTATATAGACGCTTCGTTTATTAAGTTATAAAACTGGGATGAATATGAACCGAGAAAAGTCTATCACCAGGTCTTTTGGTAAATCTTATGAGAATGAAGAGAAATACCCCATTCTTTTATAATATTATTCATCATCATCATCATCATCATCATCATCACCTAAGGGCGAACACAAGCAGAGCTGCATAATCTAAAACGCCTAGACACCAGGATCTTAGTGTCCCGCAGGAGTTCCATTTTTACAACTTGCTTTACGCAGCACCGACACAGATAGGTCTTATGGCGACGATGGGAAAGGCCTAGGAATGGGAAGGAAGCAGCCGTGGCCTTAATGAAGGTACAGCCCCAGCATTTGCCTGGTGTGAAAATGGGAAACCACGGAAAACCATCTTCAGGGCTGCCGACAGTGGGGTTCGAACCCACTATCTCCCGGATGCAAGCTCACAGCTGCGCGACCCCAACCGCACGACCAACTCGCCCGGTCAGGAGTTCTTTTATGTGCTGGTAAATCTTCTGACATTTGTGATCAAGCCTGTTCAATATTTTGGAAATGGGTCACAGAAGTGTTCGTGATATTTTATCAAACGCATATGCTGGAACGGCATGGCCGCGCGTGTTAACGCGCTACGGCTATGAAGCCAAACTCTGCACTCGAGAGGCGAGTGGGTTTGAACCCCATCGTCGGCTGGTCTGCAATTGGTTTTCTGTGGTCATCCTGCCGTAAAAAAAAAAAAAAAAAAAACAAACATAATTTAAACTCTCCTCATCCCCGACCCAGTATCAGGAAACGGGAGGAAGGAGTAGACATACATTACAAGTTAGTCGTGATCAAGAACTTCATGTACATTCACACTTTTCCCTCTCCGTAACGATGAACGGTAAAAGGTGAAAGACAATTTCGGGGGCGTAATTATGCATTGGCTTATCTGCTGGCTTTCCGCCCAGACGGCCGAGGTTCGAATCCCAGTCAATCCTGGGTTGGAATTATCACGTGGTGTCAGCAAGCGCATTGAACCCCTGGCCAAAATACAAATGAACCTGGGTGGTTCCCGTGACCCTAGAAATACTTGGGATAAGCTGAAGAAAGTAAAAATGTTCAGACAATTTTAATCTAGAAAATATTCGTGCAGAAGTATTCGTGGGACAACCCGGGCAACAGGAGGCAAATGAAAAGAATATACAAGAATAATTTCGGCTAAACACAGTTGAGGAAAGATTTTACCCTTCATGAATCTTAACAAGGCGTAGAGTGCATAGCAGATGGGTATATTTTCATGGAACAAAAAAATCCAAGAGCGACTGTATCAAAACAAATCTACTTCTGCCAAAAATGCAATGACATTCGACAGCACACCACACACTTGAACTAACTTAAAGGATATGCTGCTCCAACAAGTTCCAAATGCTACTTAAAATCCGGTCGAAATACGTCAAGAAAATCAGCACTGTTGACACGTTCCGAGCCATGTACACAGTATAATACAAGATTTCCCGCCGTCTACTGGCCTACCTGCCTCCGTCTTTCTCGTTTACTTCCAATCTCCTTGGATTCACCTTACTCTGGGCCTTCTTCCCGAGCGTTCAGGCATGCAAGGTCAAAAGCCAGTCGAGTCACGAACACAACGTAGTCCTGGCTGGAACAACAGCGATGAAATTCCGGACTGAAAAGGAATATACCGGTGTATTCTTTTCTAGCAAGTGAATATAAACATTTCGTAGGATAAAATGTATTGCAATCTACCAGCTTTACAACGTGTAACAGGCGTAACCCATCTGTGCATGTGTGTTACAGCTTGAAGGATCAACATTAGACCAGAATATTGGAGGGAATGTTTCAATTTATACCATTCAACAATACAATTTCATATAAGGAGTATTTTTTACTAACTACTTAAGATGGTCATTAGTAGCATTCTTCTAGATTTTTTTCCAAACCTCAGTGCAGCAATCAGTTCCTATGATACCAGATTCGATCCATGGCGAGGTCTGAGGTATTCGGCGATATTTAAACGCGACAACTCCCGTGATGTTTACTTCCCGCACGTTAAAGAAATCCAGCGAGCAAAATTCAGGGACACTGAAGTCTCTTAAAATCTTCCGAAAATGAGGGAATATCGTCGGCAGAAAGGTACAGTAAAGTGGATGATGGCTCTTGCCTTCGTCTGTCGCGTAATTTCCACGTTTCTTCCCATTCACACGGTCGGAGGGTTTCCTTTCTCTAGAGACCTATAGGCCTACTTGCTCCTTTATACATTCGTGCTGTAATGTCGCATAATGTGGACGTTCGATGAGGTATCCTCGTAATACTGTAGCCCAACTGGCTGAGTACACTTTCTTGTGCGTTTCCTGGTTCGGTTGTTCAGTTCTAAGCAAAACAAAGGAAAGAATCGTTCCCCTTCTGTAGTTTTTAAACAACTTCAACTAGGTAGTCAATTAGTAAAGAACATTCTATAACGTAATCATCTTTTCAGGAATTTAAATTCGATCTTTGCAGCTTTTTCAGTACACTTTGCTGTCTAATTATTGCAACCATTGATATAGCAAATACTGCCTCTTCCAGCCATATTTTCTTTAGATAATTACATATTATTAATATTTGACATTTATTACCTCCACAGCTGTTATAATAATAATTGTGATTATTTCTAGCCCAGTGCAGCCCTTGTAAGGCGGACCCTCCGACTAGGGTGGACGGCATCTGCCATGTGTAGGTAACTGTGTGTTATTGTGATGGAGGATAGCGTTATGTGTGGTGTGAGTTGCAGGGATGTTGGGGACAGCACAAATACCCTGCCCCCGAGCCAGTGGAATTAACCAATGAAGGTTAAAATCCCCGACCCGGCCGGGAACCGAACCCGGGACCCCCAGGACCAAAGGCCAGCACGCTAACCATTTAGCCACGGAGCCGGACTCCACAACTGTTGATACCCGGTTTTTAGTCTACACTGCAAGCCACCAGAGTGAGTCACAATCGCTGTCGCAAGTTCCTATGCCTACTTTCCGCTATTATCTTTGTAAGCTAAACGGTTATACTTACAGCCACAGACAGCATCTTCACACATAGCTTACTCCCATGGAGTGTACAGGGAAAAGCAGCGACCAGGCACACCTCACCTCCAGCAGTAGTCACCATGTTGGTGTAACTTAATCCTTAACCCCCACCCGCTATTCTATCAGGCTTAGCTCGTAAACGATCGTCGGTAAGGTGTACGTTTATCGGGACTTTTTGCGTTGTTCTGAGTCCATCCCCAGATGTTTGGGAACATACTTATATGCACTGTATCATTAAGACAGACTGCCCAAGCTTGAGAGAGACAGGATTATTTAAAAATTGACTAGTAACAATTTGGCTGTTCCAATTTCAACTTGCCGTACATTTCAATTTACTTCAATTGAATGTCAACGTCCATTGGAACATCGGCCCTAGGGGGTGCCGGTGTGGTACCAGTACCGGTGCGCTATTGCGCTCCTCACCTGGTCTGTTCGGGAAAATAAGTATAAGGATAATAAATTTATACTGATAATAGTAATTATACTAATGATAATAACAATAATAATAATAATAATAAAATGGGTGGTAGTAATGTGATCTGTATCGTAATAACGGTAGTGAGAATAGCCTTACAGCAACACTCGCACTATTATCCTTTTAAACGAATCTAACTAATCAATCAAGGAGACATAGAACTTTAGTTTCAATCAAGTGACAGAGAAGAACTTTTCGTAAACTGTAAGCTACTTCCCCGTTAATAATAATAATAATAATAATAATAATAATAATAATAATAATAATAATAATAATAATAATTGCCTCAACTACCGTGAACTCGCTAAAGTTGCCTACCAATTTTGACATTCCGATTGTGCTGCTATCTAGCGATCGTGCTAGTAATGAAAGCAGAATTCTACTGGAACGGACTGTATAGCTGTCACGGCCGTGGCTGAGGTCATTCAATTTCGTCGGGTGATAGAGAGTGTGCCACCAGAGATCTTTAACATGCCAACAATATCGGCATTGCATGCCATTGGCCAAGATCTTTCACCGTGCTTCAAAAATTGACTACCTCAGCCGGGATCGAGCCCGCTAAATTTTCGTTAACAGAAACCGTAAAATTACAAATGGAATACAGGAGCAAAATGCAGTTTTAACGTTTATTGAAAAGAGACAGAAATAAGCTTGCGTTAGAACTATCGAATGTGTGTCTACCCCTCAGTCCCGTTTCTTGATCCGGGGTTGGGGGTGAGGTAAGATGAATTTACATTACATGTTTTACGGCCGTATGCCCTTCCTGACGTAAACCTTAGTTGAGGAGATAGAACTATTGGAAAGTTAATGAAGTAAGTAGTATGTGGGGATTTTTCAGTCACAAAAAGGTATATCTGTTTAATTTTCTTTAATAATACACAAACTCACTTAGAGCACCCAGTATTTGACTTCGCGAAATACACATTGATGTTACTGATGCAGAAGTAGTTTACGACCAGATTTCTTCTTCACTTTTTTTTTTTCCAAAGCAGTGTAACTTCGGAACCGGCGGATAAATTAAAAAAATATAACAAGAAGAAAAATTCGTCTCACAATTTACAGACGTTCCTGTGACCCACCAACTCATTCGCTGAACGTTATTATGCCGATTGTCTGAACACTGTAGTTACCGAATGCATTAACATTGGCTTCTCACCAAGCCAGCCATAGTTCGAATCCCGGCCAATCCATGTGAGATTTTTGAAATGAAAAGTCACATGCTGTGGTTCGGGTTTCATGCAGAAACCGACCACGCTATCATAAATTAATGTTCTTTGTTTTACATCCCAGTAAATATGTACATTTACGCCTAAGTGCAGGAATTTTGTGCCGAAGTTTCTAGACACGAGGCTGATGTATTTGAGCACCTTCAAATACCACCGGACTGAGCCGGGATTGAACCCACCAACTTAAGCTCAGAAGGCCAAAGCTCTACAACCTGAGCTACTAAGCCCAGCATCTCAAGAGTATAGTAAAAAAATACGCTTCCTTCTCCTAGTTGCAACCAAGGGACTGATCTGGGCTGTTCACCGAACACAAAAAAGATGGTACAGCCACGAAATGTGTGTGTGTGGGGGGGGGGGTTCCAAGCTCTTGCGTGAATGGCCCATCGTGAGATGGAGAGCAGTGTGAATGAGCATGAAGAGGCAAACTCTCTTCAAAGGGTTGGCCTCAACTACCGCCGGGTCATTAACTCCTCCACCTCCGCATGAATCCATAAAAATATTACGAGCATTTTAAAGCGAGGAAGTCGCCATCGTTACCGGTCGAGTCAGCGAGGTCTCCAGTTGCCCAGAGTAACAAAGAGCCAGAGAAACGAGCCAAATCTTCGACCTTGATCGCCGAAAGGTGCTGACCAAGGTTCTTTTGTACGATGGTACAGGTTTTCATATAATGTAAAGAGTATTAGAGTTACGATTATTTATAATACGGAACGAAATGAATTTCAACACGATAGGTGAAATGATAAAATTTAAAAATTGAGCGGATAACATCTTGCACCAGCCACTTTCGGCGGATATTTGAAGTGCAAGCAGCTTTCACACAACCCAAAATAATTTAGGCATAGTACTTCCGTACGTTTCATGCCAACTATCTTAATATTGGTCTCAAATGTTGACAAACAGCAGACACTACAAACGTATAATGCGGCCTATTGACCACTACATTTACTCCTGTAGGGCTTTCAACCTGTAAGCCTGAGTTGGCGACAACCCTAGTCGAGTGGCTTTACTTCCATTTACCAGTGTAAGGCTCCTCACTTTCAACTATCAACTTTCCTTAGTCAACTCTTGTTCTCTACCAGCCCCGACGGTGTTTGCGATATCTAGGAACACAGTCACTTTCACGCCTTTTGTAGCCTGGTTTTTTCTTTCTTTTGCCGATACCTTCCTTCTTCGAAGGTTCAGACTTCTTTCGTTTTCTTTTCTGATAAGTGTTAAGAGGGGATAGTTTGCTAGAACCAATAATGATTCACCATCACTGCCATCACTATGAGTAAGCGTGATTTCACACAATCATGCATCGATTTTATCAAGGGCATTTCTCGATGCGATTGGTATCAAAGTTCCGATCTTTCAAATGCCAGTGATTAGTATAACCAGTAGCGTACTTGGCACCTGACTTTATGCGAGTGGTAAGCCTACGGTTCGTCTGACTAACACTAAACGAACAGTACCACAAAAGTTTTACGATTTGTAAGAACACTTCAATCGAAGAAATTGACACACATTCATTGCCAAGAGCGTTAAGTCTAGCAGTTCGAAGCAAGGTTACGGCGACTTTCGACGCCTGTCTTCAATATGACTTTCCTACTCCTAGGAATTACCGAATAAGTCCATAGTTCAAGTTCCAAAGAATCCAACCTAAGTCTAAGTTTAAATCAATCAGGCGGCTGATTGTTCACTAGTTTCTCACTTTTAAAAACCTCCACTCAAGCTTATTCGTCTACTAACGTTATTCCAAACCATCTCTCCACTGACAGCTCGAAACATCCCGCCCAGTTGAGCTGTTTGTCTCCTTACTTCCCAGCCCAAAATTCGCAAAAAAATTTCTAACACTACTATTGTCAGAAATCACTCTGAGCAAATCTTGCCGCTTTCCTTTGAATCTTTTCCAGTTCTTGCATCGTCCTTGTGAGAGTCCCACGCACTAGAACCATACTCCAATTGGGGTTTTATTAGCGACATACGCCCTCTCCCTTATATCCTTACCGCGACCCCTAAATACCCTCATAATTATATGAAGAAGTCTTTATTTACAATCTCCTTTATGCGATTACCCCAAAGAAGATATTTTTCCTACGGTCGTCCCCTCAACACAGTAGGCCCTAATTAAACAGTGCACTACTTCTCTTTGTGAAACAACCTGACTCCGTTCACGATCATACCATTGTCTACTGCCCATCTTAAAACTTCGTCGAGATGGACAGTAATTCCAGTTACACTTCAAAGACACCACGATAACACAATTACTACGATCAGAAATGCATGGATCTGAAGACCTTGAAACGAATTAAGAAGGTAATGCTATTATGGTCATATTTGTCATCAATGTCTGTATAACTCTGACGCGAGATTATCAATGACGTCCTATGACTCTCTCCGAGCTGAAATCTTGTGAGCCATGAGAACGTTCACAAACACGAAACTACATAGTTGGACAGCACTGGACTGCAGGATATTTTGAGTAGAGGGGCTCCACCTTCACAAACCTGTACGTTTGTGGAAGCGAGTCTGCTTCCGAATACAAAGATCGCGGGTTCAAAGCCCCGACAGAGTTGGTGGGAACTTTGAAAGGCGGAAAAAAGTCGATTCGACAGTTCACGTCATGCGATGTCCGTCGTTAAAAAGGTATCTGCTGACAAATTCAGTATTTACCCTAACAAGTAATTCAAAGTTGCAGCTATAGGTCGCCCAATAGGGTTTCGGTTTCGCTAGTGAAATGAAACGTTAAAACTGATACACATATGGCTTAAATGGCTTCAAATCAAAATGCCTGCAGACAACAGCTAAGTTCATATGATTGTTATTACCCAAACAATTAGGGTTAAAAGTGAGTAAACTCGACATTCCAATTTTTAAATGAACTCTTCACAAATAATACTTAACTAGCTCGTGTTCTGAAGCTCAACATGTGTTTCGAATTTCTAAATATTGCTTCGAACAGAAATGTTTTAATTTTGTAAACTATAAAAGTACATGTTTCTTACCATTAGAAACGTGACCTTAAAACAAAAGCAGGATATAAAGTTAGTAGAGCTAGACTGTAATAATTTAATGTGAGGCGTCCCCTGCGTTTTATCAGGTGGTAGTGGATGTCCGCTGGGAGAGTTGTAATTTAGTGCACTCCGCCGACATAAGTCTTGCCGGAAACTCCCTTATCGGGCGATGTTCACTACATTCAGTCGTAAGAATTTGCCGACCGGCACACAGTCAACAGAGCCAAGTTTGCAAGCACCTTTCTTAGGAATGTATGATGCAATAAATGTTTCGTTAAGTATGTGCTCTCGAGATAATATCTTGGTGAACCACCCGGTAAACGTACCGCGGTGTGCGAACTGTGTGAACGCTGCTCGTGTTACTTTCGTGCTTGCCGTTGGCAGTTCTATACAGAGATTTACTAACAAGAATATATTTTAAAATATACGTTGGTGACTATTTTCAAGAATCTCATAAATCTGTATACACATTAACAATTTTGCACAAAAACAAAGGAAAACAATTAGAATACAGCCATATTTCGTGCTCATTTGGCCTAACGTTTGGTTCTGCTGCTAAAATGAGCTGAAAATCATGTATAAAATGTGTCCCGCATTCCAGTTAAAGGTTTTATTTTGTGTGTTGGCAGCAGTTATTATAAAACAGTTGGTTTCTTTTTAACCCTCTGATGTATGAATATTTCGCTCGAAAAGCTCATCTGAGTCAGATTATTTATTGACATTGTTTGCTCCAACATCCATAATATACAAAAGTTGGATATGGATTTTAGATTCCTGTCTTAAACTGACCTCTTATTGTTAAGATGCACTTCCAACGTTTTGAGATCCTGTGATTCGTGTTCGCACTCCGAGAGTAGCCGCATCATTAACCCATTCTATCAAAGGAAAAGCCATGATCGTATCATTTTTCTGAGCCGCAGTTTTTCCACCATGGCGGAAAAACTGTCCGAATTGCGGCACATGCGTGTCTCCGAAAACTATAACAGTCTGAAATAATAATAATAATAATAATAATAATAATAATAATAATAATAATAATAATAGCCTACTATGCTTATGGCCACTATGGGAATGTCGCCCTGGAAAGATGTTTATAAGATGCAAAGTTGTCTACTGGCAAGTCTCCCGTATTTTAAACACACTGAAATGCTAATCGTCTGTGCCGGGATTCGACATCACAGCTGAGAACACTCGGGAACTACTCATTCCGACACGATCCCAATCTGAGCAATGCCACGGGATTGTAACGTGAATGTAGAGTTGTTCAATACAAACCCTTCGAATTTCGTGCAAGTTATATGGATCGTTTAGCAATGAAGCTGAAACTACTGGAATATATATTTTTGCTGCATGGCGATAGATAGTACTCAGGTCTTTAGGAAATATGTGTTTTTTTTTTTAATTTTTACGATTGGCTTTCCGTCGCACCAACACAAATAGGTCTTATGGCGATAGGAAAGGGCACGGAATGGGAAGGAAGAGGCCGTGGTCTTAAGGCACAGCCACAGTATTTGCCGGGTGTGTAAATGGGTAATCACGGAAAGCAATCTTTAGGGCTGCCGACAATATGATTAGAACGGGACCCGAACTAATAAGTCCAACTGTGAGTATTTTGCGATCAGTCAAAATAATACACGAGCACGTGAAACTAGACTACATTCATGAGTACACTTAAGACAGCAAACAGGGGCCATCTGACTAAAACAGAATAGGTTAGGCAGCATTCCAGTATGATAATCCTTGTGCTGAGCTCCAGATCAATAACCTCACAATGGAGTCGAGCGAGAAAGTAGTTTTACCAAATTAATCACAAGTATATGATAGCCGACACCCGTCTTGAAAATAGTGGAAATATTCTTGAACCAAGATATGATAGTGATAGATCAAAAGGTAGAACAACAAATATTCAACAGGCTTAGCACTACTTCAACCTCCACTTTGGCGATCTGTGTTGTATATGTGAACTTCGTCCCGTTTTACGGCCGGATGGACTTCCTGAAGCCAAACGCACGCGGAAGGATGCGTTCACTACTAATGTTACTGTGACAGTTGGTAGTGTGGTGCGTTGGATGTTTAAGAAGAGGAGTGTATTGGGTCGAACACTAACATCCTGACCCGAGCCACAGGAATTAACCAGACGCGGCTAAAATTCCCCATTCGGCCGGGAATCGAACTCAGGACTCTCTGAATCGACAGCATCGACGCTGACCATCTAGCAAAGGAGCAACATGCATCACACTTAAAAGGCTGAAATCACGCTTTCTTCATACTTCTAAGCTGGTCACTAACGCGAATGGTAACGCTCCTGACTAGCTACTGGGAGGATTAGAGTTTAAATTTCGAAAGATTTGTCCAATTGTAACTTAGGAGAATTTTCATTGTTTAAATTACACTTTAAAGGCATGTGAGGCGAATGGAGGATGATTGATTATCTAGGATAGTCACTGGCTCGACCATCGGGAGAGTTGGTCGTGCGGTTAGGGGCGCACAGCTGTGAGCTTGCATCCGGGAGATAGTGGGTTCCAACCCCGCTGTCAGAAGATCTAAGATAGTTTCCGTGGTTTCCCATTTTCACACCAGGCAAAACCTAGGGCTGTACCTTTAGGCCACGGCCGCTTCCTCCCACTCCTAGTCCTTTCCTATCCCATCGTCGTCATAATAGCTATCTGTTTCACTGCGACGTAAAACAAATTGTAAACAAAAATGTAAAAAATATTGACTCGCCCACAGAAGTTAAGATAAGTAGAAAGACAATCAAGGCGACAACGGCTATATTCAGTTTGTAATTGTTTAATGATAAGAGGTGTGGAACTAAACATAGAACTACGGCGGTTGCAAACGGAGGATTGTGGAGGCGCGTAGGTGATTCACAGAGGATTGCGGACTCGACACTGAAAGGCTTAACAGTCTACGAACACACTTACATACATCTTCATTATACAGCTAAGCTAATACCACAAAGGGTTCATCCTGAACCTAACTGTACGCCTCAAAGAGGAGGCTATGAAAGGTGAGAAAGCACATCTCTTAAAATCTAATGCGATTCCAAGAAAGAAATTATACATGACTGAACAGGTCAGAAGTGCTTTCATCAGCATGAGGGCCCTCTTTACCAGTCGCAATATCAGCCTTCAACTCCATGTTCACATTCTACCCTGTTGGATTTTCTCTGTCCTCTACGGTTTCGAAAGCTAGACGCTCAATCCATCGCCGGAAAGCCGAATCGAAGCTTTCGATATGCACTTGTATAGAAGAATGCTCCTAATAGCTTGAGTAGGAAGGAAAACCAATGGAGCCCTTAGAAGAATAGAGAGCTTCCGAAAACCGAAGACAGGAAGATCCAGTGCACTGGAAATATAAATATAGGCGAACGTTATTAACTTTTCCAAATCTTCATTGAAAGAAAAATTGAAGGAGTAAGATCTGAGGGACATATTAAGGAGGAGGAGGAGGAGGAGGAGGAGGAGGAGGAATGAAGCTCCGGCTTTAACGACCTATGCCGTCGGTTCCGATGGACATCTCCCGAAATCTTCAGGAGCCGCTGGTCAGCGGCCAATCAATCAATCAATCAATCAATCAATCAATCAATCAATCAATCAAATCTTTTCTTTCTTTCTTTCTTTCTTTCTTTCAATTGGTTTTGCGTAGCACTGACACAGATAGGTCTTATGGCGACGATGGGATAGGACTGGGAAGGAAGCGGCCGTGGCCTTAAAATACAGCTCTTTTTTGCCTGGTGTGAAAATGGGAAATCACAGAAAACCATCTTCGAAGCCACTATTTCCCGAATGCAGCGGTAATCATAATCAACCGGATCTGCAACCTTCGGAGTGAGGCAGTCTTCAGAAGAAGAATAAGAAGAAGAAGAAGAAGAAGAAAATCTAATACCAACATCAGGACAGGAAAATAATCTTGTATTTGATTAGAGAAATCAGACGGGAAACTTGGAAGATGGGAACCTAGCCGTTAGCATTAAGGACGTGAAAGCAATGCCATCCTTAGATGTGACCCTGAGATAGCACACGCGTCTCTGAAGCCCAAAGCTCGTGGGAAGAATGATCATAAACAGTAGAGAAGTTTGTGGATACAGAATTTGAACTAATAAATTCAGTTGGCCGCGAGGTCCACATAGTCACGGATTATGAGAGGTACCAGTTCAAACAAGTCATAATAGTCTTAAGGTCTTCATTCCTAATACGTTCGAGGTACTGACCGGAAGGTAGGGGAGTGCTCCACTTCCGCTGCCAGCTGTCGGCTAGAGCACAATATCCTCGTGTCGAGTTACCTGAAGCAGAGCACCGTGACGCATCGATTGCGCGCGCTTTTAAAATGTCACTAGGCGAGCAACGAGCAAGACACTTCGATCAATATCCCAACTACACTGTAATGTCTCTTGAAAATTCTAACCACGCACTTGACTGTCAGAAACACTTCACTTCCTCTTAATTTAGCTACACTAGTTACCTGTAAGGAATTCAACACGTGCTTCGAGGAGCGTTCGACTGGGAAGTGATTAAAATATTCTACAAAAGTTTCTAAATATACTGTAGGTTCCTGGAATATTTATACATCAGCCGATCAAAAGTATTATAATATAATTCTTAGGTTCACGGATCTTGGTAACGAACTCTTATGAGGATTCAGATACCGAAAACATTTCCCCCAGACCTCCATAGTTTCTGATATGAACTCCAGGATAAGAGATTGCATTAAAACAGTAGTAAACTCGTACGAAGCTTTCGCACTTCACCGCTTTTGCAAGTTTTTGTGTAGTTTTGATAATTACTGTGAACTGTGAAATGTTATAGTTTGTCCCCTTGTCTCGTTTTTCTACGGGGTCAGGTATGAGGCGAGATGAATCTGTCGTGGCGGGTTTTTGTGACCGGATGCCTTTCCTGGCGTCAACCTCTTCAGAGGAGTTGATGAGATGAAATGAATGACGTGATATATGATAGTAGGGAGGGAGAGAGTGAAACCCGGTGCCGGCACATAGCCTACTTCTGTCGAATAGCACCATCGGGTCTGTTCAAGGCTTAACGTCTCCATCCGACGGACGAATCACCATCAACAGCGTCATATGCCCTCACTCCATATGAGCACTGCGGAGAGGTTTGTAATTTAATCCAGGCTTTTGGTACGCAATTTAGGAATTAGAATTGTATACCACCACCGTACCCTGCCGGCCAACATTCTGATGAAAATGTTTTCGACCAACGGGACTCGAACCGGCTGACTACAGTGTCAGACCGTTTAGACTTCAACGCTTTGACAAGAACTTGATAGTGATCCACTCCCTAACTAGTGCAAATTTTCAAAATGTGTTTTTGATAATGTTCGGGTCGAAAACTTGTTTTTCAACATGAATTTGATTAAGAAGTCTCAGATTTAGAAAATAATGCAGCTTAAAAGAGCAATTTGCCTAATCTCAACTGAAACTGAGTTTGAGATTATTTCACAGATCATTTGTCATTTTTCACACAGATGACATTACCTGGAATATGATGTTTGCAATAATATTCGTCTACTGGTGTCAATACTCCTCCGACAATCTAAAAATCACGTCTTCAAAGACACGGTAGGTTCTTTTCGCGGTATCTTTACTGGTCACTTCAGTAAAATGAAGGCGCATGGCATGATGATTCTTTGCTTGCGAAACTAAGAATATATCAAATCTAAACCGTAAAAAAAATTAGTGACACGCCGAGCAACTGCTCAAGACACTGGACATTTTCCCAAGGAGATAAAGTCTAGAAGGGCAATGAATATGTAGGCCTGTATACCCGATACGAAACATGTTCACTTAAAAAAGAAAATACTCGTACAAGCATCACAAAGAACTCAGCCATGGCCATATCAACTTAAATCCCAAGTAGGAGAGTTTCCACGACACAAACTGTGGTCACGTCCTATTTGTGGCGATCCGAACCCTCCTTAATCCGGAACTGGCGCCCGTCCATCTGCCTGTGTAAGTGGAGGCAGCGTACAGCTCGCTCCCACGGCATGCCTGCTGAACGGAAACAGGAGCTTTATATTTTGAAAGGGAAGTGCGCGTTCACCGGAAGTTACTTACTGTGGATAGTTTACGACTTTGTTTACCGTGAGTCGACATCAAGTTATTAATTCGTAACAACAAAGATCCCATTTTCGCGCTATGTTATAGGTCCTGGTTTCAAACAATCAGAACATACTGAAATGTATGAATTATTGTACATAAATACAGAAACAGAGGTAGGAATTTTTTAAGGGTAGAGATAACGTCATGTCCGGCTCCTTGGCAGAATGGATGGCGTAGAGGCCTTCGGTTCACAGGACCTCAGATTCGATTTCCGGCCGCGCCGGGGAGTTAACTGCGCATGGTTAATTCATCGGGCTCGGGGACTAGGAATTCGCGTTCGTCTGAATACACAATTCGCAGTAAGGTGCATAACATCCAAGGCCAAAGAACCCGATAATATAGGAAATAACATGATCAACCTAATGCTTAACGTCATACTTCCTGCAGTAATTTGCATTTAACTGATATATATTTGAAGAGACATTTCCTACTATCTATAAACAAGTAAACGTACGGCCGTTCGAAAAAACATCACGTCCTCGTACAGCTTCAGACTTATAGACCTATCAGCATTCTATCTGCTTTATCCACAGCACTGAAATACACTTAATGTACCAATGACCGGCTCTATGGCTAAACGGGTTCGATTCCCAGCCGCGTCGTGGATTTTAATAACATCCCTTGGTTAACTCCGATGATTTGGGAGCTGGGTGTATCTTCATCACTAGAATCCATCACAAGTAGGGCCCCACTCTCACAGCCACGCAGGTCGCCTATAAGGCGTCAATTCGAAATATCTGTACCAGGCTTCTCCGAAGGCTACACGCCATTATTATTATTATTATTATTATTATTATTATTATTATTATTATTATTATTATTATTTACAAATAACCAATTACTTGAATAGCTATAATCTATTAGATACTCTACTCTAGAGTTTAAAAAATCACCACCTAACGTGCCTCAAATAAGGGAGATCGAAAGATTTTCCGTTGTTTCCAAATAGTGTTATTCTAAACAAAAGAAAACAGTCAAAAACGGTTCGTGGGACGTGCGCTGAGGCGTGTTGCACAAGAGCAAGGAAAGGACTAAAGGCGACGACTGACTTAACAAAACATGGTATTATAACGCGAGCATTCACAGTGCGACGAGGGGCGAACACAGCTGCTCGATGCGAGCGTATATGCTGATTTTTCGCGAACACCTTACGAACGTTACATTACAAGCTACAGTATACCAGTCAGCGAGCCCAGCTTCCATCGGACTGTTAGTCGTCATCTCGCCACTCAGAAGAGAAGCCGTGTTATGACTGTATGCAGTGGCGGCTTGTGACCACATTTTCAGGGGGTTCACAACAACATTTGTGTTCACGTCTCAAATATACCAAAGTAGAATGCACACGAGTACAAAATCACTTAAATCATTTCACTAAACGTTCCTTCTCATAATATGGTGGAACCCTTATAACCGAAGATGCATTTTTCCGAGACGAATCTCTGAGTGTACAAGAAAACTAAAATTACGACTGCCGGGCTGAGTCGCTCAGGTTTTGGCTGAGACTCTGGCTTTCTGTTCCCGTGATAACGAACACCTGTTCAGAATTAGCTACTAGCGAAATCTTCCGGCGATGTAATGCAATAGTAACTTCTGGGAGCTGTGGCCAGCAGTAACAGGGGAAGTGGCGGGCCCTTGCGGTGAACTGTAATACTATCTCTGGTTTGAGGGTGGTTGTAGATGGAAAGGCACATTCCTCACCGTGCTCCTCGCTTATGGATGTATCAGTGCATAAACAATTACGTCATCACCATGCGCATACGTATAGTCTTGTAGCAATGTCTCCAGTGTGCTCCCTGGCATTGTCAGGCGAAACGAACAGTTGTCAGTGTAACCGAGCTTCGATATAAGTCGAATGCTTTCGATCGATTTACTAAATCAGGTCGGAGGAAAAAAAGAAAGGAAACAATTTTGAATTACCGGCGTCCATGAATGCGTGAATATGCGTTAGAACTGGGTGCTCACGTGTTCATGTGCTCCTGAGAGCCCACCGCCACTGACTGTATGAATATACAGATACTAGAACACCAGAAATACCACCTTCCCCACGCATGCACAACTCCGACATCCAGACCTTCTCCATCGAACTCTATGTACATAGCCATAAACTTCAATCCAAGGAAGAAATATGGCGACTGATTCCGTAAGTATAACATTAAACTGATTTATAAACATATGCATTATGAATTAATTACATGTTTATTATTACCTGTATTTTATTATTACCTGTATATTTATTTTCAATTCCTCAGCAATAGCCTGACCCCTCTGACAGTAAATCCTATTCTCTGCCAAGAAGTGCTGTAAACTGATAAAGGAGTCGTCTGAAGCATGAAAGAGCAAAGTAACTGCTGATCTTTCTGTCGCAGACATAGCTCTCTTGAAACTCTTGGTGCAAGCACGTACTCTAAATCCGTAGGAGATATTAAGAAATTTGTGCGTTTATCACAGATTTCCCGATTGTTCAAAATATTCAGTAAATTCCATAAACTACTTACATTTTCGTATCTACATAGATCCGCTTGGCGCCACCAATTCTGATATATTTTATTTTGCACAGAGAACACCATCCCACAAGAATGAATGCTGCACTCGCGACTTGTATGTCAGACATCTCAAACGAGATTAAATATGGAGCACTTCTGAACTGACCATTCAATACACTGTAGAGCAGCATGTGCTCGCTGTTGCGCAATACAGGGTTATTCAAAAAGAAGGAACATATTTCAAATATTTATTTCTTCCAAACTACGAAAGATAGAAACACGATTCCAACGTTCCTGGAAAGAGAAAGAGTCCAATTTTCAGTTTTGTAAGGTTTCAATATCAGCAACATATGATGCACGACAAATATCAAAACGGTGGCTCATGTCTTGCCACACACGAATCAGGTGGTCTCTAGTTATCGAAATCACACCTTCAACAATTCGATGTCGCAAATTTTCAAGAGTGTCAGGCATAGGTGGTTTAAACACAGGTCTTTTACGTAACCCCACCGTTAAAAATCACAAGGAGTGAGGTCTGTGGAGACCTGGGAGGCCACAGGCGATGAAGGTTATTTTCTGCTTCTCCTCTTCCAATCCAACATCCTGGAATGGTGCCATTTAGGTAACGTCGAACGTGCTCTGAGAAATAGGGCGGGGCGCCATTTTGCTTGAAGATCAAGTCATCGGAATCATCTTCCATTTGAGGAAATAACCAGTTTTAAAACATGTCTAGATAGGTTAGTCCTGTGAGTTTTCTCCATGAAGAAGAACGGTCCATAAACTTTCTTTACGGATATGAAACAGAAGACGTTCACCTTTGGTGAATCTCTTTCATGTTCAATAACTGCCGTAGGAGTTTCGCTTGCCCAAATTCTAACGTTATGCCGATTAACTTTACCGGAAGGATGAAAAGTGCATTCATCTGAAAAAATTAATCGTTCAGAAAAATTGTCTTCTTCCATATCATCTACCATGCTAATGCAAAAATCGTACCTTTTGTTGTAGTCGTCTGAATGCAATTTCTGCAATAACTGCAGTTTGTACGCCTTCAGGTGCAGACTGTTTCAGAACTCGCCATACCATTGGCTGAGGAATGTTAAGTTCCTTGCTTCCTCGTGTTGTGGATTTCTTTGGGCTCCTTTCGTGAACTGCACGAATACGCTCGACATTTTCATTCGATGTGCGTGCACGTTCCATGCTTTTCCCTCTGCAGATGGAACCATATTCCACGAACTTTCGATGCCAATGGTAAATCTGCTTATGCCGATGCGGTTGTTTAATATACTAACGGCAAAAAACATGTTAAACTCCAATAATGGACTGTAGTTTTGCTAATTGCAGCACACAAAATGATTTTTCCTTTTGTGTCGCCATTCGCTTACACTTCAACTGACAAGCACCAGCGGACCGCGCGCAATGCGACCTGGCACAAGCACCAGCGCCAATGCGGCCGGGACCGGAACTTGCAATAGCGACGCTTCTACATGGATTGTTCAAATTTTAAACCTTTGTCTGCAAGTCCTTTTTAAAACATTTTCGGATTCGCTGAGGTGTCGGGAAGTCCGACACAGAGGAATTATTTTACGTGCAGGTGAATATAGTCGAGGCTGGCGTATTTCAGTACTTTCAAATATCTCCGGACTAAGTCGTAATCGAACCTAACAGCTTGGGTTTGGAGATAAAAGTTCCTCATTTGATATAATTACCCATGCCTCTGTATTTATTTGAAAATGATATAGGCTACGTACTTAAATCTTCTTAAACGCATCACATTTTTTGGACAGGCTGTATCTGAGAGAAAATTCAATTCAACACTCGCAATGCGTAAACGTCATTTTTCACATCAGCACACACATCAGAAAGAAACTTATACTGGTTCTTCGAAAACTCGTAGAATGCTTTCCATGCGGTAAGGAAACATACAATTTTAATAATGTTCACTGAAGCGATCTCTCAATAAAAATACGAGGTTCTGAGATACGAAAAGTAGGAAGAGCGACAGGCATGTATGCTGAAGCAAATCGAACGGATATTATGCACTGAGGCGAGCCGAGTATCACAGGAAACAACAGAGGCCTTCGTCACAGCCGACTGCACGAAGAATAAAATCTAACGTATGAAGGAAGGTGTAAGGATGGTTCTTATTCTATAGAACGCATAGGAGCGGAACAAGCCTCACCCGAGTACAGAAGATAGAAATAAAAAAAGGTAAGGATGGTAAGCGTACGAAATATATGTTAAAATGAAAATGAAAACCTGCAACCTATTTTCTAGTCATTCAACGGATCAGGGATGGAATGAATGAAGCCCCCCCCCCCCACCTCTTGCGACAAGGATAGGAATTGTGCCGGCTGCTGAAGCCTGTCTCACTCCTCTGGGGCAAGGATTAATGACTGACAAATGAAATGAAATGATAGTGGAGAGTGTTGCTGGAATGAAAGATGACAGGGAAAACTGGAGTACCCGGAGAAAAACCTGTCCCCCCTCCGCTTTGTCCAGCACAAATCTCACATTGAGTGACAGGGATTTGAACCACGGAACCCAGCGGTGAGAGGCCGACGCGTTGCCGTCTGAGCCACAGAGGCACTAAATGTGTGTTAAAATACGATATCCAATTAATCTTCGCTCTTGAAGGTTTTCCCCTTCTAGTGGTTTAACGTCACACTAACACATCGAAGATTTCCGGCGACGCTCTTGAAGATTAATGTAGTATTTATGTAATTATGGTTAACAACATAGGACAGAATTATTGATAAAAAATAATCTCGTAAACCATGGTCAACGGCTAAGTGGTCTAATAAGAGGTCCCGAGACTCGGGGTAGCAGTTGCCATGGAGTAAGAGTGGACATCTCTGACAAACTGACCCCCAATGGTTGCCCTTTAACTGTTGAGTGAAAATTTATCGCCGGGAACATGTTTAAGGCTACCATTCCACGAACACGCGCAGAACAATTCATAAAGGAAAGTGAACTTGTAGTTTTACGTTTCTGTTAATATTGTGATCATAGTCGCGTGACCTCCAATTTTCCGCGGAATCCGAACCGCAGAGATGTGACCATTTCAAAAATCACACATGCACTAGCCAGGATTCGAACTGCAGCCGCCTGTGTGACAGGTCAATTACAATGCCACTCGCCTATTGCTCCCCAATTCACAGTAGCTTGCAGGCAGAACACTTAAGAGGCATTTGAGTATACTGTAAAATGAAGATTTATAAGTAAGACTACCCACCGTTGAAATTCCCCTCTAAGTAACACCACAGATCACCATTATCAACTTCCTCTGTGAATCAGTGGTAGAGTATCGGCCTCCATATCCCATTATTATGGGTACCGGTACTTAAGATTCTTGAAGGAAGGAAAATAGTATATTCGACACTCCATATCATAAGAAGAGTGCATGTGAAAGACCTCCAGACATTACCTGACAAAACTGATTGAAACTCAAGTGATCGGTCGCCCAACAGAGTTTTGGTTTCTCTGCCATCAGCGAGTCGAAAATGACAAGCAGACAGCCTAAACGATGGCAAATCAAGTCACCTGCACACGGTAGCTGAGGCTAGATTATTACTATTATTATTAACGTTGCGATGGTGTGGCCACGACGGTTCATCACTTTCTCTAAGCCAGTCTTGGGAACAGAAAAGAATCTTGACTAATTAGATCTCACCATGTTATCCACCCGCTTCTTCCCGTATAACTTGACATACCACTTTCTCATCAACTTTTACTTTCAACTCCGACACATCACCCACGGCAATTTCGCCTGGTCATTAACTGCACTCAACAGGCACTTTTAGAAATCGCCTGCTGCTTAACAAGGAACAGAGCAGCCTGCTGACTTGTCTGATGACAGATATTCATATCTGTAATAGTTCTTTCAAATGCAATAGGCTGCCTTTTGCACTATGAGGTGCGTTTCTGGAAGGCTTCCTAGTCGTCAGTGAACTAATTCATTTATCTCACTTTTAATTACAATTTGAATGCTGTTTAACCGACTGACTGCGTTGCTGCACTTCATATAAGCCTAACTTATACGGTAATAAGCCAATATATTTTATCATCCACGACGTGTCGTAAAACGATACCACGCCGACCCGTATCTTCTAAACAGTATATTCACGATAATGCAATAATTATCTTCCATGATCTCTCTCTTTCTCTCTCTCTCTCTCTCTCTCTCTCTCTCTAAGTAAATTGAAATTAGTTCCTGATTGTAAAAATACATAATATAATGTGCTATGGCCATGAAAGTTCACTTTTCCCTATAATTGCGAAATGGAATGTCCCATCGCAGAAGAAAACGAAAATGTCACTTTCTATTGAAGTGACGGCGAAAAATATCTGAGAAGTTCACAAAGTAAGTATGTAATTAACTTTCTCGAATTCCTTGCTAGTCAAGAAGAACCTTATAACAAACTTGTTCTTAACCAGCTCAGAAAAGATGTCCGACCTTCGGGAAAAAGAAAAAAAGGAAGAAAAACACAGTACAATATCATCTGTAAGTCGTAATGAACATGAAAGATTGTCTCTCTTCTTCTAGAAGGAAATGAGTGTTAATTGAGCTTTACATACACTACAGCTTTAAGACAACTAACTAAATATTCCACGCACAAAGTTAATTCATAGGAACTGGAACAACGCGATGATCAGGAGACAGATGGTAGTCTCAAGAAGTTATAACACAAGATTAGGTAACAACAGTATTTTACGAGCAACCTTGCAGAGATCAACAACCTCCATTTGTCATGATCAGAGGTGTATTCGACAAAGGGAGTAGTTAGTAGTAGCAGAGTAGCAAAAACATATCTTAAAATTGAACGTTTTAATGGCGCTTAGTATAGCTGATACTCTATAGACGACCTGCGCCTAAAATTTAAAATCCCCGACCTGGCCGAGAATCGAACACGGGACCCCTTGGGCCAAAGGCCAGCACGCTAAACATTTAGCCATGGAGCCGGATAAATGGAACATTAAAACAAAGTAAATGAAAGGCTAGAGCATTAACCTTTCCCTATGAATCAATGGCATATCCTACTTCCCAGTAATAATGTAATTTTTGTCCGACTCGTTGGCTGAATAGTCAGCGTACTGGCCTTCGGTTCAGAGGGTCCCGGGTTCGATTATCGGTCAGGTCGGGAAATTTTAAAAGCTTCTGATTAATTCTTCTGGCTCGGGGACTGGGTGTATGTGTCCGTCCCAACACTCCCCTCATCATATTCAGACAACAAACCACACTACCAATCACCACAGAAACACGCAATAGTGATTACATCCCTACATATAGGGTTGCGTCGGGAAGGGCATCCGGTCGTAAAACAGGGCCAAATCCACGTGTGCGACCCCACAAGTGTGGGGAAAAAGGTGTAGCAAAAGAGAGAGATAATAATGTAATTTTTAAATGAAATACTTATTACGGACTCTGTATAGCATTCTACATTTATGATTTGAACAGGTAGATTTTGACTTCAGTTTTTTAAAACTAATATTGGAATCGTGTTGTGGATGAAATGTCAACCAGTGCTGGCTGTAGAAGAAACGTTACGTAAGGGTGTGTGGTTTAAAACATATTAGAAACAATGCTTAGCGTTTGAAATTCAGCGTAATGTTATGCCAATGCGCCAAGTAGTGTCAGCGGGACGTCCAGAAAAAAATATTTACCCATGTAGTCATTTTTACTACCGTATATTATTTTATTGGCAGAAATACGTCATATCGACATGCATACGCAGATGATATGGTGTCATTTTGTTGCTTAGTAGGAATGTTCTTCTGGGCACATCGTCCCCTGGGAAGCCGATTGAAATTATGGAGAGAACTGAACCAGCGGATTGCGAAGTGATGCAGAAGGAACGTCGGCAAGAAACATGTCTAATATCTTAATATTTTCGATTTATCAAACGAAATCTTACTTCCCTTCAATATTTCAGCAATTCAGGCAGTTTAATACCGAATTTGTGCCAGTTTCACATCTTACAAGGAAGTTGATTGTTATTTTGTTACGTTTGTACGATTGGGTGGATAAGATCAGACATTTCATAAAAATGTTTATAGTTCAAGATAATTCAAATTTCATATTTAACGTGGCGATAACTCATACTAAGGACTTCATACTTTTATTTTAATTTTTAGAAGTTGCTTTACGTCGCACCGACGCAGATACAGTAGGTCTTATGGCGACGATGGGACAGGAAAGGGCTACAGTAGAAGTGCGAAGGAAGCCTCCGTGGCCTTAACTAAGGTACACCCCAGCAATTTGCCTGGTGTGAAAAATGGAAAACCACGGAAAACCATCTTAAGGGCTGCCGACAGTAGGGTTCGAACCCACTCTTTCGCGAATACTGTATACTGGCCGTGCTTAAGCGACTGCAGCTATCGACCTCGGTTATACTAAGGACGGGTTAGTAGCAAAGTAATGATGATGATGATGCTTGTTTAAAGGGGCCTAACATCTAAGGTCATCGACCCCTAGTAGCAAAGTAGCCCTACTTTGTTCCCTATACGACTGACCTCTTCTGGTTTAGAACTGTCTATAGCTGAACCAGATTACGTCACTCTCTAACGAACGGAAAGCTAATCCCAACAACTGAAATACTTTCTGAGAGGAAAGATACAGTGCCAGGAAAGAAGTGTTGGGGGAAGAAGGATTTCCCGGTTAAAACATCAAGAGAACCATCGAAAAACCACAGGGCTATTACGAGTAGCAGTCGACTAGGAAGACAGCTGCGATGGTTGTCAACATCCGGAATGTAAAGAGACTACTACTGCTACTACTATTACTCATTCCTATCTGACATCTTGTTCTCTTCGGATGTCTATAGTATGAAGTTTGCGAAGGAGGTTTCTCCATAAATGTCTGTGACAGACTATTAGTTATTGTCCTGTTTTCGAAATAGCCGGTTCGATCCCTACGGAGGTCGGTGGTTGTGCAACAACTTCGTGTCGTTGGCTCCTGCAGAACAAAACTCTCGGCACCCAGACGTCTCTTAAAATCGGTAAAAAATGAAGGGGTCATCTAGGAATAACAACTTAAAACTAGCTACACAGTAAGACTGGTTTCATACGATGCGTCTGACTAGCAAAGAAGTTACACAAAGTGAGAATAGATAGTAAAAGGAGCTCCTTAAGCTGAGAAAGACATTCTGTTAATACCAACAGAATAATTACACTCTTACTATCAACACAGGCGTTCCACACAATGAGTTCACTTTCACACGAGCCTAGTCCGTTGCGAAACGCCCGTCAGTATTATATGAACAATACAGTATACTCGTGGACTCATTTCATCCGGTAATAGCCTCAATATAACTAATTGTACAGAGTAAGTCAGGTGTTACAGAACGGATACACCCACCAATACAAGTACTGACCCTAGGGCCACAAGCGGGAGACAAAGAAGGCGCTGCGGAGCGCAACGACTACTTTGACGCTCACAAAATAATTTACACTTAATAAGTAGACTGACTGGAAGTTCACCTTTGGGATACGGTCCGCGATTTTAAGGAAAATAAAGATTACCATACTCGAGAAAAGATTCCCTGTCGAGTAGGATTTCAAAAATGTGTCCGCTGGCAAAAATAACACTGCTGAAGTATCCAAGTAAAACTACAATAGAGTTGACTACGTGGTACAGATAGTATGGCCGTAAGCTTGCGTTCGGGAGTTTTTTTTTTTTTAATGCCTTACATCACACCAACACAGATAGATCCTACGGGGACGACGGGATAGGAAGGGGGCTAGGAGTGGGAAGGAAGAGGGCGTGGCCTTAAGGTACAGCCCCAGCATTTGCTTGGTGTGAAAATGAGAAACCACGGACAACCATATTCAGAGCTGCAGACGGTAGGGCTCGAACCCAATATCTCCCAAATGCAAGCTCAGAGCTGTGCGCAACTGCACGGCCAACTCGCTCGGTGCGTTCGGGAGATGATAATATTCCGAAGTTCCCATTTTCATACTAAGGAAATGCTCAATTAAGGGCACGGCGCTAACTTTCCTTCCCTCATTGCCGCCGAAAACCTGCGAGTTGAGTGATATCTTAAATTTTCCTTTTAGTTAACAGGATGTCTTAGTTCAAGGAGGAGTCAGACCTCATCATATACACCCCATGGTACTACAGACTTGACTGGCCTTGGCCTACTAAGAGATCACTTACTCAGTGCGAAGGCCTGCAGATTCGGAGATGACGCGTATTCAACATGATGAATCTTCTCGGTTGTCATTCTTAAGGTAATCGCCCACTGCAGGGAACCGCGCCGCGCCGCGCGGAACAAGCTTGTGGAACATTCCACGGGCCATTTTCCCAGACTTCGCCCATACAGCACACCTCACCGCGCCGCTTCTCTCCAGTTGGGGAAGTGCAGCTCTCACAGAAATATGAGTTCCAGTTCCGAGGAGGACTTCTTATTTGCGGTTGCGATATTTGCAAATGAGGAAGAAGGAAAACGCGAAAGAAAAGTTTGGGTCTACAACATTTGTGAGAAAAGGGAAACGTACGGAGAGTTTCACCATTTATTTCCTGATCTACTAAAGGACCGAAGTAAATTTCCCCACTGCTTTCGTATGTCCCAAGAAAAATTCTATGAACTATTGAACCTAGTTAAGCCGTGTGTACCGAGTTCGATAGGTGCAGTCGCTTAAGTGCGGCCAGTATCTAGTGTTCGGGAGATAGTAGGTTCGAACCCCACTGTCGGCAGCCCTGAAAATGGTTTTCCGTGGTTTCCCATTTTCACACCAGGCAAATGCTGGGGCTGTACCTTAATTAAGGCCACGGCCACTTCCTTCCCACTCCTAGCCCTTTCCTGTCCCATCGTCGCCATAAGACCTATCTGCGTCGGTGCGACATGAAGCAACTAGTAAATAAAAAAGCCGTGTGTAGAGCGAGAAAATAATATCACCTTTCGCCGAGAAAGGCGTACAGTGCACAATACCACTAACCGCGTGAAGGTACGAGCGTGCTGGCACTAGTCGAGGACTCACGAAGACTGCCGAAACGCCACGAAACCACATTCTTTCAGTTATTCCTTCCTTCTACCCTCGCCCATACAAGCGCGCCGAAAGGAAAAAGTTCCGTTCCAGAAACCTGGGGGCTTCTGGTGCGGAAATTCCACAAGCTTGTTCCGCGCGGCGCGGCGCGGCTCCCTGCAGTGGGCGTTAAGCCATTTCATTTCACAAGAAGCAGACCACGGAAATTTCTTCTCGGCTGCGCTGCGCTGCGCGGCGCGGAGTAGTGGGCGATTACCTTTAGCTTTCTAGACCGAGGCCGCTATCTCATCGTCAGATAACTCCTCAGCTGTTGTCATGTAGGCTGAGTGGACCTCGAACCAGCCCCCAGATCCACGTAAAAATAGCTTGCTTGGCCGGGAATCGAAACCAGGGCCTCCGGGTAAGAGGCAGGCGCGTCACGACCAAACCGCGGGGGCGGCTAGAACTCGCCCATCTTCAGTTAATGTCGAAACAGGCTGATAATTACGGCGTACCCCTAAAAATATCACCCCCACCACAATTAATTTAGGGTAAGTCAAATAATAGAACTAAGCGCCTTCATGGCCTGTACGACGTTCCCTCTAAAAATAAAATTACCCATATCTCAGTCTTGAATTTCACTCCATTCTAAACAGGTTGACGTAGTGTTGAACGAAATCTGTCAGTTATTGGCTTTCTTAAGCAAAATCTTGTTTGGTTTACAGTCAGGTTGGAATCGTTAGTCCAGACATTCGTCGAAAATTAATGACAATAAAATATTTATGACATTATCATGTTCAGTGCAACAGTTTCGTTATCAATCGAGGTTCAAAACCAAGAACAGTTTCTTTTGAAATTATAGTTTGTTGAGTCAATCGGCAAAAATGTGTAGGCTAGGTCAAATTGTGAACTAGAACACTTTGCTTTAAAGACTGGATGCCGACACATGAGAACCCGGCTTTCTACAGAACTGGATCATCAGGAGATCTCCAACGAACTGGAATTTAAATATGGAGGAGACTGAGGAAATTTCTTCAAAGGCTCAGTCAAGTGCGCATGTGAAGAAGTTTCTAACATAATCTGTACACTCTGTGGCCATAAACCTGAAATCTCTCACGTGCTCAATTCCTGCTTTAAAAAGATTATCTTCCTCTTCTGTATATTTCTACTTATTTTGCAAACAGCAGCACTCGATGTTGTAAATCATGCGTTTTTCTTGCTTCTGACATGAGTAAACCAAGTCAAAATACATGAAAGTAAAAGACATTTTTCAAGACTCTTCGTAGATCATGTGAAATCATGACCCTCGGAAAACAGCATTTAAGTGCTACACGTTCGTAGATAAAGACTTACACAGCAGTTCACCTGGCGTTGCCAAACTAGAACGAGCACTCACCTGAAACAGACAAACAAAAAAAACTATTTTACAACACTGGACTTAGTTTATGAAACATCTAGCGCACATCTTATTACAGCAAAAATTTAGGACGGTATGCTAAGTACCAATACCCCCATTCATATGTTTGTAATCGTATGTCATAAAAGCGAAGCAAAATTTTCAGTAACATATCATCCCAGTATTCTTTCAATTGAATGAACAATGAAGTCAACTGAAAATAGCGCCCAAAAGTCCCTCGAATAACAACAGCTTCTGAAACAGACAAGCACTGTGCCAACAGAACTGCACCAGCGAAGAGGGGAATGTCCATATTGTAATTAATTCCAATCAATACAATTATTATTCATGCAAACTAACGCAGCTCCGATCAGTTAAATAATAAAACAATGGATATATTAAAAAGCTACTCCTCTTGCGAGTCACATTTCTGAAGAAACATATCGTTCATATATTTATAAGCAGATAAAACACAGTTTAAAAATGAACTATCGATTTACTGTGCACTAGTAACATTCAAAGAGTGTGTTTTATTTCTTGATCTTTAATTCCTTAATCCCATCGCAAACTAAGAGAGAGAGAGAGGAGGGTGGGGGGTCGCCTAGCGGAGACTGTAGGAACGAACTCTGTTCACCTGGAACGACGTGGGTTAGATTCTTTCTCCGTCAATAAGTAAAATATTTAGAAACAAGATTTCCACGTTCACAAAGTCTATACCAGAAATGAATACCAGGTAAAATTGTAGGGCAAAGGTGACGTCCCGTACTAATTCAATTTATTTATTTTACACAAGAAGTTTACCTTTCATCTACTTTTAACAGTTATCTCGAACAGCCTTACTCGTGTGCGAATTTGGAATACTGGTTACCCCCTCCTCTTCAACTCATTTCAACACAAGTACACGAATAATCCCGTTCTAAGTTCCATTTAGCACCACTAATTTGGAAATAGAAAACCTGTAGATCTCATCTTTTCATTTTATCTCCTAGACAATCCTGCTGCAGAAAAAGAAGTGTCAAGATATCATGTTATCCATGCTTTACAGTAAAGACCTTCCAGCTTTCTAATTAAGCTATAATGTGTTCAACATTCGAGGTAACAGCTGATTAGGAGGCAATACAATTCCGGCAAGGAGAGAATGTGAGGAGAAAGGTTCTGTGAAGTACGGCGGAGGATATGAAATGTCATAATATACCACACGCTGTAACAAAACACTTTCCCCGGCGAGAAAGAGAATGTGTGTTCGTTTTCAATAAGGAAGACTTTTGACTATCTCTCTCGTTTAGCATCATGCAACAGTGAAAACCTGTTATCTTAAAGGTTAACTTCGTAAGCTAATAATGAAGGTTCATTTTTTTTCATAGACTTATTACAGTAGGTCTATAAATACAGCGAAAAAACACTAAGTCGATTCCACAACCTTCACAGAACAAATGCACGCGTTATTACTGTATTATTATTATCATTATTAATAGTACATTGTAGATGATGACGCCTTTGCCTCCAATGGTAAAGGTATTGACTCAAATGTACGATACTCGTGCGAGATTTACTGACACGTTAAGGATCTTTTCGGGACTAAACTATGACACTCCGAAAGACCGATAGCAGTCCTATTATTATTATTATTATTATTATTATTATTATTATTATTAAGAATAAAGTATTGCTTGTGTAATAAAAATGGTTTAGATCTTACTTTCATCTCGTCTGATTTGAGCAAACTAGTTCGAGAATATTGCTGTAGTAAATCCTGCGCTTTCACTAACCGTACTGATTAAATACATTTTTCTTCACACAGAATTAGACTGGAATGGCAGTAAGCATACCATAAACCGATTTGGATTTGCCTCCATGGAAAATGAAGCGCTCTAATCATCCCTAGGTACATTTGGAACGTATCAATATGGCTGCAGCAGTGATTACTTTCTTACGGAACAAAGGAAAGGTACAAACAACAAACAACCTAATAAATAAATAAATAAATTAATTAATTAAATAAATAAATAAAGTGCGAAAAGGAGGGAAAACCCGCAGATCCGCAGATCGGATCGAGATAAGACCAGTGGGTGTAAAATATATTTTACTTTTACCCCCACCCCTTCCTCCACGTGAGAAAATGCTCCCACAACCCTCCTCCCCAGCCTAGTTTCTTTATAAAAAAGAATCAATTTCATTTTTATTCAATTTACAGTTTATTAAACAGTAAATTTAAATTTGCTTCCAAATTCACGGACCTGAAAGACAGGCTGCCGGTCGAAATTGGGGCTGAGAGGGCTGCACACAGATCTCAATGAAGCTACACTACTGGTAACATACACAGGCCTTCTCATACCATTATATGCCATAACGAAACTTCAACCGATATTGAGCGCTATTCTCTGTTAGCCAGGTTTGAAGCCCTCCCAGTCACCGGGCGAAATAGCCGTGCGGCTAGGGTCGCGCAGCTGTGAGCTTGCATCCGGGAGATAGTGGGTTCAAGTCCCACTGTCGGCAGCCCTGAAGATGGTTTTCCGTGGTTTCCCATTTTCACACCAGGCAAATTCTGGGGCTGTACCTTAATGCCACGGCCGCTTCCTTCCATCCCATCGTCGCCATAACACCTATCTGTGTCGGTGCGACGTAAAGCAAAAAACGACCTCCCAGTCTCATGGCGAGCAACCGCTACTGCTGAAAAGAGATTCAGGCCTCTCGTCTCGGAATATGAATTTTATAAAGAGCCGGTGAAGAGAATAATCTATCAATGATCATGATTTAAAACTCGTTATAATTAAACCTCTTGTGTATTTCCAATCTAATTCATATAGGCCTGTTAGAATCCTTATAGTCTATGTAGGAAACAAACTGTGCGACCCTCCTCCTTCCAGCACTTCGCCGCGCAGTTTGAGACCCACTGGGATCGATTAACGAGCACCTACAGTATATTTAACGGGGCACACAACGAATCAAGATCCAATGTTCCCTTCGGACAAGATTTTAACTACATAGAGATCTCTTTCTCCTCTCCACATGCCGTGCTTAGCTTACATTTCGCACATCGGAATGTTTCTTGCACAGGATTTCAACACATGGATGATTTCATGTCATTTACAACAGATATGGCGAAAACATCCAATGCTTCAAATCCAAATGTTTTTCACACAGAAATCATGAAGAGAACGAACATGACGAAACATTACGAAATGTTGAGACAAATATAGCACCATGATTCAGAAAGTCTAAATTTCGAGTTACCTTCATCTCCATTATAGTAGGTAAATTCGATCCTCACTCAGTTCGGTGGTAAACACGTACACCAGTCTGGTGTCGTTAGGTTTACCGAGCCGTAAAAAAATTCTGCGGAACAATATTTTAAGCTAGTTTGCATCTCTGAAAACCGTAAAAGTAGTAAGTACATCGACGTATAGGCCATGCAGGCCCCGAGTTAAGAAACCTTTTTATACATGAAGCACGTCGTTTATGCTGCATTATATGATCACAAGAGATTTACGTTATTCCTTCATTGTACGTTTAAACTGTAAGCAGACTGCCATGTTACTCTTCATAATAAATGCACTGACACACGTCCGCGGAAAGCTTTGTCATCATCATCATCATCCACAACATGCCTGGCTCAATGGCTAAATGGCTGGCGTGCTGACCTTTGATCCACGGTGTTCCAGGGCTCGATTCGCGGCCGGGTAGTGTACTTTAACCTTTGGTTAATTCCGATGACTAGGGGGCTCTCTCTGTGTTTGTGTGCCGCCTGCATCATCAGAAGTCACTTCATCCTCACAAACGCGCAGGCGTCACCTAGGAGCACCAGGCCTTTTCGGTGGCCACGCGTCATCATCAATAGCCCGCTTGGTGGCCGTGATCGTAACCGTGATTAGCCGGTTCGAGTCCCAGTGGTCGTTAAATACCTAGGAACCACGGGTTTCCTTAAAGGTGTAACGTTTGGCTACTTGCGTAAGTCAATTTATACTTTACGCCACACACATTTGCACCTCAAGTGACGATTGAGATCTGGCTCTCGGTATGACGCAGAGTCGTTACCACTAAATTACACGGATAGAAGATCGTCACAAAAACTTTTTTCTACAGTTCTGGGAAGGCAACACTCAAATACGGTCTCAAAACATTCCAACAGAAAGAGTTCTAGCTTACAGTCTACATGCGCTGACTGTATGTCTTTGTTTAGAGCGCTTTCATCTTTCAGTTACAACACAACATTATTGCTACCAAGAGGTAAATGTGTTATTTTGAGAAGGAAAGGTGCTAGGACGATAACCAGTTTGCAGGCAGAACTATCAACAGCCCCACCGAAGCGGAAACTCGACTGAAGAGCAATTTGAGAATCCTCGCGACAGTCATTAATCTTGGCGGTGTTATATAAGGAATCTCGGGCCGCAATGGTCGGAGTGAAAGTCGTCCAGCAGGCATACACACGCTTATTGCTACACACAGCCAAGATATTAACTCCAGCCAGACAATGGGGCTCACTGAATTGCCACAAACTATGAAAGATCAGCCACGCCTGGATTGCAATTACATCTGATGACATTTAATGCTGCCATTAAGAGTATATTCAATCAATCACAAGGGATCAGTCTTCCCTTTCACAAATGCCCCCTGATCAGTCTCCCTTTCCACCAACTTGTTTATGTAATTAGCAAAACAGAACACACAAACTGAAATCCGTTCAGTTCCAAGGTTTAGGTCGGTCGGTAGATGCAGAGTGGGTTGTTGTCCCATATGCTCTGTACTCTGACCGGCCAACCGAGCAGACGAAAGTTGGCCACGGCACTATCGTGGCTCTACGCCTCTGCATTCGGGAGACGAGCCTGGGGCACAGTGCCGGACTTCACGCCTGGTCCCACCCGTCGGCTGTCCTGAGAATGGTTTTCCGTGGTTTTCCATTCTCCTGCACTAAGGCGAATGCCGGGACAGTTCGTAGTATAGGCCACGGCCGCGCTCCCCCTCCACCCCCTCACCTTCTCCGCACATCTCCTTCACCGTAACAAATCTCCCGGCCTGAGAGACGGCGTCACCGTCTAAGAGGCACGCCTACCCCTTCGGGGGAGGAATGAAAACGTTTAGTAGTAGTAGTAGTAGTAGTAGTAGTAGTAGTAGTAGTAGTATTCAAGGTTTGGTTCTTTTATGACGTAGATCGGCACTCGACATGGAACGGCGTTGGAAATTAACCAACTCAAGAACCTAACAACTTTTACAATATAGTCACAAGAGACTATTCAAATGACACATTTGTCCGCATTCTCAACACGTTTAAATTTCATAATTTATCTCATATCCAGTAAAAGCAGAAGTAGTCAGTACACGGTATCCAGAATTAATTTCTTAAAGAACGTGATAAAATCTCAAAGTGTACGAACAGATCTGTTCTCGGGGAAAAGGTCAATTTATCTATAAAACAAACGATGCCCACCTATTTGCTTGTTTGTTCCAGATAGGCTCGAAAACCACTGGACCGACTGAGTTGAAATTTGGTAAGAAAATAGCTTGAAATGCCGAGTCTCGCAAGGGATACTTTCGACTTTGATATTATTTCACTGTTTCGAACTAGTAGGGGATTTTGAAGAGGTATGTCCTAAACTTCCGCAGTTTTTACCCTACATCACTAAAACAACGGGTAAACGGTTGGCCCTATCGAAAAATTAAGTGCACCATGTGGGCTTGACATTACATTTTCTACAAGAAATGTCATATGCATTTCTTCATAACTGTCGAGAAAATTCAGTTCTTGTGTTTTTGGCTGTGGTCGTCTTCACTAATGAACAGTCAACTCATTTACGAGTCAAGGGAAGCCATGTTCTTTCATCATCCGTGTAAAATCGTTTTCGTTTGTTAACAGGCCAGCTGAAGAATGAGCACGCCATTCTGCGGAAAATGTTTGGAAGGCTGCAGTTGTATTGTTGAGAGTGCTAAGCGTGCTTATCCGTATCTGAGAACTGCTGGGGGCTGTAGTTTATTCAGCCATATCCATTATTACGTCATCGTATTATATTTATCTTCAGTGTTTCTTCAATATTGTGTAGGTTTAAGATTCACATTTAGGGGGATTTTAATTCATATTATTTTGCGTCATTACCTAGAGAACCAGTGTTCAGTCACGGCCAGGCCAGCTTTACGCGGCGTGATCTTGAGTGTGAAGGAGGCATAACCTGCATATTTATGTACTGGATAAGAAGATCGTAAATATTGTCTATAAGAGCGTGTTGTAAAAAGAGACATTACTTGCGGGCCACCTTACTTCAACAACTAATTCTTGCTCATAAATCCGTACTAAGAACGGGTATTTCGGCTAGTATAAGACAAACTCCTTTTCCGAACATTATCAATATCTTAACTCCCTCTGAATCAGTGTCTGCCTCTAGATCGCACGAACGTGGGTTCGAACCTGGCAAAGGAAGTCACAGTGTTCTCCCTAGGACATTTTTAATGTGCGCACAATCCTGCCATTTTTTACAGACCGCCCGGCTAACATAACCTAGTTATATGCTATTTACGTAATATTAATTACATGTGCAAGTCAATGGATGCTCAAATTTAAGTGTAAATACTGTAAAACTGTTTATTTAAATGATAAATCATTACTGTCAGCAAAATTGTATCGAAGTTTAAATGCTTAGCTTGACTATCACGTAGTGTCGCATGTGGATTAGCGTGGAATCGCATGTCAGTACTCGATTCTGCATGTCGTCACAAACCCGTATGCCAGTCCACAGCAACCAAGTGGTAATCCCCGGTGTTACAGCAGTAGAAAACTACAAGTTCAAAATACTCTGTTATGTCTTGTTCGTGATAACACAAAAGTAGTTCAATAATTTTGCAGTTAATGTTTACCTGTCGGATATTACTGTTAATGACCAGAGGGGAATAAATAGACTTTTTTTTTCATATTCATTTTTAAATAGTATTCCCCACCTGGCTGACGAAAATTTCTGGGGAGAACAATGAAGTCTAATTTTATAAGAGTGAAAAAACGTCCACTCTGCAATCCGCCATGCAACCTCAGCTCGAGGAAAAGCTGACAGAGGACGAGGTCAGCACATTCTGTGCTAGCGAGCATCGAGAGACGGTTGTTTATTTTAGTGCAGCAACAGCAGCAGATACATCTAACTAGAGTAATGTGTGTGTTTGTGTAATAATTAGAAATAATGTGATGGAATTTGAAACTATATTACTTCACTATATTGTTTTCTTTTCTCCTTAATGTTCAGAACAAAAGATAGGAAGCTTGCATGATGTGTAAGATAAGAGTTTAATTTTAATGTTCAATTGTTAATTATGAAAATATATATTTATTTATAGAAATTGTTGAAAATCTTTGAATATAACTGGTATAATAAAACAGAGAACCAAAACCCATGACGCAACAGCCGGGCCATTGCTTACCAAGCCACCGCTGCTCAGCGCAAAAGGAGATGGATTAAGAGGTGTCGTGTGGTCGGCATGACGAATCCCCTCGGCCGTTATTCTTGGCTTTCTAAATCGGGGCCGATATCTCACCGTCAGGTAGCTCAATTGTCATCACGTAGACTGAGTGGACTTCGAGAACCAGCCCTCAGATCCAGGCAAAATTCCCTGAGCTGGCCGGGAATCAAACCAGGGGCCTCCGGGTAAGAAGTAGGCACGCTACCCCTACAACACAGGGGCGGCTAACTGGCATAATATCAGCTTTGAAATAATTAATCTGTTTGATATGGAAAATACTTAGTTTGCACTCAATTGATTTTATATGCCTCTAATACACCGTGCGTCCATTTCAAAATGTCCCACCTTGGATAAATTTAATGGTTCTTATTGAGGAAGAAAACGCCAGTTTAATTTTCGAGCAGAAAGTTCAAAGCCGATGATGTTTGAATTTTATGTATCATCCCCAAATTGACCGTTTTTCTCAATAATAATAGTAATAATAATAAAAATATCCATTAAATTTATTCACGGTGGAAAGTTCTGATATTAATGCAGGGAATATTTAAAGTTCATATTAACGCAAGGTTCAATTGCTTAAGTATGAACAATAATTATTCACACATTCAACAAGCCAGCTCTGCTAACGTCAGAACAATCGGGCGACAGCGCACTCTGTTATGATGTCATAGGACATTGAGTTGAGGCTGCCTGCTTTATGTCGTACAATGTCCACATGTAAAAGATCTCTAGTAGCACATCTAGTGTTTACCTGACAGAACTAATTAACACTCAACCGAACATCGCACAACAGAGATTCGTTTAACTATATGTAGAGTAAAACGGAAGGTCAAAACTGACGCGGGCAGCATCAAGAAAAAATGCCTGCACGCAAAAGCTGACGCCATCATGATCATCATCGACACATCCTTCACATTAGAGAGCCTTCAACATCTTTGGTGTTAAGCCTCGTAGATTTCAGCGTGTTTGTTTCCTAATGTCCTCGAATCATGGAACTTAGTGTCGTGAAAGACGAGGATATAAAATTCGTTCCATGCCACGAAAATCTGAAAGATGTAAGAAGCCATGAGGTAAAAGACTGTTTCAGTACGAGGTGTTGCAGTCATCACCATCGTCGTCACATCATAAGTGCCCCTGAAAAGGGAGGGAAATGGTAAGAGGAAACATAGGGTTAGGAATTATACAATGCCCACTTCCTAGGACAAAGAGGTTTGACTTTTTTTTAAATTGAAAAAAGCCAGACGCAAAACTTCACGTGTTCCTGACTCTTCACTGCCAATACCCTTCTGCCATTCACGTCTGATTCAAGATGACTAATTTTCTCTCGAGTAAAATTATGTACACGAATTATATACAGAGGAATGGATAAGACAAGTTGAAGACAAGTTGGAGCTTTCGAAGAACTAAATACGCAAAGCAATACCGACTACGTCCGAGCTCAATAGGATATCATTAGGAAGGGCAAGCCCATATACACGGATGGCGTTTATAGATCTGGGGAAGACCTTTGCTAGTGTTAATTGGAACTGGACCCAGGTCTTTGATCTAGATCACATTCAGAATATCAAGCACGAGACACAAGAGTTATCTACAATCTGCACAAATTTTCCTTCTCTCCTTTTCAATTTTTATATTAACAAACATAAGGAAATCTAAGAGAAAATCTGAAATTTGTGCGATCTTCTACTGCTGTGACATACGAAAAACTGGAGTGACTACTATCCGCGAAACTTTTAGTGACACTTCGGCTCCCCAGTGCTGAATCAGTAACCTCCGTTATCTTCGAGATACGGATTAGCAACCAATGAAATCAATAATAAATCGATTATGCATCGCCGTAAGTCATCTGGCGGGGTAAGAGCAAAACTTCGAATACTATTATTTTTACAAAAAACATAAAGAAATTAGCTGAAAAATGAGCTTTTGAAACCTATTGCAGTGGCTGAGGAAAATCCACGTACATGACATGAATACCCCAGCACTCTGTACACAGAAGACTGCTGTGATACAGACAAAAGAAAAACAGTTCTTTTTATTGCTACTTGCTGTACGTCGCACCGACACAGATAGGTCTTATGGCGACGGTGTAGTAGGAAAGGGCTAGGACTGGGAAGGAAGCGGCCGTGGCCTTAAGGTACAGCCCCAGCATTTGCCTGATGAGAAAATGGGAAACCACGGAAACCCATCTTCAGAGCTGCTGACAGTAGGGTTCGAACCCACTATCTCCCGGATGCAAGCTTATAGTTGTGCGCCCCCTAACCGCGTGGCCAAATCACTCGGTAAAATAAACAGTTGCTTTCCCCCCCCCTCAGTAAGTCGATTGAACGTTCTGTCGCATAAACGGGAAAATCTGTTTCCACAATAAAGAGAATTAAAACATTTCCTGCCTCTCAACGCACCTCTAGTAAAAAGAGCTAGGCCACTATTTCATTATGGTTTATATGGATAATAAATTATTATGGAATATCACAACGAGGCATGATACATGCAGTACATGTGCGCGTGTGTGACGCAATTGTGGGCTTTAGATAATAAAGGTTTGGACAACTCGTATCTATCACACTATCGATGCAATTCAGATTTCAATTCCATTCAGTTGACAGATCTACTGGAAGAGTGATCTCTGCTTGCCCCTCACCCCCGTAAAACGAAGTGTCACTAAACGTTTCGCAGATAGTAGGTGACACACCATAATCTTCCAGGCTCTACTTTACTAGTCAACACGGTGGAGTGAGTAGGTGACCCCACAACTTTCCAGACAGCCTTACTGGTCAGTTCCTTCACACGGTGGAGTGACAAGGTGGCACACCATAACCTTCTCGACTCTACCTTACCGTGACCACTACAAGACGGTGAACGTCATTGGACGATGGAAATACAAGTTGGGTTGCACAAGCAAGTTAATAACACCTTGCCCGCATCTAGCTGCTGCGTGTTGATAATGTATATACACGTAACGATGAAATGCACTACTTCAAGATAACCACGTAACACTTTCTAACGCTCGCCTCATAAGGAAATGCCTTGTCACCCGCAATTCAGTGTGTAAGTCGTGAGAATTCCTTACTGTAGTCTGGCAACCTCTCACTCGACAGCTCTATGGCGTAACTAAACCATATAATTTTGATCACGCTATATGCAGCTTACTTCCTTCGAACGGTGAGCTGCACGTGATTCGATCAACACTACTCACACTACCAGTGTGAACCTAACTACCAATGTAGGGAGCACTGATTGCCGGCAAAGGCCACTAGCATCTCTCTCTCTCTCTCTCTCTCTCTCTCTCTCTCTCTCTCTCTCTCTCTCTCTCTCTCTCTCTCTCTCTCTTATTCTTTTTCTACCGCTTTTCCTTCATCTCTGGGGTCGCGGGTGCGAACTGTGTCGCACATGTGGATGTGGCCATGTTTTACGGCTGAATGCCCTTCCTGACGCAACCATAAATGGAGGGATGTAATCACTATTGCGTGTTTCTTTGGTGGTTGGTAGTGTAGTATGTTGTCAGAATATGAAGACGAAAGTATTGGGACAAACACAAACACCCAGTCCCCGGGTCAGAAGAATTAATCAGACGTGATTAAATTCTCCGACCCGGTCGGGATTCGAAGCCGGGACCCTCTGGATGGAAGACCCCAACGCTGACCATTCAGCCGATGAGTCTGACTCTCTCTCATATTATACACAAAGCCTCGCCACTAGGATTCACAGAAGCTGCTTGGTAAAATAAAAGTACAGTAATTAAAGTACAGTTCGCCATAAGACCTATCTGTGTCGGTGCGACGTAAAGCCCCTAGCAAAAAAAAAAAAAAAAAAAAAGTACAGTAGTTTAAAATTCAGTACATACGTATATACGCTTAGGAGTCTTAAAAAAATAGTCCTCATCTCGAAGGTCGACTGGATCCCCCACAGCACCACCATCAGCTTACGGTCAGCCTAGTGTCATTGATGAGACGTACTACGGACATAAGCAGTGAAGTAGTTTTCCCTAATCAATTTTGAGTGTCTAAACGGTAGTCTACACATTACGTATTATGCTGACAAACGTATCTGTCCGCTAAACATTCATTAACTGGTAAGCTGAATTTTGAGTTCAAGGGGAAAGAACGCGGCCAACAAAGATGTATGAAAAATCCGAACGTAATTTGAAAAACACCAATTTCGTATTGTCAAGATAACGGAGTTCTGATGCTAGGAATATTCAGTCAGTAGCGAAATTGCTACTAGGTAGGCAACGGAGTTAGAAACCAAACCCGCACTGTATGATTATAATACAAGAATGGAAAATGTCCCGGTGACCATAATGGTCTTAGAACAAGTGGAACACTGATTGCAAACATCACGAGTTACTTTTTAATGATTGAGAGATCCAAAGGAAGCAGAGTTCCTTTATCAAACTCGAAGTTTCTGGAACAAGAGAAACCAACATATGCAGCCTAACTATAGAGCGTTCCAACCTTAAATTGCAGTACAGCGTAGATGGAGCGCGCTGTTGCGAAATCGACTCGTGAAGATCACGCTCGAGTGTGACTCAAACAGGACGTCACAATTCCACATTTTTCGTTTGTAATTTTGTAATTTTAAATTCACTCATGAATTAATATTTGTAGGATGGTAAAATAAATACAACACACCTTAATCATTGACGTTGCTCTCAGACATTGGACGTACACCTTCTATCATTTCTGCAAGGCCTGATCTTCCCGCTTTGGATGAACCAGGTTCGGGAGATTACCTTGAGGATGATCCGGACGATGAAGAAAGTCGTATTAAAAACTTTTCATCGTCCACATCGTCCTGTAATTCGTCTGTTTTCCACAAATCTCTCTTCATTTTTCTTTACTTCCTTCACGTAATTTGCCCAATTGTCTTATGTTTTTATGGCATAAAAATGTTAGTTCAGCATTTGGAACAAAACCATGTTCATTACCCGCGTGGACTAAGGCAAATCACGGTCCTCGGCTTTCCGGTGGCCTAAGTCCCGAACTCACCCCTTCAATGCCGTCCTGCCGTGCACTTTTCACTGTCGTATCCTTCCATTCTTTTGTCACTGTCTGCCCAATATTTACCCACGATTCATCTGTGTAAATTATAGCTTTATTTTGTGCCCTCAAATGTTTTATCTCCCTGAGATATCTGTGCCTTCAATTAATAATTTCATCGGTTTCAATGAAAGCTGCTTTATTACCCCGTCTTAAATAACGGAAGCCTATATCATGTAAGAAGCGATACAACGTAGTTTTGGAAAATCGTGGCAAAGAAACTTCTCCATTTACCCGACTCAAAATCACGTTCAATTTCGGTGGTATGTTAGCAAATAAAAGAGAGTGAACCACTCGACGTACTCCACTTCGCACAATTTCATCATATTTAATTTTCCTTTTTCTGCCGTCCTTCTGGTTTTTTTTTTTGCTTTTTTTTTTTTGCGGGAGTTCGCAAAGGACCATGTGTGTGTTCCTCCCTTATAGTATAGATTGTTCTTTCGGAACAACCTGTAGCTTAAGCAGTTTCACTGACTGCGCTGCTAATATTCATAGACTTCAAAAAATAATCCAGGACACTCATTAAAATATTGCGTTCTTTTCCCCTGCGTTTACCTACGGAACGTTTCTTTTTAATTTGACGATCCACTGTACATCCTTCTGCACTTTTTCTTCGAACTAAGAACCCCCCGCACGAGCATGAACTGACAACTACACAGACTACACAAACACAAAAAAAAAAAAAAAACAATCCACTTGTCCTCAAGAACTATACATTTACCACTGATCTTGTCCGGCTCCATGGCTAAATAGTTAGCGTACTGGCATTTGGTCCAGAGCCCCGGGTTCGATTCCCGGCCGGGACGGGTATTTTAACCTTCATTGGTTGATTCCAATGACTCGGGGGCTGGGGTGTGTGCCGTCTTCAGCATTATAATTCATCACAGGTAGGGCCCGATTCTTATAGACGCGCAGGTCGCCTATGCGGCGTCAACTCGAAAGACCTGCACTCGTCCTCTTCGGAGGCCACACGCCATTATATATATATATATATATATATATATCACTGATCTTTATTTAATCAATCTTATAATACTGATTACATGAACACCACTGCACACGGCTGTCAGTATATTTAAAAGCTCAGCCAGCAGAGTCACTCGTGAAACGTAAACAAACGAGACGTTCTCCCTGTCATAAATTAAGAGTTAACGAGATAAGGACTTGAGGTATGATTTAATAATTACTACTTCCATATCCGACGACCGTTTGCTTTGCTTTAACCACGCCATGATCCTTCTGCACTTTTTCTTCGAAATTAGATCCCCACGCACGAGCACGAACTCACGAACCACACAAACGAAATACACTTGCCCTCAAGAAGTGTACATACGTCACTGATATGTATTTAATCACTATTATACATACTACTGACGAAATGAGCACTGCACTGCATGCGACTGTCTGGAAATGTTAAAAGCGCATGTTTGCGAGATCACTACCGGTACTTAGCCAGCCAGGCAACCAGCCAGCCGAGTCACGCGCGAAACCAAAATTCAAGGAGATATTCTTCCTGTCACAAATTAAGAACTAAGCAAGATAAGAACTTCGGGATTGTTTTGAAAATTACTTCCATATATGTAGACCATTTGCCTCGCTTTGACCCCCCATGCAAATTCAATAGGAAAGACGCTGGCCAGCGACTGACTTTTTCGTGCCTGTACATAAAATTCCCTGAACATGACTGAAAATAAACGCATATACTGCATTTTGTTATCATTTAAAATTCAAAATAAACTTACCTACATCGAGCTGAAATGTTTGTTTACCAGTAGTGAAAAAATTATGAAAGTAATGGTTATAAAATAGGAGTTATGACATGATAAGTTCTATGAAATGAAGATTTTGCATTTGGCGAAACTTTCCATTATATTACCATTTTCACACTAAATTATTTTTTTACATTTTTTTTTGTTAACGGCACCGAATGCGCCTTGAAATTCTGTACATAACACGATATTTACCCATTTTAAACGACAACATTCTTATTTACGGATATTTGGCAAACCTGCTGCATTAGAGTAGGACAGCGCTACCCGCAAAACATGGGAGAAGGAAAGAGACGGAATTATCCCATTGCCGCTGTACTGCAATTTAAGGTTGGAACGCTCTATAGATCACATCTTCGGATTTTTCAGACATTGAGCCCAACACGGCTAAGGAGGTCAATAGACAATAGGGAACATGCATGATCCGGGGTTTTAATTAAAAACATGCTAATCTGATTCGAAATTGCATGCAGAATTCAAAAATGTGATCAGAATGTACAAATAATAACTCCAAACATGATAAAAATCTACGAAAATGTCACGTCACGCAAGTACGCGATCTCATTGGCCTGACGTCATCGTACAGGTTGACTGAATTAGCAGACGAAATAACACATAGTGTGCTGTGAGAAGCAGGATACACTTCGCGTATTTCTACTTTACGTTAGTGTCTAGTATGGTTAAATTCGAGGTCTATACATTGGATAATAATCTGAGTGGTATATTTTAGACTTAAAATGAATCCTGCGCAGACAGTGAGGCAGAAAACTTATAAATGGTGTAGAGTTCCGATGTGCAATAGCACATCGCATACCATACCAAACAAATTGTTTATAAACGTTCCAAATACGCTAAAACTAGGGAGAAGTGGATTTTGGCGAGCTGGAGAAATGCTGGTGATATATCGGGAAAGTCTACAGTTTATTTTTTTGAAGATTTTTAACGTAAGATGAATTTGTTTGAATTTTCAAATCACTTTTCCATGTCAACTGTTCTAGTGGTAAAACTTTAAATTTTAATGTATGATGCTTTGTTTAAATGCTTCAATTACATCTTGGAATAAACAGTGCATTAAATAATGCTGATTATTAAAGTATTCTCCAAATCTAACCTATGTTTTGGGTGATCCATGTCAAGATAATAAATCAAAGGGGTTATGAACCATTTTGACAGCTCTAATTCTACCAATATATCTTGGCATGGGACAGTTATGTATGTCTTTATTGAAGAGCTTAATTGGTAAAGAAATTTACGCTATATCTAAATACTCTATAATGTAACAAAGAATAGGCGTGTTCATCATGAAAGGAAACAACGTGAATTTAACAAATGTATAACTACACAAAACCAATGCTTGTCTGTTGGGGTCTTATAAGTTAACAATGCTCAATTATAATAATTATCATAATATTAATGAAATAAATAACATAATTGCACACAGGTGAAAATAGTGATGTAGGTGTTTAAAATATTATCCAACTTAGCCTAAGTTTTAGGTTATACAAGCCAAGTCAATAAACCGAAGGGTAAAAATACCGCGCGAGTTGGCCGTGCGGATAGGAGCGCGCAGCTGTGAGCTCGCATCCGGGAGATAGTGGGTTTTGAACCCCACTGCCGGCAGCCCTGAAGATGGTTTTCCGTGGTTTCCCATTTTCACACCAGGCAAATACTGAGGCTGTACCTAAGGCCACGGTCGCTTTGTTCCCATTCCTAGGCCTTTCCTGTCCCATCGTCGCCATAAGACCTATATGTGACGGTGTGACGTAAAGAAAAAAAAAAGTAAAAGTCACAGCACCCAAAGACATTCCTGTATTGAGCGACTAAAATGTCACCAGGACACTTTTCTTTCCTGGTATGCTCAGCTTGTTAAAAGCCAAATGTAATTAATGTTACTGGCTTCACGCCCCGCTAACTACTTCTACGATTTTCGGAGACGCCGATGTGCAGGAATTTAGTCCTGCAGGAGTTATTTTACGTGCCAGTAAATCTACCGACACGAGGCTGACGTATTTGAGCACCTTCAACTACCACCGGACTGAACCAGGATCGAACCTGCCAAGTTGGGGTCAGAAGGCCAGCACCTCAACAGTCTGAACCACTCAGCCCGACTTGTGAAAACTAGATGAAGTCATATTTATCTTTATCATGTTTAACTTTTTCCCTCCACAAAGATATTTAATTCTCTTTCATGGGCCCCAGAATGGGTAGGCCAGTTGTCCCAACCATAAATATATATATATTTTTTGGGAATGATAGATTATAGCCCTATAGTACTATGATCTTTTTCTTTCCTTCTTTCTTTCTTAATCAGTTTATCCTTCAGGGTTGGTTTTCTCTCGGACTCAGCGAGGGATTTCACCTCTACCACTTCAAGGGCAGTGTCCTGGAACTTGAGACTTTGAGTATGGTGATGAAACTGGTGAGGAGGGCCATTACCTCGCCCAGGCGGCCTCACCTGTTATGCTCAACAGGGGCCTTGGAGGATGGGAGGATCGGAAGGGATAGACAAGGAAGAGGGAAGGAAACGGCCGTGGCCTTAGGTGCCTGGAGGAGAAGTAGGAAAATACGAAAAACCACTTCGAGGATGGCTGAGGTGGGATTCGAAACCCTTCTACTCAGTTGACCTCCCGAGGCTGAGTAGACCCCGTTCCAGCCCTCGTACTATTTGTTTTCAACTTTCATGGCAGAGCCAGGAATCGAAACCGGGCCTCCGGGAGTGGCACACATTAACCACTACACCACAGAAGCGGACTAGTACTATAATTCTACCTATATGTTAGTGCTGAAATCCGATTTCTTACTTTACTAATGCTGAAAGCCCGAAAATGTCATGTTATTCTTTAGCCTAATAGGGGAATCAGTCTAGATTGAAATGTTGAAAGTGATGTGATATCTATCCAGGTTCGTTGTTATCCTAATACTATGGGTTACAGTACATTGCACGTATATAAAAGACGCCACTTACAAACTTGCTTGTTATCCGCGAATTTCTGCGGCCACAAAAGTCACTATTTTTCAAGAATGATGACATTTACACATGATAGATTGTCCGATTGTGCAGTTTTGAACCTTTCTTCTGTCATTTTGAAGTTATTCGCGATCATGAATAATAAGCAATCGGCTTTTAGCAACGGCTGATGCACAACGGCTGGTAGAGCTCCATGCGGTACTGGATCGTGACGTCACAGTGCGCCGCTTACGTCAGAGGCTGTTTCACTCGCCTTGCGGAAAGGCACTATTAAATATTTTTTTAATGGTAGAAAACAAGGCAACATACCACAATGTAATACGTTTACGTACTATTTCATTGGTGTACTTTTCAAAAAAAATATTTTTGTAAATGATGCATGTTCCCAATTGCCTTCCATCGACTTCCTCCAAAACGATGATAATGAATACTTAGTATACGTCCATACTACGAGATTTCATGGAAGAAGTCATTTCGTGTCCGTTTAAAAATATAAACAGCCCATCTGGGAAAAGGTTAGAATTACCATCCAAAGACTCTTTAGGGAAAAAATACCCCCCTCTCTTTCGTATACTGTCAGGCTAAAAACGCTAAGGGGTGAACATTAAAATCTTTGTGCCACGTAAGGCCAGCAAGATCCATGTTAACAATGAACTATAAGGTTTAAAACTTGTTTCCATCGTGATGAACTCTAGGACAACCGCTACGGAACGAAACAAGATCTTTCTGGAGCGAAATCGTAAACCTGGTCGCCAAACAATAGCATGGAACATAGTGAGGTAATGGCATAGCAGCCATCACAACGCAGACGTACTGAGGAGCAGTATAATTTGCCCCTTACTTTCTTCTAACTACGATGGGCCATAAAGTCAACATGCCCCCTCTATTTTTTTATTCTGCAAGTACTGTACAACAAAAATGAACATCTGATCCGTGTCTTACGATGTATTCAACGTTATATGTTGAAAATATCAGTGTGAGTACCACCATTATCATACAATAACTGTACGACGCCATGTTCGATGACAAGATTTTGTAGAGAAAATATTCCGTGACAGATGCAAACGCTTGTCTCTCAGCAGCCCGCAGTCGTCGGATGTTCGGCAGCGCTGTTGTCTGATCTTTTCCTTAATGAAACCCCATAAAACGTTGTCTGGAGTGGACAAGTTAGGGCTCCTTGGTGTCAGGTCAGGCGGGCACGAGCTGCCGTAGATCCGCGCTCAATCCACCTGTCTTGAAATAATAATAATAATAATAATAATAATAATAATAATAATAATAATAATAATAATAATAATAATACTTTCTTAAACACTGATAGCAAAATGCGCAGGATTCCGTCTTGTTGCAAAATTCTGGTATCTGCTATTTCAGCTTCAGTGAGGTGTGGATAGAGCCACTGTCGAGGCATTTCTGCGTATGACTGCCTGTTAACAAGGCCATTAAAAATATGGTCCAAAAATGCGGTTCTCAGCGGTGGATTCTTCTCCAATTCTTGTGAAAAATTGAGATTATCCTAGCCCGAACTTCGATAATTTGCCCACTCATCTGTGAATATGACGTAATTAATTGTGTTCTCAGTCCAAACGGAATCTTGGGAGGACGACAGCACAAGCATCGCATCAAGAGTCCACATCAGCACCATTTAGTTCGCTAACAAAGAGTGGTTTAAACTGTTTTAGAATAAAGTATTTCGTCATATGACATCGCGTTGTTCTCCGATTTATGCCAAGTTCAGCTGAGCGTTTACGTGTTTGTTTAGCAGGCGACTGCTCCACACACAGATTTCTGCACGCTGACTCATGTTTCCCTTCTCGTTATGGGTCTTCCGCTTCGCCTCGATCGTTCACACTGCCCGTTTCAAATGCACACTTTTCAACTCTAAGCCTTTCTTGGAAGCGATCCATAAAGCCGAGCATAGACATACCAGTACTGGGTCTCTCGTTCACCCACACTACGGCAACCAAACGCCGTTCAACTGAATACGAACTCGTGTTGACCACCATTACAGACAAACGTTCTAGTTCGAAGTGATACACGCAACTCTTTCCCCAAGATCGCTGCGCATTATATGAAACAAAGGAAGCAATGCAACTAAAAGACCACCCGGTATGTATGTATGTATGTATGTATGTATGTATGTATGTATGTATGTATGTATGTATGTATGTATGTATGTATGTATGTATGTAGTTATTCTGACAAAATCTATCGAGGACGACCTACAATATCAGAAATGTTTCTACTTTTAAATTTCTAGATATCGGTACGGCAGATGTTAGAATATTCACTCGATTCGCTACACTACACACTCATCGTATCACGACTTATGAACAGTTTTAGAAAAAAAAATTTCGAAACAAGAGATCCATATTTTTTTGGCACAAGAACTATTTGTCTGTGCGACACAATGTTCAACTCCACAGACCTGATGAAATATTGAAGATCACGGTCAGTTTAAAATAACTAGGCATCTATATAGTATATTCTACCCCAACGACCAAACGTTTTAAAAAATATAGCAGAAGAATGAAATGGCGTATGACTAAGTGCCGAGGGAAAGTTCGGTTCGCCAGGTGCAAGTCTTTTGATTCGACTCCCGTAAGGCGACTTGCGCGTCGTGATGAGGATGAAATGATGAAGATGACATACACCCAGCCCCCGTGTTAGCGAAATTAACCAATGATGGTTAAAATTCCTGACCCTGCCAGGAATCGAACCCGGAGCCCCTGGGACCAAAGGCCAGCACGCTAACCATTTAGCCATGGAGCAGGGCAACATAGCAGAGAAAGGCCTTCACGGACTACTATTATCATCATCATCATCTTTAACTTAATTTCTGCGACTCATCTGAATAAAATGTCAACAGAGTAGTTTTCTCGAAGCCTAGGTGTTGTCCTACATCTCAACTAACCATATATGCCAAACACCAGTAGTCAAAACCACCGACACGCACAGTACGAGTACGTGAGTTGGCTGCGCGCGGTTCTTGAGCTTGCATTCGGGAGAGTAGAACAGTATATTATGGTGACGGAAGATGCAGTACACAAAGACTTAAGAGGAGACTGTGGGTTCGAATCCCACAGCCGGCAGCCTTGAAGACAATTTTCCGTGGTTTCTCCATTTTCACACCAGGCAAATGTTGGAACTGTACATTAACGAAGGCCGTGCCCACTACCTTCCCAATCCTAGCCCTTTCCCATCCCCGCGTCGCCGAAAACTTGTCAATGTGCTCGAGCGATGTTAAACAAACAAACAAACAAACAAACAAAACAATGTACACAACGCTGACAATCACCAAGACCCCATACAATATTAGTGTCCTGAATACAAATATCCCAAAAAAGTTTCTTATTATCTTTATATTACAAAAAGAGTTATGTCCTTCGATTGGAAAGGATTGCATCAGGAGGAGAAGGGGTCTAAACCATATCTTCAATGAACGCAGGTGTATGTTGACCGTTATCAACAGGATTATTCTAGAGTTATAGCCCCTTCGTCTCACCTCGCAATATAGAAGCGTACGATTTTTTTTTTTTAACCAGTACCTAAATAGAAACAGATGGTTCTATACACTCCTATCTGCCACTGTGTACGAGTTTCAACACACCTGTGATACAGCTTCAGTGTTTTGTATAAATGAAACTACGAAATATATTATCCAACTACCATATACAGTCTTAGTAATATCCGCTATAATTGAAACTTATGAGAACCACAATATTCCTGTACAATTCTTAAGACCTATGTAATCGAATTAAGTTTTAATAAATAATGAGACTAATCCAACATTTTATCAAAAATATTTCCAAGATCATGCTTACACTACTATCAACAGAAGTTCCATTTAGCTTACTACAAATGCTATGCGTGTTCGAGCCTAGGAATCGATGTATTATACATGTACATGTCTTCAACAACATGTTAAGTAAATTAATTCTAGACAACTGCAGAAATTATCCGTCAGAAAGATGATACCATACATTTCGGGCAAGCAGACGCAATGCAGGAAGTGTGGCAAATGCATATCATTCACTCTACAAAGAACATCCTCGAAGTCCGGTACTTTTGGAGTTTCAGTAAGTACAGGCGAGCAGTAGCAAGACGTCACCCAGCTCTTTCTCAAATATTTACATTCTGAAGACAATCCTTTATACAGAAAGACTGCGACCTTCAATCCCACATTGGCTAATAAATGACGAGATGACGCATGGCAAGGAGTGTCATACAATGGTAGATCGGTCAGTATTCTGCCAAGTACCTGACGCACGCTCCCTAAGTGAAGGCCATCATCGCGGGTGGATGTCCGGTATTCACGTGGACTTCACTGACTACACCCAACAAACACAGCACAACAGTTCTTTTAACTCGCCGCTCAACGTACTCTTGAGAAAACTAAGCTAACAATTCCTGCTGATAATTAGTAAAACGTTAAGAGTACTTCGATTAGCCAAAACTCTTATATGAAGCTAATTAATTCTACTGTCGCCTAAGAAATGTGTATGTCAAGGTCAGGGATATAATGGACCGACAACGCATACTGCGAACTCACAATCGACACAACATGTTGAATGCAGATGTTGACAGACGTGAGCGACCTTGATAAGGGAAAATATGGCCTGGTTAAGGTCATACAAGATCACATCGGGCGACTTCAGCAACGCTTATACTGAGAGAGACGTACCTGTAGTAGTACACATCGCCGTCAAGGTGCGCAGAAGTACCTACCTTGAATCGCCGTGAGTTGAGAGGTTACCCTCAAGCCCGGATTGGATGCCTGTGTTACAGAACTGAGTGATACGATATCCCATCAAATAATGCCAACCCAGAAATTGGTAACTGTTGCAATAAATCACGAATGATTTATGTTCAATAAACGATCCTAAATACAGACCCATTTTGAGTTTGAGATAGAGCAGTCGCAGCTCTGTCCTAGAGAGCATGATGATTACACCATGATCTTTTAGGAGCCTAGTCGGGACTGATAGGTCGTATGGCGACGATAGGGCTACGACCGATGAGGAAACCACCGTGACCGTAAGGTAGGACCCCAACATTTTCCTGGTGTGAAAATGGAAGACAAGAGCTGCTAAGAGTGGGGTTCGACCCTCCTATTTTTTTTTTTCAATCCAGAGGAATTTACGCCGCTCCCCACCACCCCGGGGGAGAGGAGAGTCTGAGCGCTACTGGTACCGGTGCAATTTAATGCTCCTCATCCAATCTGATTAGATTGCTATATGCTTGTAATAAGCATAAGATTTAGTGTTGAAAGAAAGTAGTTTTAGAGAGTAGTAGTAGTAGTAGTAGTAGTAGTAGTAGTAGTAGTAGTAGTGGTGGTGTGAGAGTTAGGAATCTGAATATTATTTTAGAATGCACTGATAATTTTAGTATTTGTTGGAGATTTAGTTATGTAAGGTTTTTTAAAGTTATGTTAGGAGAGATTTATGGATCAGAATGCATATTATTTCGTATACATGACAGCAGGGCTGACACAGTTTTAGTCTCCCGAATGCAAGCTAACAGCTGCACGGCCCGAACCGCACAGCGAACTCTCTCGGTAACTGGACCCAAGATCAATTAAACGAGGCAACTCGTTCCGGAAAGTAAGATATTTTGCAGCATATATACTCTATGTGACTGTTTACAGCGTTTACTAGTCTTCGCATCTTTCCGTAATTTAATCAAACATCTGTGACATGCGATGAAACTAGAACAATACCGTGGTGATTCCACCTAACAACATGCAATGATAGAAAGAGGGAAAGAGGGGGAGAGAGAGAGACTTTGTCCTTGCAGTTTAACGTGACTATCGATATGAGCCACAGAAACCCCATTTTCACGCGGAATTTGAACCACAGAAAAGACAAAAATTTCAAAAATTCTACGGGCACTGGCTGGGATTCGAACTGTGCAGCCACTTTTGTGACGGTATCACTCAGATGCCATGTCCTCTCCATATCAAGGCCCATGCTTATAATAATCCATGGCTACTAATGAGAAGATAATGCACTACTATTTATGATCATTTGCGTGGACTGAATGTGAGGAAGACCAATGGAGAAGTCACATTCAGGACAGATTGAATAACTAAACTCTTGTATGCCACGTCTCGGCATGCATGACTACCAAGGATTGACGCTGAAACGCTATTTATAAGAGGACATAGTTGCCTAATTGTACTTCCCTTTAAAACAATAACCACCACCACCAATTTTTCTCACTTTCACCAAGTCCATTAAAGTTTTTACATCAGTTCCCTCAACAATGCATACTTTCACATTATTCTGGATGGTGTTTCTAGCATAGCTCAGGCACAGTCACAGTGTCAAAGCTATCAGCTAGACATGTCGATGACATTTGTTCTAGCCATGTCAGAAAAAAGCGTACACTGTAAACATATCTTATCATAAATGACTAGTTAAAAAAGAAGATTTTATGAAAACATGTGTTGAATATTTTCATAACAAAGAAATGATGCAAACATGTGCAAATAAGTTAAAACATAAGTGTATAATACTGTACACACTCCTTTTTAGAGAAATTTTCACTTGTCCCAATTAACTATGAAGAGATTAAGCTACGATTTATTATTATTATTATTATTATTATTATTATTATCATCATCAGGTAATTATGTTTTTACATTCAATACTACCACTACTATTTTATTGTTCTGTAAAAATATTTGTCCTAACAGTGTTTAAAACGAACAAATAGATAAACGAAACGTGCAATATAATGTAAATAGGCTGTTTTTTAAATCACAGCAAGAGAACATTGTGGGATATTAGGCCTGTGTGGGAAGACTGTCTACACACTCTGAAGTTACACTTAGGAGGCTTATAGTAACTATGACCACAGCAGAGAACACGCATGCCCTGTACGGCTGTTGATAACCCTATCCGTGCATCGCTTTTGACAAAGCAAGTCCTCCAGAGAAACATATTCTATGTTAAAAATTAAATTTAAAAATGGAGGCGTAGGTAGTAGTACAAGCGGGCGCCAACTCCTGATAAAGATAGCCCGAACACGAAAGCTTAATGATCCTGGAAGTATGTGACCACACCATAGAAACTCTCCTGATAAGGATAATTGCTGTATGTAGAGGTCTCGCATACGGTATATAATGCGTCAACGAGCTGTAGCCTAATTAGTAGAACGCGAACCTCCCTAGTTCATAATTCCAAAACAACACTATCAATCAATATTTTCAGTAAGAAATCGCAAAGCATTTGTATCTCAGTGTGTATATCTGTACTGGTCACAAATGGGCGCAGACCATTAGTTCCGCAACAGGGTTTCGACGTGAACGAGTCAGCACCCATACTTTATGTCTTCGACCAGCTATGAACGCCCCTACAAGTAGGCACACGAGTCTCGTAGCTGCAGAGAGAGCGTTTGCAACATAAATGGAAAAGAGTGGAATGGTCCATCAATATGAACAATCCTTTCTCCAAGAAAACTCGTTTCAATTCGAATTTCATACATTTGCTAACAAAATCTGCTAGCAGTTGCAGCAGTGCCAACTAAAGTCTCAGTTGGTCTGTGCAAGAAAAGACACGTTGATAAACAAGCCTTTTTGGAAGAAATTTTCCAGTTCGTAGGCCTCTGACATGAGGCTCCTCCAATATTTACAGCCAACAAAATCCGCAGCTTTTCTTAAGTGTCTTTCTCTCTGATCTCACTGGGTTGCAATCTCGGGTCTTATTAAAACGGCGACGTCAGTACATTCGTTAACTCAGGTTAGTGATGTAGTTGCCTATGAAGACATTGCCATTTCCTGTTTAAAATACAGTACTAGTTATTCTTCTGTAGAAGTAACATAGCACTATTTGCTATTTGTTTTAATATAAATGATTCCTCCCGGACTATACTCTTCCCTTTCCAGTTATTCCTGTGTAAATGTGATGTAATCCACAATTCAGCGAGAATAAAAACGCCGTCTATGTCAACTTCAGTTCCGTGCGGGTTGGGTGTGCGAGTGGTAGTGGCTTGCGTCGAAACAAGCTCGAACTCGCCGGTCCCGGGCGGATGGAGCTGGAGATTCCCCCCCCCCCCCCCCCGCCCCGGCCTTCATTTCAAGTGAGGTCACCACCTGTCACCCAGGAATGTTATGAGTGCACCCTCAGAAACGAATAGCGAAATGTACAGCAGAAGAAACTTCCAGACATTAACAGGAGTATAAGAAAACAGAAGTTAATGGTACTTTCTAGCACCATCGCTTGACTTTAGAACAATATCGTAGAAGATGCTGACACTAAGCAGTCTACAATTCTCAATACAAAAAGTGATCACCAGAACTTTTTTTAAGAGCTCAAGTATAAGCACGACCGAAAGAATGAGCTCTTTATCATACACAATTCTAAAGATTGATCTACAATTTGCCAATAAAACTGGTTTAAGGTGTGGGTTACTGTAGTCACGTCCTAGTTCGTGAACCATGGGCAACGGCTGATTGGCCTAGTAAGTGGTCCAGAGAGTCGGGATACCCGTTGCTATAAAATGGAAGCGGGCGTCTCGAACATATTCTGAGTCATGGCCCTCCTTGTGCTCAGGCGGCTAGGACTATACAATCCACCAGTGGTCCCTAACCCGTTAGAGGAGAGATCCTCATTTGAACTATTTTCTAAGTAGGGTAGCATCCTGCTTCATGAATTTACCAAGCTCAGAACATTTTAAGCAAGCCTCAGACCTACGGGAGTAACGGAGTCCCATTGCCATTTGACAGGCGAGGGACTCCTTGGAAACAACTTGGCGAACGAAATGGAAATTCGATGGGAGCTATCAACATTAACGGGGCTTATGAAAGAAAGAAAGTAGAACTGGCTGAGTCAGCAAAGTGGATGCATCTGGATGTGCTATGAGTAAGTGATATTCGGGTAAGGGGAGATAAAGAGTAAGAGCTAGGAGATTATAAAGGGTACTTGACGGGTCTTAAAAATGGAAGGGCAAAGTCTGGGGTAGGACTGTTTATAAGGAATACTATTGCACGCAGCATAGTTTGTTAGGCACGTAAATGAGCGAATGATGTGAGTAGATTTGGCAGTTGGAGGAATTAGGACGAGAATTGTCTCAGTGTATTCACCACGTGAGGGCGCAGATGAAGATGACATTGACAAGTTTTATGAAGCATTGAGTGAAATAGTAGTCAGGGTCAACAGCAAGGATAGGATAGTGCTAATGGGCGATTTCAATGCGAGAGTTGGAAATAGAACTGAAGAATACGAAAGGGTGACTGGTAAATATGGGGAAGGTATGGAAGCTAATAGGAATAGGAAGTTTGCTGGACCTCTGTGCTAGTATAGGTTTAGCAGTTACGAATACATTCTTCAAGCATACGGCTATCCACCGCTAGACATAGGAAGCTAGGGGTACCACATCCATAACAGACTATATCTTAACCGACTTCGAATTCAGGAAGTCTGTTAGGAGTGGACGGGTTTTTTCGGAGATTTTTCGATGATACAGACCACTATCTTATCTGAACAGAAGAACATGGGTATGATTAGTGAAAATTTTCGAACAGTGGACAATAAGAAGGTTCAGGACACAGAAAGAGAACGGGTGGCATACAGGGATGCTGTAGTAGAAACAGCAAGGGAATGCCTAGGAACGACTGTGTGAAAAGATGGGAAAAGGCGAACATCTTGGTGGAATGATGAAGTGAGAGCAGCTTGTAAACGTAAAAAGCAGGCTTATCAGAAACGGCTCCAAACAAGGGCCGATGCAGACAGGGAATTGTACGTAGATGAAAGAAACAGAGCTAAGCAAATAGTTTTTGAATCCAAAAAGAAGTCATAGGAAGAGTTTAGTAATAACCTGGAAAGGCTAGGCCAAGCAGCAGGGAACCCTTTCTGGACAGTAATAAAGGATCTTAGGAAGGGAGGGAGAAAGGATCTGAACAGTGTTTTGGGTAATTCAGGTGAACTCATAATAGATCCCAGGAAATCACTAGACAGGTGGAGGGAATTATTTGAAAAATCTTAACGTAAAAGGAAATCTTCCCGGTGGTGTCACGAACAACCAAGCTCATGGGGGAGGAGGAAAATGGTGAAATTACGCTTGAGGAAGTGGAAAGGATGGTAAATAAACTCCTTTGTGTTAAAGCAGCAGGAATAGATGAAATTAGACCTGAAATGGTGAAGTATACTTGGGAAGGCAGGGTCAAATGGCTCCATAGAGTAGTAAGATTAACATGGAGTGTTGGTAAGGTACCTCAGATCGGAGAAAAGCAGTAATTGCACCTATCTATAACCAAGGGAACAGGAAGGATTGCAACAACTATCGAGGTATCTCATTGATTAGTACACCAGGCAAAGTATTCAACGGCATCTTGGACGGGAGGGTACGATCAGTGGTTGAGAGGAAGTTGGATGAAAACCAGTGTGGTTTCAGACCACAGAAGGGCTGTCAGGATCAGATTTTCAGTATGCGCCAGGTAACTGAAAAATGTTACAAGAGGAATAGACAGTTGTGTTTACATTTCGTAGATCTAGAGAAACCGAGCGAGTTGGCCGTGCAGTTAGGGACGCGCAGCTGTGAGCTCTCATACGGGAGATAGTGGATTCGAACCCCACTGTAGGTAACCCTGAAGATGGTTTTCCGTGGTTTCCTATTTTCACACCACGCAAATGCTGGGGGTGTACCTTAATTAAGGCCACGGACGCTTCCTTCCCATTCCTAGGCCTTTCCTGTCCCATCGTCGCCATAAGACCTATCTGCGTCGGTGCGACGTAAAGCAAAAAAAAAAAAAAAAAAAAAGAGAAAACATATGACAGGGTACCGAGGGAAAGGATGTTCGCCTTACTGGGGGACTATGGAATTAAGGGTAAATTGTTGAAATCAATCAAAGGCATGTATGATGACAATTTGGCTGCAGTGAGAATTGATGGTAGAATTTAGTTCTTGGTTCAGGGTACTTACAAGGGTTAGACAAGGCTGTAATATTTCACCTTTGCTGTTCGTACTTTACATGGATCATCTGCTGAAAGGTGTAAAGTGGCAGGGAAGGATTCGGTTAGGTGGAAATGTAGTAAGCAGTCTGGCCTCTGCTAACGACTTGGTCTTAATGGCTGATTGTACCGAAAGCCTGCAGTCTAATATCTTGGAACTTGAATATAGGTGCAATGAGTATGATATGAAAATTAGCCCTTCGAAGACTAAATTAATGTCAGTAGGTAAGACATTGAAGGGAACTGAATGTCAGATTGGTGATACAAAGCTGGAACAGATAGATAATTTTAAGTATTTAATGTGAATTCTGCCAGGATGGTAATATAATAAGTGAGATTGAATCAAGGTGTAGTAAAGCTAACGCAGTGAGCTCGCAGTTACAACCAACAATGTTCTGTAAGAAGGAAGTCAGCTCCCGGACGAAACTATCTTTACATCGGTTTGTTTTCAGACCAACTTTGCTTTACGGGAGCGAAAGCTGGGTGGACTCAGGATATCTTATTCATTAGAAGTAAAAGTAATGAAAGTAGCGATAATGATTGCTGATAGAAACAGGTGGGAACTATGGCAGGAGAGTAGTCGTAATGAGTTGATGGAGGCTACGTTAGGAATGAACTCGATGGATGAAGCTGCACGCATAAACCGGCTTCAGTGGTGGGGTCATGTGAGGCGATTGGAGGAGGATATGTTACCTATGAGAATAATGGACTATTATGGAGGGTGAGAGAAGCAGAAGTAGACCAAGACGACGATGGTTAGACTATTTCTAACGATTTAAAGATAAGAGATATAGAACTACACAAGGCCACAGCACTAGTTGCAAATAGAGGATTGTGGCGACGTACAGTAATTTCACAGAGGCTTTCAGACTGAGCGCTGAAAGGCATAACGGTCTATAATGATAATGTAATTTATGTATGTATGTATGTATGTATGTATGTATGTATGTATGTATGTATGTATGTATGTAGCCAATAAGAAGGAGCAGGTCACTGCTTTTAGAACGAATTAAAAATAATATTGCCGTATACGCTGCGCATTACCTGGATTAAGCACTAAAGCAATAAATAACTAAACATGAATCAAATTATTATTGTTGTTATTATTAGAAGTAAAATCACGTTCAGGAAAATTATCCTTGGAGAAGGGGAAAGTAAAGGCTTACACAATTCATAACCTCGGCACTAAATGGGAGATCAGCTCCACGGCCAGCCACCTTTACCTCGGGGAATTGATTATCTTCTCATTTCTGGAGTAGTGCGAGTGATTCGCGGGGCGATAAACCTCTTCGAAAGTGGAAGTCTCATTTCTAATTCTTTGAACTTCCCGACGGGGAAATATAACCCACGTCTTTACCGCGTTAGCCAAGTAGCTCCCCTCTATCATTATATCTAGAATAGAACTGCGTCTTAATAAATCCCGTCGTGGTGATATGATGCGTGTGTGTGTGTGTGTGTGTGGTGTCGCACAACACGTCCTGGTAATGAAAGCTCGACGTCGCATAGAGTTATGCGAATCCCTACGGAGGAAGTCGACCGCACGTGCCAATTCCTCGTCAAGCTGGCAATGAATCGGCACGAACTGACGTCTTGTTTATTCTATAGCCAGTTCACTCAAACCACCTTTCATCTCCGACATCGAGAGGCAGTTCTAATCTAAGCTGAAGCTCTGTAAGCCTTAATTCAGAATGGGCATTTCTATATCATTAAGAACATTTCGTTCGTTATATGCGGGAATCCGTACACAGTGCAAGAAGGTTTGCAGTTGTGGACATCGTAATCAGAGCACAATTCTACTTTTACATGGAATTCGAACTAAGGGGTGACCAGACTTTTCGTCTCAAAAATCCAACATACACCGCCTAAGATTCGAAACGCGGCTTCCTTGCGTAAACATTGTATTTATGCTGTCCGGCTCTATGGTCGTATTTTTGACAGGCTTCTCCTGTAAGTTTCCTTTGCTCTAGGCCTACTGGTGTAATATCGCACTAACTTAAGATCAGGTTTCGGAGACGATGGGACAGAAAAGGCCTATGAATGGATGGAATCGGCCGTGACCGTAAAAAGGTAGGCCTGCAGTCTAATTTCCCCTGGTGTCAAAATGGGAACCCACAGAATCACATCTTGAGGGTTGCCGATAATGGGGTTCTAACTCACCATCCCCTAATAATGAAGGTCTTTACGTCCTAGTAATTACTTCTACGATTTTCGGAGATGCCGATATGACAGAATTCAGTTCTGTAGGAGTTCTTTTACGTGTCAGTAAATCTACCGACCGTGTATTCGTAATCCTCGTGGCGTGCAGTTGCTTGTGTGTTCGCTCTGTGTGACTCACGCTCACTTATCGTACGGCAGTACGGACTTTAGTTGTGTGGACATTTATTCCTGCATTTCAGGGACTACGTCTACTAGTGTGGCCTCATGACATACCTAGCAGTTTAATTAGCAGTTAGTGCTATAGAAGGATGCCTACTGTATATGGGGAGGGCGGTCCTCCCCCCATAGAACAGTCTAATGTGCCTATACCGAACAGTATACAGCAGGTGTCTCAGTGTCGGGAGTGCTTTGGCGGTTCTAAATCCACCACCTACCTACGACTGTAATATGGAGGCGAGTTTTCCATCTGTTGTGGCGGCAAACAAGCGAGCATTAGAAGAACCTTCAGGTAATATCGATAAGAAGCAAGCAGTTACACCAGAAAATGTTACAGGTAATGTTTCACAACAGATATATTCTCTCAGTGATTCAGGGTCTATCTCAGCTTCTAGTCAGTGTTTCTGACATGAATGCGGCACCCGCTGCGCTTCCTCAAAATAGCGGAGCACCGCCTCGGCTCAGTGCACATGATTATAACAAAGCTAACCCGTATCCCATTGATTCTTCAGGGCCTTACTACATCTACGTGGAAGGGAAAGAAGGAAACATAGGTAAACTACATCCGATGGCGTTTGGTAAAATAATTTATCGGGAGTGTCCATCTCAACGTCGAAATAGCAAAGATTTCTCCGATCGGGAAAAATCGTCTTAAAATGGAATTTCATTCAGCACAAGCACCAAACTGGTTCGTATGTTCTACTTTATTTTCCTCACATCAATTAGAAGGTTACATTCCGTCTCACGTCATAACTCGACAGGGTGTCATTCGAGATGTACATACAGAAATAAAGGAAAGCGAACTATTACAAGTGATAGATTCTTCTGTTAAAATCAGACGAGTCCGTCGTATGTACAGGCGCACAATGAAGGACAATGTTTCAACTGCTGATCCAATACGGATTTTGTGTGGTTACTTTTGACTCTCGGACGCTGCCAGTGTGTCAATCTATGGGGCACGTTGTGAGGTTTCTCCATATGTGGCTCCAGTACGTATTTGTTACAACTGCTTGAGCTTCGGTCACATAAGTAAACACTGTCGTTCACAGGGTAGATGCAATAACTGTGGTGTGTCACATACTCCAAACCCTTGCTCACTGCCTCCGCCTCAGTGCGTACATTGTCAAGGTCAACACAGTGCCCACAGTACAACAAACGATTAGAGATAAACGAGGTTTCGGCCAGATATAACATGCCATTCAAGGAAGCTAAGGAAGCTGTTATGAAAAAATCATGTGCTGGAGTGGTTCAGCCATTACCTCTCACACATGAACAAGCTTTTCCTCCCTTACCAAGACAACAAAATCACAAAATTACCGTGTTCCAACCTTGACGACCTCCTCCGGAGTACTCAGACCATCTAGCCCCCACCCACCGGTATTTTACCATCCCCATGAAGTCAGTGGGGGTCCAATGGGCCCAAACCCTTATCCACCTCAGCCGCACTTAATAGCATCCCGTAGTGCAAGGTCCTTGCCTGGCAGCTCTTCTCAACCACCACTTACCTCATCAGAATCCCTTATTACTGGTATCCTTAAGCTAGTTACACAGCTTCTACACGGAATTCTCCTATCAAATCGTGGTATCCCTTCGGCATCGGAACTTCGCGAAATGATAACACAAAACATTCATGGAAGCTTTTAAAATATTGCAGTGGAAAAGCCAATCAGCGCTGGCTCATAAACATAGTCTTCAAAAAGAATTACAAGGTCGGCACATCAACTTGGCAGCATTATCCGAAACTTGGTTTCGTGCAGGTATACCAGTTAAGTTCCCTGGATATCGCGTTCTGCGTTCAGACAGAGATGATGGATATGGAGGAAGTGGTCTGTTAATAGACAACAATATTCGTCACAGTGCAATATCCCTTACTTTCCCGGAGTTCTTTCATTCCAAGTGGTGGCGGCTCGTATCTTCCTCCCTACGGTGGAATTTACATTAATACCTATCTATTGCCCATCGCGTATTGTAATTCGACCAGGCGAATGGGACAGTTTATTTAACCTCCGTACATTATATGTGGCGATCTGAACGCTCATGATGTAGCTTGGGAGTGTACTTATGCGGACCGTGCTGGAATAGCCCTTCAAGATATGATGGATGACTACCACCCGGTCATACTCAACGACGGTAGTCCTACCCTTATATCTCGGCCTGGACATCGACCTTCGGCAGTAGACGTAACTATTTGTTCTCCAGCCATCGCTGCCACCATACCCTGGGAAGCACGACGATAATCCCTGGGATCTGATCATCTCCCTATCGAAATTCATTTACAAAATAGCTACGCCTTACCTACAACCTTCTATCCCACCACCAAATGGAACACCAAATTGGATTGCCTTCAGCGAGGACATAGACTCCGAACTTCGTACTGCATCTCTCCCTACCGACCCACCTAAAAATACGACTTGTTTAATACACATTATAAATGTTGCAGTTCGGTTAGTATCTCAGTGAAACAGCCTTCCTGTTTTCCGAAACATACCCCTACGCCGTGGTGGGACACAGAATATTCCCGAATGATCGCAAGAAGCAAACTTGCTTTTAAACAATATCGACGTCCTTCTTCCTGGGAAAATTATTCTAATTATCAACGCATCAACGCACAGGTCAAAACAGAAAAAGCGATCCAGTTGGCTAAGATACTATGAAGAAATTAGCAGAGAAACCTCGCTTACTACAATCTGGAATCAAGTAAGATCATTAAAAAGGGTGGGGAGCAGCTCCCCGCGTTCTTCTTTTCCGTCTGATTGCGTCGAGGCTTTTCCTAGTCATATCGCTCCACCGACTGTGCCGCAGTTGCCCGATTGGCGCTTTTCACCCAACTGGGATCGCACTCATTTTCTGTCACGGCCATTTACTCATACGGAACTCCAGCTGCCGTTAAAACATAAGAACAACACTGCCCCTGGTAAGGACTACATCCTGTACTCGATGCTATTCCATCTCCCTCGCACAGCACATGTTCTATCACTAGACACTTTTAACAACATTTGGACACGGGAAGAATTACCTTTGGACTGGATTACTCAAATTGACATCCCTATTCTGAAGCCTGGAAAGGACCCTCGTGACCCTCCTTTATAGAGCAATTGCTCTTTCCTCGTGTGTGGTAAAGACTCTGGAAAGGATGGTGAAAACACGACTTGAGTGGTGGTTAGAACACCAGCAGCTGCTGTCGCAGTATGGATTCCGCCGTGGGAGAGGAATATTGGACCATCTCAGTATATTCACTTCTGCAACAGAACATGCTTTTGCGATTAATGGATATCTTACGGCTCTCTCACTGGATATCAGCTCAGCTTATGATGACGTCAATATACCGGTTCTCTTCAGAAAGTTTCAAACATTCCATATCCCTCCAGCTATTATATATGATCTTCAGACATTGTTACAAGAACGATATATTTACGTACGAAATGGGCACAGACGTTAACATGGCCCTCGTCGCGTGTGTAAAGGTCTCCCACAGGGTACTGTGCTCAGCCCGCTTTTATATACAATTTATACTGCTGATCTTGAGCATCGGTTCAGCCCCTCGATTCACGTTTTACAATACGCGATGTGTGTATTTACACTACTTCCTCCAGCTTCGAGGTTACATCTCTTCGTTTACATTATGTGGCCTGCGATCTGGCAAAATGGTTGCTTAATAATGGTCTTGGATTGTCTCCATCGAAATCTACTGTGGTGACTTTTACCTGGAAGAGGACTTTACCTCAGCTTGGTGATATCCATTTAGGACCATTCACATTTCCAGTGAAATCATCATTACGCCTATTGGGTATGCACTTTGACAGTCGACTAAATTGGAGTTGCCATATTGCTCACATTCTTCCGAAAATTGAACGAGCGATTAATATTCTCCGCTTTGTAACCCGTACCTGGTGTGGAGCTGATCCTGTTATACTTTTGATTTTGTATCGTTCTATGATACGCTCCATGATGGATTATGAGTCTTTTGTATGGGTATGCTCCTGCATACGTCACGAAGGAAATTGACACCATACAATTTCGGGCGATCCGTATTTGGGTGTTATGAGATCCACACCAACAAATGCTCTCTTAATAGAAGCTGGAGAATTATCTTTGCAAATGCGCCGAGAAACGATAGGCAAGAAATTTATGTTACAACGTTCTGCTATTTCACAGCATCCCATTCTTATTGCACTTCAACGATTGACCGTTATCGAGGACATGGACGACGCTCATGATGCAAGCCACAGCTTCTGTTACGCTACAACAACGAACTGAATATGATTTTCGCACTAACTCTCAAAACACGAACCATGCCCGGATTTGAAGCCAGTCTTCAGTGTTCTTCATATCGACTACCGATATATTATCTACTTAGTTATCTCACCACAGAAGCTCATACACAGAACTGCATTCCGGCTCTGATTCGTTCCATTTGGCTCAATAGTACTTATATCTTCACGGATGGTTCCAAATTCGCCGACTCTGTGGGATATGCACATTACTGGGAGAATGTGGTAGCTTCAAACTGCCGCCCGAAACCTCTATTTATACAGCGGAAATTTTAGCTATATGTGCTGCACTTCGTTTTTGTCAAAACAAGCGATTCGCTTACGCTCCCATCATTACGGACTCCCGAAAGTGTTATGAAGAAATGACAAAATCTCAAGCGGAATCTCCAAACGCATAGTTACTTGTATGGCATCGCGGAACGAGCTTTTAACATCTACTCTTCAGGTTGCTCCATAGCATATCTTTGGGTTAAAGGACATAGTGGAATTTTCGGCAATGAAAAAGCTGACGTACTAGCCAAACGTGGTGCATCGGAAGGGCTATTTACAGCGCCGCAACACCCATGGATGGATTTTTCCCACTATTCGACAACAAATTCGTCACAAATGGTCTACGGAATGGGAAACATCTCAACTGCATAAAGGTAGAGCTTATGTTCTCGTACAACCCATCATCCCTCCTTAGCCATGGTATTATAAGTTTCATCGGTCACGAGGTCTAACGGCATCCGTCATCCGAATGCGGCTCAATCATGGATCATTCCCTTCACATCTCCATTGCATAGGAGTTTTGGCTTCACCGCGCTGTCGATGTCAGTATGCGGAGGATGGAGATCTCAACCATACTTTGTTTAAGTGTGGCCTTTATGAAGATTCTCGAAGCCGCTTTTTATCTGAACTATCTGATCTACAAGTGCCGTTCCCGACCAGCGCTACATTGGTGTTGCACGGTGAAAACAGTTCAGTTCTTAACGCTGTGATGAACTTTTTGAGAACCGCGGAAATAAGAATTTGACTTTGTGCTCTTCGCATTGTTGCCAGTGATTTGTGTTGTGTTTTGTTTGTTCTCCTCCTCTTCTCCCGGAAGAGCGATTGAGTGTAGTGTTCTCTACTTGAAGACTGTGGCATTTTGATTTTCATTCTTATATGTCACTTGCACTGACAATTTATTTTTTAATTTTTTTTGTATGTGTGCTATGAGTGTTCCTTGTATATGGAGGATAACCAAATGTTGTGCCAACAAAGGTCAATTAAATAAAATATTTAAAAAATCTACCGACACGAAGCTGACGTATTTGAGCCCCTTCAAATGCTACCAGACTGGGACAGGAGCGAATCTGCCAAGTTGGGGTCAGAAGGCTGGCGCCTCAACCGTCTGAGCCACTCAGCCCGGCTCACTATCTCCTGTGATATTCAGCTATCACGCCAGGGCAAAGAAAAATAGATACATTTCTAGAAGCACAAACGTAGAGTAGGCATAAGGGAGCATGAAAGAAAATCTCGGCAACGGCTGCAGCATGTCTAAATACTGGATGGAGAGATTATTCGCATTTTGACGATATGAGACCGTCTGCCCTGTCATCGGCTGACAGGTAAAAGTTGAATTTGTTTTCAATCACCAGGGAGTAACAGTAATGTAAGGCGAAACTTTCAGGCACGTTATATGGATATGGGTCCGGAAACCATGTATGTCCACGTTACAACTCATTTTCAACAACTCTACAACACAGGAACAGAACGTAGCAGCATACCACATAAAACCACCTTACATGAAATGTTCAAATTCTGGACAGGTCTGCCGTAGAAAGTATGTAGACAGCAGTTTAGAATCTGTATGCCTTGTCTCCAGGACCGTCACTTACAATGTAAACTGTGCCGTATAGTGATTTATCAATACTGCAAGGGCAAATTGAACACAACCTATCGTGAGGTCACGACATTTCTTGTGATGAAATAGTTCCCGATCAACAGCCGGTAACTCACAAGTCGTTGCTGGTTTCGTACCTCAGCTTCTCGAAATGGAAAGTTTCTAGCCCCGTGGGTTGGGCACAGAAGACACCTACGGCATCCCCTGCCTGTCGTAGGAAGAGACTAAAATGGGGACCCAGGGACTCTCAAATTAAGAGTGTGTCGGCAATCACGAGACTTGTACCTGAGGCTGGTACTGCTTGCAGTTTCTTGTGCCAGGCTCCTTACTTTCATATTTTCTATCCGACCTCACTTGATCAACTCTTATTCTCTTCTGAACCCAACGGTATTCGGTTTCGAAGCCTAGTGAATATCTTAAAGCCTAATTAATATTTCATGGCCCTTGCATTCTTAGCGTTAAGAGAAGACTATTGCCCAGTTGTAGGCCATTTCCCCTTAAAGCAATAAGCAGTTACAAGGTTACAGGATGTACGTAAAAAGTTAAAACATGCACGTTCGCTTGCCTGTTAAACGACAGGCCTACACAGGTCCGAATCAGTAAAGACTATCCCTTGTGATAAGCAAAAACATATCGAAACTTACGACACACTAGCATTTCATCTCCGGAGTACCCCAATAAACAATCTAAAGTGAGTTGCGACGTGGTCATTCGTAATTCATTATCGCCCATCCATCATCCGTCAACTTTGTATCAGGGAAAATGGAATGACAGGCTAATTGGCGACACACTAAACTTTCTCCTTCCATCTCCGTGACTCACCAAAAAGCAGTTGACTGTGATCAGCTCCAGCTAAATCACACACATGACAAGCAAATTAGATGGCAAGTTTCTTCCTGCAAGTAGAACACAGAACAATAGGAACACATCTTACACAACGAAATAACGTTAAAATGTTATTATACAACATGCAAGGAGCTAGACAGACATCGTGTGGTTAAAGAAAGCGACAGAAATAATGAGAGTTCCTCACGGTTATTACACCAACAAATTAATGTAGCAGATAGGAAGAGGCATATTCTACACACTTCCCGCAAACAATGCCATCGTCAGCGGTTTACATGTCGAATTTTTGAAATGATAAGCCACGTTCCTAAGATTTGAACTGGGCATAAAATTGGAGGTCCTATGACTAAGATCACGAAATTAACAGTCAGTAAAATAGAAAAGAAAATCCAAAGCCTGTTTCCAGTCATTTGACTGGGTCAAGAATGGAATGAATGAAGCCCCCATCTAGCGGCGAGGATAGGAATTGTGCCGGCTGCCGAAGCCTGTCGCACTCATCTGGGGCAATGATTAATGACTGACAGATGAAATGAAATGATATTGGAGAGTGTTGCTGGAATGAAATACCGCAGGGAAAAACCGGAGTACCGAGCTCGATAGCTGCAGTCGCTTAAGTGCGGCCGGTATCCAGTATTCGAGAGATAGTGGGTTCGAACACCACGGTCGGCAGCCCTGAAGATGGTTTTCCGTGGTTTCCCAATTTTACACCAGGCAAATGCTGGGGCTGTACCTTATTTAAGGCCACGGCCGCTTCCCTCCCACTCCTAGCCCTTCCCTGGCCCATCGTCGCCATGAGACCTATCTGTGTCGGTGCGACGTAAAGAAAACCTGTCCCGCCTCCGCTTAGTCACTAAAATAGCACGAGCTTTATTCTCAGCTGTATAATAGAGTAAGGTGGTTAAGCGTTCCTAGTATCGTCGATTCTATACACAGCTAAGTTAACGGAATTAATATGCCATGGAAACAACTGCGTATTTTCGAAACTTCAGGAAACCGGCTGGTTATCAGCAAGTGGACAGCACACATTGACTGAAGAAAATAGAAATATTATATTATTGTTATTTTTGAATGGCTTTGCGTAAGCAGAATATCTTAATCTTGTATCTTAACATATCAAAAGAATTTTCATTTTGCCGACGAGCAAATCTGATTCCACCAAACAGCAATCAATACACTGAGCAGGGAAACAATAATGACTCATTGGCTAAATTATACTCCACATTAACCGCTATGACGTAATTTTGTTCAAGCATAAATTATGGAACATTCATTAGGTATGCGTAATTACTCGCGTTACACATCAGTCAGACAAGCCAAATGATGAAAAACGGAACAATTTCCCGTCATACATAGTAAAATATTAACATTACCGCACTCCAAATATATCATTATAATTGCTAGTATTAGATTTTACACATGAAAAGTTCCTTAGCCCATTCATAAACATTACTTTCCACCTCCTGTATAGTCACCGTTGTCTTCCAATTTCTGATGACAGTTAACCCTACGCGTTAACTTGACCATGTTCACACCAACCTTACTAACTCGTCAGGGTTCTGATATTTGAGTTTTCGGTAGGGAGTGTCGGCGACTATGATTTTCACAATAAAGTACAACTTAACTCGCATTAACACTGCATGTAAACTAAATTCATACATGCACAATTACAGCACATATGGCATGAATTCATTACGACATTATTCTAATTTTCTGTTCAGTAATACACTGCCTGAAGATATACAAAACAGCTAACTCCCAGACGATTCTCGCAATTAAAATTAAACGTATAATGTGGTTTTTTATAATATCTCATTGCTGTGACTTCGGTTAACTATTTTATATAATTTTATGTTTTACGTTATGGTATGGCGAGTTCTAGGATGTCAGTGTCCTTAAACATTGTTATATTCACCAGCTCTCTACAGCACATTTCCAAGCCTCTGCTCTGGTATCTTTGTAAATAAACACTTACATACATAAATAGACTCAAGATTCAAACCTAATGCAGGCGACTCAGGACTAAAATAGAAATGAAAACGTTACTGACAAAATTATATGCCACGAAATTTTACTTTGTAACAACATATCTTGTAACCTTATATTTTGCCTTCCTTGTTTGCGCCAAGTTTATTGTCAGAATTCTTTGAACTCTCAGGGAAGCAAAGTTGATTACTGGTAATTCAATCACCAACTACTTTCGCCAGTCATGTTGATCCTAATTTCCGCAAGTTTCATGCACAGCTCCTCGAGACATGCTGGGTTAGCCTTCGTTTGAAGCACTGAAACACAGTTCCCAGCTAGTACCAGCTCCAGTTTATTATGGTTCCAATCTCGGTCCTGACTAGTATGGATGCCTGTCAAAATGAAGAACTATCCAAAGACGCAAGAAGCAAAAAGTCATATTTCATTCAGAAAATTTCAAATACTGCATTCAATGCAGTTCTCAGCCACATTACTGCTTCAGATAGAATCCCACTGTAGCTGGTCGTCATAAATATTATTTAAATTGAGAAGATCCATGTCAACAGACATATTGGAACACCAAATAACCCCTATTCAGGGTCGAATTCCGGCACTCGGGCGCAAAAGTACATTGTAAGGAAGAAACCTTTCGTATGCTTCTAACTTTATTTTGCGACAAGCTGAGAAGGTTGTGGGCGTAGTTTAAAAGACGCAAAATTCCAGGATTTTCCTGAAAATGAACTCAGAATAGCGAACTATGAAACATCTGACCGTAAAATTTATGGATTCGAAGTTAAACAAGCAGCCCCTCTCACTTTTGTGATCACGTAATACAGGAGACCACCCTATTTGCGTGGAATTCGAATCACTACGACATGAACTTCAAAATAAAGCATGCACCGACTTGGATGTGAACCGCGACGGCCTTCATGCGACGGCATTGTTTAACTACCAGTCCAATCCATTAATCAGCTTGTCAGGGAAAACACGGTATAAGAGACAAGATCCTGTGTAAGTATCCCTTGAACTTGCATCGCCAAGGTCGTTACCGAGCCAAACAACAGTTTGGGCGCACCCGCACATGGACACAAAGGACAACCTCGTTTCACTTTCGCTGTCATTTCATATCGCACACATCTCCAGCTGCAACACCACGTGACCGAGATATCTCCGTAACCTCTTCCATGGCTGCTTAATTACGAACAAAAAAGGAAAACTGTGTAAACTAATCGCCTCACAGGAAAGGAAAGTAAGATTTCACTCATCAAATACCAGTGGAGCCAAGTTCTATCAATGGCATGGCACTCCTATTTTAAACTTGAGTACTCTAATTAAGAGTTCCATGAATTTCTAACAACTTGGAACCCAATCAAATTTTCGTTCCGTATTTATTCCGAGTCAGTGACGTACGTTTGAATTTAAAAATCCATTATATCGAGGGTAAGACTCGCAACACCAAGGAAAATGAGGATTTCACGATGCACTAGAAGTGTCATGAAAGGCACATCTACAAAAAAGAATATGAAAATTACTATTTGTTTTACGCCCCACTAACTATGTTTACGGTTTTCAGACTCACCGAGTAGTCTTAAGATTTTCTACCACGAGTTCTTTTTACGTGCTACAAATATTCTGCTCGCATATCTCACCACCTACGAATACCATGGGGTTAAGGGGGGGTAGAATCTGTCATCAAAATAAATTACAGAATCTCTCCACTAACCTTAAAACCATTTACGAAGAAACACGAGCTAAAACCTGTAGATTCGCATGGAACATCAACCTGATTGTTAGTTAATCGCCTAACAACTAGCGCCAGTCGCGCAAGTAGAAGGATCCACAGGATGGTTTGTTACATTTCAATTCTCTCTGTAATAAGAACTTGAACACATTTTCTTAAACCACATCTAATACCTAAAAGTTACGCTTCTTTTTTTAAAAAACTGACCACCTCCTTTTATCGCCGACTTTTCTTCTTTTCTGCTATTTGCTTTACGTCGCACCGATACAGATAGGTCTTATGGCGACGATGGGATAGGAAAGGCCTAGAAAGTGGAAGGAAGCGGCCGTGGCCTTAATTAAGTTACAGCCCCAGCATTTGCCTGATCTGAAACTGGGAAACCACGGAAAACCACCTTCAGCGCTGCCGACAGTGGGGCTCGAACCCACTATCTCCCGATTACAGGATACTGGCCGCACTTAAGCGACTGCAGCTATCGAGCTCGGTTATCGCAGACCAGTCCGGCTCCATGGCTAAATGGTTAGCGTGCTGGTCTTTGGTCATAGGGGTCCCGGGTTTGATTCCCGGCAGGTTCGCGAATTTTAACCATCATTGGTTAATTTCCCTGGCACGGGGGCTGGGTGTATGTGTTGTCTTCATCATCATTTCATCCACATCACGACGCGCAGGTCGCCTACGGGAGTCAAATCAAAAGACCTGCACCTGGCGAGCCGAACCCGTCCTGGGATCTCCCGGCACTAAAAGCCATACGCCATTCTTTTAATCGCAGACTACATAACATTTTGTCAAGAAATCTTCTACTACGGAAATAATTTCACAAAAACTCAATTAGCATAATGAGCAACCTGAACGATCTTGATCTACCTTGATTCCTAGGACTCGTTCAAACTTGTAACTTTGTCCTTCATCTAAAATCAAGCTGCATAACATTCAGCCAAAGCTAGCACGTTGCTCAGTTCTGAAACCACACCAAGCCGCAGTGCGTCGCAGGTTCGATCCTGGCTCGGTCCGGTGCAATTTGAAGGTGCTCAAATACGTCAGCCTTCTGTCGGTGAATTTAATGTCGCGTAAAAACTCCTGCGGGACAGAATTCCGGCACCTTTGCGTCTCTGAAAACCGTAGAGGTGGTGAAAGGAACGTTTAACAAAATAATAATAATAATAATAATAATAATAATAATAATAATAATAATAATAATAATAATAATAATAATAATAATAATAGATGTTGTGAATTCCAACTGTAAGCTGGGCACTACAGAATTAGAAACATAGTAGGTAAAAAGCTGAAAAACAAACCGGAAGTAATCATTGCGTGTTACTACTTACAGATGATTCATGAGCCTTTGGTTCACCTTCACAAGTGCACGAAACGGATGTGTACCACGGCAGAGTCAGCTGCTCAACCGGTTTCAGCTCTTCCCTCCTGGCTAGAAGTATGTATATACATATTCTTTACTGTAGCCACAAAAAATGTCTAAAATAACTTGCTTCTCAGCCACAGACTTCAGAGGACAACTGATACAAACCCGCGTTCATTAATTTAATACTGTAATTTAGTACATCAATAGACGGGCTGAATGCTTCAAATGAGTCCAAACGTGTAGCTGCTCAAATACGCCAGCCTCGTATCGTTCGTTAGCTTTACCGGCATGTGAAAGAACTCATGTAGGACAACATTTTTAGCAGCTCGTCCTTGGAAAACCGTAAAATTAGTGCGACCAATAAGATTATTAACATTGATTTGGAACCTCGCTTTTCAAAATATCATAACGATGTGGAAAATGATCACTCATTTGCGATAAGTTTCCTCTCAAATAAAATAATACGCACAGCCTTTCGAATTTTGGTTATACAAAGTTAGTCCTCCGAGATCAGAATCTGATTTGCATGCACATGAGCAGAATTGTCCAGAATAGTAGAAGAGGCTTCTCATCCGGAAATGGAAATAAATTTGAGAGTTTATGAAAACTTATATATTCAACAAAATACGCTGATTTCCGACACCGCTTTTATATTGTTCTGCAGAACTGGACGACTTGTATGCGAGGAACATGTCTGAAATATCCCATTACATTCAGCTCAAAGAATTCTGCAGAAACAGACATGAACAGTAATAGGCATAAACAACGTCCTATGATTATGGTCAGTGTGGAACGACGCCTTAGCCAAAGCAACGGCAAAGAGTCCTAGAGGTTTACCCTTAATTGAACACAATCGCCGTTTTCTCCAGCTCCTTGACTAAATGGCTAGTGTACTGGCCTTCGGTTCAGCGAGGCCTGGGCTCGATTCCCGGCCGACCCGGGGATTTTAATTGAACGTTAGTTAATTCCTCTTGCTTGGGGACTGGATGTTTGTGATCGTCTTAATATTCATGTTCATCTACATACAACACATTACACTACCAGCCACCACGGGTGTCCTTCGTATAGTTCTGATGTCGGGAAGGGCATCAGGCCATAAAACTCAAATTCCATTAGTGCCGATCCCCGAATGACAGAAAAAACAGGAAAAAACATCACTGTTTTTCTCGCTAGTCGAGATCTTTTCTGTAAAATTCTTTGAATAATCCCGCAAACTGGCGCTGTAGAGCACGTGAGATTTGAATGGTTGCTTTTATGGAAAAGCCTAGGCCACAATTAAGGGAGCTGTGTACGTATTCATTCATTCTCTCAAATGCACCCGGCACAACACAATCTTTTCATTAATATTATTCCACTCCAGAGTTTACTGTGGCGATGCAGTAATTCTATATGCAGATACGATATACTACCGTGGACAGTTTTTCGTCTACCCTATTCCTTACAGAAGTGTTCATTCAGCCTTGCGTTTTAGGAGCATATTCGAATAGAATATTGATCCACGTACGAGTTTTACTCTGACAGGTCATATTGAATTCATCCAGCTTAACTTGATTCTCACGAACTGTATTTAAATAATTTCCTGAGTCTAGAAGAGACTGCTGTTACTATCTCCCGGGAGCAAAAAAATGAGATAATCAGCTCCTTCCTCACAGTCTCGGTTACCCCAACTATTCATGTCCGGTTGGCCTCAATGTGTTCTTTCATTAGACGATCGTACACTGCTTAAGTGGAGCCATTTTGGCACGCTGTGTACACATTTCTGTTACGAATTACTGCTATCTAGGAGCGAAAGTTCTATTCTACTGGACGTTTACCAGGACAGAGAATTTTGTCGGATCGATACAAAATGAGCCAAACGTCTTCATTACGCTAACAATTAGCCTACGAGTCCCAGGATGTTTAACCCACTCTTCAGAAACTTACTACCTCGGTTTAGGATTATGAATCGAACACCATCTCCGCTACCCCGAATGAGCTTCTTCCTTTTAAAGAAGGATAACAGGAAATACCGAAAATGGAAATGAAAATTCAAATAATTTTGTAATATTACTATATACGCCAGTAATGCATCAACTCCAGCTTGTCATACGCTAAATAAATGGAAGAATTCAACTCTTAGCCATTACTCGATAACATGGTAAAAGTGATCGGATCGCAATGAAAAAAAAAAAAAAAACATGAAAAAAAAACAACAGTTGGCATTTGATATAACTGTAGTTAACCAGCTTCCTACAAAGTGTTAGAAAGAAAAAAACGAGCGCGCTACTGCCATACTCCAAAGATGACGGCAACTAACTTGATAATGACCCATGAGGGAAAGTCGAACCCTCTCACCGTTCATTACGAGTCTTAAGTCGCTAACCTTACACGATGGAGAAAGTTTGTTGAATCGTAATTCGGACCCCTCAGCAGTCAATTAACGAGAATAAGAATCTGATCACCAAGATATGAGTCAAAGCTCCGTGTAGCAGATAATCAGGAACGTATTACTATTCAATGGACTGTACTTGAACAAGCATTCCAACCCAAGCATACCTCCTCAGGCTCTTACAACAGGTACAGAAAGAACAATGGAAGCCGGTCATTTAAGATTTCACTTTTGTTCAATTTCCTTCCTTCTACACGCCGCGGGCTCTTCCTTTTGGGACATATAGGAAGGGAACTGCTGAAACAGACGACAAAATTTCATTAACCCTTGTAATATTCTGCTCCAGTTTAAAATACGATAACCTCAGTTCTTTTCCTTGGAATATTAGTTTTTTTTTCTATTTGCTTTACGTCGCATCGACACAGATAGGTCTTCTGGCGACGATGGGATAGGAAAGGGCTAGCAGTGGGAAGGAAGCGGGCGTGGCCTTAAGGTACAGCCCCAGCATTTGCCTGGTGTGAAAATGGAAAACCACGGAAAACCATCTTCAGGGCTGCCCACAGTGGGATTCGAACCCACTATCTCCCGAATACTGGATACTGGCCGCACTTAAGCGACTGCAGCTATCGGGCTCGGTTATTCGTTTTTCTTACGATAGTAAGTTCTCTCTCTCTCTCTCTCTCCACGGCCACACGGCATTAGTGAAAGTCAAACGAGAAGGATGGCCCCAAGGTCTTGCATAAGCTGCTCGCGCCAGTGCTACACAGACCATGAAGACCTTACAAACATTACACAAGTCATGAAAAAGTGGATTGCAACCAAGAATTTCGCGGTCCTACAAAGTAGAATACGGTACCTGTACTGCTATTTGCCAATGTTACGATTAGCAAAGTCAACTAAAATAAGTTAAAGCTCACTTTCTAGATCAAACTAGTGGAACGTGTTTGTGCTACTTATAAAACAACCCTGAGCGAATCGTCACCTCTCACTTGAGTTCCAAAAGCAGTAGCAAATTCAAACAAAATCTAGCTGTCGTCATATATACAATATAAAAAGAACTTCAATTTTGTCTGTCCACTTCAAAATTTTGCCCCATACTTTGGTTTTATCTCTAATTAGATATGCAAAAGTCGAAGGTTGGTCGAGTTGAATTTTTGTCGAAAGAATTTCTTGTAAATAGGTACTGAAATGCAAAGAACTCCGGAGAGTGCACTAGACTATATATTTTTTTTAATATGCAGTGGTGTAGCAATATTAAAGAGACCAAGAAAGAAATCTCTAAAATTCTCCAATAATACTAGCTGTATCGAAAAATTGTAGCTTACATGTTAAAAATTGTGCAAAATACTATTTTCGAACTTACATTCCAGGCGTTTTTACCACGACATGCGAGGAATAACCACGGAGTTATGCCTGCAGATTACGAGGTGTCGTGTTGTCAGCATTACGAATCCTCTCAGCCGTTATTCTTGGCTTTCTAGACCGGGGCCGCCATTTCACCTCAGATAGGTCCTCAGTTGTAATCACGTAGGCTGAGCGGACCTCGAACCAGCCCTCAATATGAAGGTAAAAATCCCTGACCTGGTACGTGAGCGAATCGTATCCGTGAAATTTCATTATAATGTTTGCCCTAAATTGAAGATAATTGCTTTTAAGCAAATTAGGAGTAAAATTAGCGGTAAATTAATAAATACGATTATTACTAGAGAAATCTTTGAACATTTTTTGCTTTGCTTGATGTTACTTGGTGGGGCGAGTTGTTGACTTGTGCTCTTAACTCAGTGTTTAATATAATTATTGGTCCAGGGATCATGCTATTTTACTTTCAACAAAAATAATTTTTGTGTTATTTACCATATTCTTTACACTATTTTCCCGTCTGAACTGCCTGCGCTACTCATGATGGACAAATATTGAGAATTCAAAGACACAGCGCTTCCATTCATTGGTGCTAGCCAACGAGCTAGAATAACATAGAGAGGCGGAAGCGCTGCCTGGGTGAACCTAATAGAACGAACGTCCGCCATGTTTCCTGTTGTCACACAAGCGAGGGGGCATGGCCTTTAAATGTCGAAAAGTGTAGAAAATGCGCATTTTAGAATCGCTGGGGGAGAATTAAAGTCCGTTGCCGAAAGCTTGAAGCATGAAAGCGAATACCGCCACTTCATCATATTGCGGCACGAGGCCAACATCACGATCAGTTGATTGTAGGGTAGTTCGAAATCATCGCACAGTGACATACGAATAGGCCTCGAAATCGGAACAAGAGCGTTACCCTGCTTGGCTGTTATGGTTAAGCGTAAATTAGAATAAAAACGATGAACATAAATATTTATGACAGGAAACCTTAAAATCATAGGGACCTATAATAGGTTACAACCTCATTCTGTTCATATTTTTAAAATCATTGCATCCTCATGAGTACTGTGTTCCTTTCTTAATCTGTTTACCCTCCCGGGTTGGTTTTTTCCACGGACTCAGCGACGGATCCCACCTCTACTACCTCAAGGACAGTGTTCTGGAGCGTGAGACATTGCGTTGGGGGATACAACTGTGAGGGAGGGCTGCACCTGCTATGCTGAACAGGGGCCTTGTGGGGGGGAGAAGGAAGCAGCCGTGGCCTTAAGTTAGGTACCATCCCGGCATTTGCCTGGAGGAGAAGTGGGAAACCACGGAAAATCACTTCGAGGATGGCTGAGGTGGAAGTCGAACCCACTTCTACTCAGTTGACCTCCCCAGGCTGATAGAATCCTGTTACAGCCCTCGTGCCCCTTTTCAAATTTCGTGGCGGAGCTGGGAATCGAACCCGGGCTTCGAGGGTTGGCAGCTGCTCACGCTAACCAGTGCACCACAGAGGCGGCCCATGAATACTTTACCACAATAATCGTTAGTGTAATTATTTGTTATAATATAGGGGGATATCATGTTTCTCCCATTACCATATCATACTGGGATTACTAGCTTGAAAGTTGTCCATTATGAAGTGTGGCATAGTTTTAAAAACCAAGGCAACAGACATCTACAATAAAGGCTGTATACATTTCAAAAATAGCAGTAAAATGCTGTATTTATTATACTTGGTGTACGTTTGAACGAAATAAGTGATTTTTTTGTGGTTACGTTTTCTTGGTGGTTGGCGTTCCATGTCCTTTATTTGTAAATGTGAATGAAAATTAAATAGGGCTGGAAATGTACAGAGCATAAGCAACTGAATTGAGTGGGATACCATTTATCTCTTTTCGCCCTCACAATGCATTGTTCGGTTAATTCCTTGTTCTTTAAACGAAATCTGAAACAAAATTCGACAAATAATTACCGTGGCTATCCGTACTTTCGCTAAGTAAACAATAAAATGGATTCAATTACAAACAGAAATTACAAAAAGGAATCTCGGCTATAATTCAGTAATACTTACTTAAAGTACGATATATCCTTGGTTTTATTACTCCGATTAATACAACCATACACTGAGCTTACGACTGACATTCTTGAAAGAGAGAATCTATCTTTTCCCTTCTTAAAACTTAGGGAATTAAATTGGCATTCACGATCTCCCTGTCACCTCAACATACGCTCTCGCGCCAATTCGCTTTGTTTTGACAACCGTTAACATGGCTGCCTCTTATCAACTTGCTTCAAGCAGGGAGCGCTGATGTCAGGTATACAGCCTCTCTATGTTATTCTAGCTCGTTGGTGCTAGCTCAGGACCTCAGGAAGGAAACAAAAGACTGTATGATGAAGCGGAATGTCACAGAAGAATCGTGTCTACAGCGAAATAGTCGCCGTAGTTACGTAACTATATTTCTCTATTAATAATGGTATTTATTAATTTATCGCTAATTTTACTGTTGATTTGTGTGAAAGCAATTATTATCCTCCATTTAGGACAAGAATTGGAATGAAATTTGATGGATACGGTTCGTTCAAATAACCCCATGACCTGGCCGGAAATCGAACCCGGAGCCTCCGGGTAAGACGCAGGCACGCTACGCCTACACTGCGAGGCCGGTATTCTAAGAGATATTAACAAAGTTAAATATTTAATGTTAAAAAACAAGAAGTCAATCGCCAACGTGACGAGTTCTGACGATGATGGTCGTTGTCACAACTGCTTTTCTAAGGGCAAAACCGCGTGGTTATCAGCTCATATTGATTGGGGAGATAATGACACTCAAACTAGGACGAAGAGGAGGAGAAAAAAAGAAACATGCAATAGTGATTACATCCCTCCAAATAGGGTTGGCGTCAGGAAGGGCATCCGGCCGTAAAACAGGACCAGATCTACATTATGTGACAGTTCACACCCACGACCCCACACGTGTGGGAAAAGTGGCACAGGAAGAAGATACCATCAGTAATTGACTTCACATATGGATTTAGAAGTTTCAAATACGGATTCTGACCATTTCATGACATCAAGATACACTTGTTTCTTTTCCGCTCTTTCCCGAAGTCCAAGTTTTACGCACAACTAAGGTTTATTATTATTATTATTATTATTATTATTATTATTATTTTATTAGTATTATTGTTATATTTTAAATAGGCAAATAAATAAGCTCTGATGAATACTAACTACTACCTGGCAATGATCTCTCCAAAACGGTCCTACACTACACACAAAGGAACTTAATTTATAACGAGACATCCCACGATTGGGCATAGTAGCTGTACCGTTAGTCATTGTATTCGAAAGGAAACAATTATATACACCGTCAGACAAGAACAATACGTGGAAGGTGACGGAGAGCCGACTTCAGATCCGTCAGTAATAAAAATAAACCTTGAAATAAATATATATTTCTTTGCTCTAATTAAGTGTTCATTAGTACCACTTTTCTCACACTTCCCTGAACAAGATTTGGAAACTAGACGTTGTAAGCATATTCTTTATTTTATTACACAAATGTCAAAACAAGAAAGGCTCCTGTTGATACTGAGTAGCAACGTCCAAAGTCCTGCCATACCAACTGAAGACACCACAAAAGCTGCAATGCTATTTCACCACAATGACCACTCCAGAAAGTCTCGCCATCCAAACTCGTGATATAAATTAGTTTGAAGCAGTGTTGCCAGTCTCACCAGCTGTACACAAAAAACAAAAATATATAAAATATTAAGCAAGATATTTATAAATACATTTTCATAAATATATAATGCGTAGAATAAGATATGCTATAACAAAGAAATGACACAAACACGTAAATGAACTATGTTATTTGTAATATTTTACTACGCGACCTAACTCGCTCCTTTTCAGGTTCGACTTCTTGGATAAATGGTCAGCGTAGTCGCCCTGGGTTCAGAAAGCTCCGGGTTCGATTTCCAGCCGGTCAGGGAATTTCAACCGCAACTGGTAATTCTTCTCTTTCTTTCCTTTCTTTTCCTACTTGTTCTACGCCGCACCGATACACATATGTCTTATGGCGACGGTGGGATAGGAAACGCCTAGGAGTGGTAAGGAAGTGGTTGCGGCCTTAAGGTACAGCACCAGCATTTGCCTGGTGAGAAAATGGGAAACCACGGAAAACCATCTTCAGGGCTGCCGACAGTGGGGTTCGAAACCACTATCTCCCGGATGCAAGCTCACAGCTGCATGCCCCTAACCGCACGGAGAGCTCGCCCGTTGGGTAATTCCTCTAGCTTGGAAGGGGGGGGGGGGTTGAATGTTTTGTGTCCAACTTAATTAACATCTTTATTTATCACACTGCAAACCACTACAGAGACAAAGAGGACCATGTAGGGTTGGCGGTATGAAAAGCGTCCGTTCGTAAAACTGCGCTAAGTCCATACAAAGTATAATAAAAATAAAATTGCATTTTCGACCGCACAGCCTTAACAGGGTGAAATAGTTATCATTGCAACATCGTATTTTCGTATTTTCAGTAAGAGTCTGCTCGACGGGTACGGGATGCATTTGTTCAGCAATTTCCTGGTGAAGTGCCACCTTCATGAGGACAGATTCAAGCAACTGTAAATAAATTTGAAACTATTGGCTCAGTACTCGATTATTTTTTAATGCGTACACACGAACAGTTTTAACAGAGGAAAAGCTGGATGACATTGGTGCGAATCTTGAACGATTACCGAATAAATCAAAATTAGCACAGCAGGTGGGGGTTTCGGTTTCTTCTACACACAGCTACCAAGCTGGTACACACCAAACCGTACAGGTATACACGGACCCGTTGTTTAAAACCTGCTGATCCAGCCACAAGAGATTGAGTGGCATTTTGCATCACTGAATGATCTTTTATTCGACCCACAGATTGTGTTCTTTTCCGATGAGGCCTGGTCCCACCGTAATGGTCGTGTGAACAGTCATAACCTTCTCTATTGGTGTGCAGAAAATCCCGAAGGTGTTTATGAAGTCCCTCATTTTGAAGGACACTCCCAGCATCTTTTATACGGTGAGACTTCATATACGAGTGTACGCCCGCTTAAAGCAGGGCAGCCGCGCGCGACGTAAGATGCGCTAAGGCAGCTGCTGTAGCGCAGAGTACAAACATCGTGGGCTCGGTCTGCGTTTGTAAGAGAAACCGTGTACACTCACCGGCTGCTGACTACGCCGTCATTGTGCTTTAGACCAAGTAGGTCCTCCGACAAAAAAGTTTTATACGTTAAAAGCGGCACAATTCAGAAGAATATTGTACTTCCCTAAGGTCAAGTTTCATTTAACATTAAAATATTAAACAGGCAGTTGGTGATGATTACAATGCCTTATTTATGTCAACAATCCACAAGGGGTTAGGGGCAGGAAAGGCATCTGGCCATCAAACTGGGTTTAATACATGCTGTATGTAGTACGAACCGCAAATAGTTTGCAAAAGGTCAGGAAGAAGATACGTTGAGTCCACAGCCCGAAGGCTGGCTGGTTCCCGAACAGGTTTTCCAAAAGTCGACAATCACCCTTCAAGACTCTGCGTTTCTTAGATTTAGGTGATCTCAGAATCCGGTCTGAACAGGGTTGCTGAATTTGTTGTGACAGAAAGCCCCGAAACCCAGCATATCAACGCGCTCGCTGACCTACGCCGTTACAGGTGAGTATGACACGCAGAGATGCAAACTATTACGATTCAATCGTAATAATTACGAATTACCCATCATAATTACGCCTTTACGAATCACACCACACATTACGATTTTTTGTTGATTTTTAAATCTAAGTGTATGAAGTGTTCAAAAGGATACACAAGGAATGCAATTACAGCTTGAATTCTCAGAATATTATTTTCGGATTTCTCAGTAATCATTTATACCCCTTTGCTGTCCCTCGTTTAAGAATATTTAAGAGTTTTCACGCGCCGAACGCAGTGTGCGCTTCCAGTACCGTAAAAATAGGCACCTGTGAAGTGGTATATCAGGGCCTCTCAGGGTGCATGCGCCGTGCAGTGCACGGGCGCAAGGTGCAGGAGACGATTTCACTAGGTTGACCAGAGTGCAAACTCCCACTCCACTTCTCCTACACCTGTCTGACCCGTTCGGCCTGTCTTCGCCTTCTCCACCTTCCCTGCTGATCCTCCCCTCACTGCGAAATGTTTATGTGCGGTGAGCGGGGACACTGTTGTATGGGGCAACGTTACCGGTGTTAAAACACTCTTCTTTCAATTTGGTTTGAGCAGACAATTTATCTTCTCCAGCTCTTCTTTTCCTTTATCTTTGCAACGATGCCAGTTATGCCTGGAACAAGGGACCGGCTGACAGCAATTTGAGAGCCTTCTTTGAATTACAATCAGAAATAGGCCTACTCGTACACAATCTAGTTTTCGTACAAGTCAAAGTAGGAAAAAATACCTTTCACATATGCATGTGGAACCAAATATAGAAACAATCTTAGCTGCTTCTCGATGCAGCTTAGGAAAATCTTCCTTCGACAAATTCTCGTAGAATTTGAGCTAAGCCTTTGTATTGGAAAATCTTTTTGATTAACTTATCACATAATTATTGTCCCACGGATTAAGCATTTGGTTTTATCGTCACGACTGACAAAGAAAAACGAAAGTTCCCAGCTCGATTGAAATGGACTTTCGGAAGTCTTTGCTTTCTTTGGAACAGGTTGCTCCATTATTATTATGTTGTTGTCTTGCACTTATCCATTTCACTGATAAACAAGCCGTCTGTCACCGAACGCTTCGTCGCTCTCAGCTCACTCACTACACCATCCGAGTCAAGCCGAGTTCAGCCGAATTCGGAACGATGCACAGTGCACGGAGTCTCTGCGCCTCGATATGCACGCGTGAGATTTTGAGCGTTTGAGAGGCCCTGTGGTATATCTTGCGGAGTTGTCTTTGTTCGTCACATGATCACACTTCCATTCAAGTATGCGAGATCTTTTGTCTTCGGTTTGGCGGCAAAAGTGGTGACAAACTCCGTTTCATTGTGAATACTGTGTGCATGACTGTTGAAGTATTTATTGCGATTTTGGTAGCCAAATTTACATATATTGCTCTTCTAGGATATATGCTAATCGCGTGTTACTAAATGCGAAAGGTTTGAAATAATGAAGCGATTTCCTGGGCAGTGACGTTACCGTGAGTAGTGACGCTAGTAATAAACCAAAAATAGTTCAAAAATGTCCGACTCGTTGGCTGAATGGTCAGCGGACTGGCCTTCTGTTCAGAGGGTCGCGGGTTCGATTCCCGGCCGGGTCAGGGATTTTAACCTTCATTGGTTAATTCCAGTGGCCCGGGGGCTGGGTGTCTGTGCTGTCCCCAACATCCCTGCAACTCACACACCACACATAACACTATCCTCTACCACAATTACACGCAGTTACCTACACGTGGCAGATGCCGCCCACCCTCATCGTCGGGTCTGCCTTACAAGGGCTGCACTCGGCTAGAAATAGCCACACGAAAAAAAAAAAAAAAGTTCAAAAATTTAGGGAGGAATACTCGAAAGAATGGCCCTGTTTACTGCGTTCCTCAAAATCTCATTCACACGTGTTTTGTAGTGTGTGTCGCCGCGATATTTCAGAGGCGCATGAGGAACAACAAGGCTGAATTCCGTGCCAATATGAACACCGAACTATTAAGTACTCTGTTAATGCAAAGGATGCACATAATATCAAAAGAAAACGCATGTCACCAGTGTACGTTTACCAAACAGCAACTACAAGCTGCTAAGAGAGCAACTACAGTACCCAACAAAAGAAATGATCCTTCAACCTTCACTCAGATATGTACTGCATATCACCTTATTACTTTAGCAGGTAAGAATCGTACACTCTTTATACGCCAGTCTTTGAATATCTGGTTGAATTGTATGAGTGTCTGATTTTTTAATGATATGTAAGTTATTAAGACATCGAAAAAAATTCTAGAGCCGCCGCTTCTCCCCCGGTGCCCGAACGGGTGCATTACGAATTGCTTTTCTTGAAAGTTGGCATCTCTGCACCACCACGGAAGAACGACACTACGTCAGAAGAGAATTGAGACAGGTGGCATAATTCGTTTTACTAACAGCCCAGTTCGTCCCTTAAAGCCAATCAACTCGGACGACTGCTAACTATGCATTACATTCTTTCCAAGGAGAAAGCAGGAACTTGACAATATTTGCAAAGCTAAAAGTGAATGTATATTCTAATGCAGCGATTTCACGTGAGAAAGAAATCCATCATCGTTATCGTGCACCAGCATCACAACAAACTCTTTAGCGACAACGTATCACAGGCTTCGATACAAAATGCGACGTGATTGTGCGTCCTTACAACTGCCTGGCGAATAGAAGAAGTCACATGTTTACAACACAGTAAGAATTATCTGCACTGAATATTGTCTTACTTCTTGTTTTGAGCGCACAGTCACAAATTCTCAAAGCAAGAGCCATGATAGGAAGTTTCGGACCCCCACTTCCCATCCAGATTCAAAATAGTTTCACGGTAAGCCTATTCTTACATTCGTCGTTGCGCCTGGAAAAATCGCCGTGTGAAAATGTTGTGGGAGAAATACTGACCCGCAGCACGCATGTTATCAAGAGCGAAAATTCTGTGACAATTCGCACAGTACTGAACCCTAGATGACAGAACCTTTCGGACCAAAGTTCTAATAATAATAATTTTTATTATTATTATTATTATTATTATTATTATGTTACTTGCTTTACGTCCCACTAACTACTCTTTTACGGTTTTCGGAGACTCCGAGGTACCGGAATTTAGTCCCGCAGGAGTTCTTTTACGTGCCAGTAAATCTACCGACACGAGGCTGTCGTATTTGAGACCAAAGTTGGAAGGTGAAATATCTCACCGGCGCAGCAGCAATACGTCATGCGGGTATCACATCTTCCTAGTTTACAAACTCTACTACAGTTCTTATGTTCTGCTTGTCACTTAGATTCAGAGGAGACTAAGGAAAATGGTCCTGGAAGTAGCGTATCACGTTATCCGTAACATTCAAGCTTTGAGAGCATCTCCTCTAGATCACCTCTTTTATATTTGCCAAAACATATTTAGTTCATATTATCATGGAATTCACCTCAATTATCAATGAGTGTGTTAAGAGTTCTTGCTTATATTACGGAACATTAGTCCGTAAACAACGGAAGGTAAAGGTTTCTGCACTAATCGGGAGAGTGTGGTTAACTCCAATTGTTCGGCTGCCGTTGCCTCAAGGAATTGACCTGGTAACCATTTCTGAAGCAAACTGAGAACCACAGAGCCTCTGAAGAAATGAAAATCTCGTTTCTAAACTTCTCGTCGTCCTGGTGCAGAATCGAATCTATATCTTAAGAGGTACCTTACGTAGCATCTTGCCAACAACGAATTATGTCCAAATGCAATGGACTTTTAAAAATACAAACTATGGAGAAAAGCCTTAAAAAATAAGGGTGGTTCACTAAGTGTGGCAAATTGACGCCCGTTTTTTAAACCAGCGCCCAAACTAAACAAAAGTTTTTTGGACTGCATAACAGGTACATATATAACAATAAATAAACACGTGGCTCTACGGTCTTAATGGGTTTCGGTCTATCAAACGACCGCTGCTTAGCCCGAAGGCCGGCAGATGAGGTGGCGCGTGCTCAGCGTGACGTATCCTCTCGAGCGTTATTCTTTGCTTTCCATGACGAGCAAGTACACCTACGAGTACTTGTAAGCTTCCTAAGAGGCTAAGTCCTCTAAGCTTCAAGTATGTCCGTGTCGACAGAGTTAAAGTACATCATGGGGATAACAGTAAGTACATGCGAGTTAATAAGGATAATCACATTAACGAGATTGTAAATGCCGGGCTGAGTGGCTCAGGCGGTAGAGAGCTGGCCTTCTGAGCCCAACCTGACAAGTCCGATTCTGGCTCAGTCCGGTGGTATTTCAAGGTGCTCAAATATGTCAGCCTCGTGTCGGTGGATTTACTGTACCGTTAAAGAACACCTGCGGGACATACCAGATTGCAAATAAGGTTACAAATCTCTTCATGTGGTTATTAGGGTGTTTAGGAATTTTAGTAAGTAGGTATACGAAAGGAGAAGGCGTATAAGTCATTGTATAAGTAGGAGACCAAAACGGGGATGGTTAGACACAGTTTCTAACGATTTAAAAATAGAGGTATAGAACTAAACTAGGATACAGAAATAGTTACAAACAGAGGATTGTGGCGACGGTTAATAAATTCACAGAAGCTTGCAAACTGAACGCTGAAAAGCGGAACAGTCTATAATGAAGATGTATTGCGTGTGTAATAAATAAGTAAATACAAAGAATACATTAATGCAACAAGAAACAGTACAGGTGACTGGAGAATGCACACTGGGCAGTGTCGGACGTAAAATAAACTATTAAGCATAAGCGGATTTATATAACTGTTGTTCCGCAATTTAAGAAATCATTACATCACCACAACTGAGCCTTAAAAGTGAAATGCTAACACGCACCCTTCTAGAAATGTACTTCACTATTTGAATACCGCTGTTTAGAACAAAGAAGTACTAAATGTGCCCTTGTGGACAGCCCTGAAGTAAATGGCTCGTAGAATACGACGCGAAGACGAAAACAGAACTTACAACGGCGTATAGGCCAACCGGAGGCAGCTCGCAAGGACAAGGAAAACTGTACAAAGCCAATGACCTATTTCAAAGTCACAATGCCGGGAATATCGGTATCTGTTCCCACTTGTCGCTATCACAGACCCACACGCATGACCTTGATGATGATGCCCCGCCCAGCATAGATCTTGGCAACAGTTTACAATACGGTAAACCGGAAATAAGCAAGACATCAAAGTGACTTATTCCCAGAAACGCTGGAAAGTGTTTAAAACTGCTTTCGCTTGTCATTGTTGCATAGATCTCCTTCCTTTCTTTGTAACGAGATAATGAGCAGTAGCGGTTGCTCGTCATGCGACTGGCAAGACGAGTAAAGCTATCAGAGATTTGGTGTTGAGGAAAAATGCATCGACTGAGGTATCTTTGGCAGGTGTTTGTACGAGAAGCGAGAAGATCTATAATGTCCTGAGAAGTGTGGCACTGAAAAAATTGTATGCAGTCCTCTCTGCCCCACTTGTATCGGCCGTTTCCTGATACGGAGTCTGGGATGAGTCGAGATGAAATGATATGGAACGTTTTTACAGCCGGATGCCCTTCTCAACGCCAAACTCTGTTGAGGAGCTGATGAAGACGAAAGGAATGATGAATGAAACCGGGTAAGGAATTGAATGTGGCCTATGAATAGGAACTGTCTCAGCATTTACCTCGAAGTGAAAGTAGGAAACTAGAGAGGTATAAAATTTTCAGCCTCACTTGACAGTATTTCGTCCTGCTTCCCTGTATGTCTGATTACATTTCAATTAAATTATCCATTGCTCATGGCTACCTACAAATGTTAACCAATTTCGAATTTTTTGACCTTCAGACGTAATCTTCTAACTCAGGCTTTGCGATTATGTACGATGCCATGCCGTGAATTCTCACTCAGGCTTTGCGATTATGTACGATGCCATGCAGTGAATTAAGTGTTCGCTTGAAAATGGCGATGAAGAGGAACAAATCCGCAAGTTGTTTGAATGTGTGGGGGAAAAAGGACATTACCCTATGAAAATGAGTGGAAATTTGGGTCTACTCGTCAAACAGTCCTTTGTAGAAGACAAGAAGGTGAAGAGGAAAAACATACATTTGAAAAAATCGCATAAGAACTACAGCTAATTCAACTCCAATACAGACCAAACTGTAACCTATCCAATGGCTATCAAGTTACCATACGTAACTTTTCAAGCGACTCCTTCGCGTGACTTTTTATGAATCGTGAAGGGAGTTTTAAAATGTTTCCACTCACAACGGAATTAAGTGTAAACACAACAATCAGAACACTAGTGATCAACGGCAACATTAAAGAGCGCGAGATTAGCACAATTTTACCAAAACAATAAAATTTCTGCTTTCCATTCCTCACGGGGTAGTTTCGTTCGTACTGGGGATCGTCATCCCAGAAACAAGCTTTACAGTGACTACTGACTTTCCTTCACAGGCCTGGATAACAATCGAGTTTCGTCAAATCTTAATGCACCTAGGTTCGAACCCAAGGTGTCTAGCATTCGTATAACCGGGCCTGTAGATCACTGATACATATACTTGGCCGAATGCATACTCGGTTTCCACTCATGGGTAAGATGCCAAAACCTTCGGTAAACTACAGACAAGTGCACTTAAGATGTATTTTATAAAGGGCAGGTACTCTTTAGCCTGAAGGAGCTGTAAAATGAAAAGAAAGGAACGTAAATATACCAATACTTTCAACAATGATAGCCTGATTTTAACATTAGACACGAACATAACCTGGCAATATTCCTAGAACACAGGCAATGCTATAGACAAGGCGTAGTCTAGTTTCAGACGACTTCCTAGCAATGCTCCACGCTGCGAAACTCCACAAGCAATGTACGAAAGGTCTACAAGGCATTTTTGATTTAAGTCTCGAATTATGTATAGTGAATTTATGCTGCCAGGCAACTGCTTGTGATCCCAAAACTCGCATAAAAAATATGACTTTGTATTCCTTTAAACGTTACAGAAATACCTACATAAAGGAGAAGAAAGTGAGTGGGAGGGCCACGAATGACGTGCCATGTATGCTTTAAAGATAACGAACGCTGGGATGTTGAAACCACGAGCATGGCAAGATCAACCTTAGCGAGATATACGTCCTCTGTCGGATGAACGACTTTCATGCCAATGAATGCCGAAACATGAGGATAAATTAAGCAGAACTTAGAAGATTCAGCAAAATACACGCAACTCGAAAAGAAAAAAAAAAAAAGAGAGAAAAAAAAGCGAGTTCACGGAAACGACATTCCAGTTGCGGTAGAGATTTTAATACGTGTTAGACATACTGTATGAAAACAAAGTTCATACACCCAGATTCCATTGGTAAAGCAGAACCGATAAAACCCGGAATGTTAGAAACTGGCAAATAATTAAAATCAAACCATCAAAGATCCCTTGTGGTAAAACTCGGTGTCCTGCTGCGTGTGAAGAAGTAGGTAACAGCCTGCTGCACATCTTCATCCGACAGGAAGCATCAACACTTGAAGGCCTTTTGAGGGGACCGAGATCCACTGCTAACACAAGAACTGTCATGCGCCGGTCCGGCCTAATCGCATCACCCACCGCCCGCTTGTTTTTTTGTTCGAGGCCGGCCTCCCCGATCGACCAGCGTCTTGTGTCGAAACGCGACCCGCGCGGAACTTGGTGCACCATTCCACAACGGTGGTTTTCGACAGACATGCTGACCCACACAACTCCGATGTCCACCAGTGTTAGTCCTTCGGCAGCCAAGAACGTTGCATGTCCGCTGCAGCAACGCCCTCAAACGGAAACTTTTTGATCACGCCTTATAGAATGTCTGAACACATAATGGCAATCTTACGGGTTAGCAGAGCCTTGTAGATCTATAGATCTATTCTTTATACTGTACTTCAGACATCCCATATAGCAATCAATGCCCATGTCCACCTTCGGATTAACACGTGCATGTTTTGATATCTTTGTTGGTGTGTACCAAATGGGCAAGTTATTGGTCGAGCAGTAAACATACTTAAACGAATCAACACCAGAAAAAGATTTTTTTTTTTTTTTACCAACAGACAGAGATGCAAACAATACATATAAAAACTACCCAACTAATTTCACACACAGTTATTGTTTACTTATATTACACTATTCAAACCAATCAGACGATCAGACAAGATGTGTCGGCATCAGTATCAGTTACAATCAGCTTTTGATGCTCTTAAAGTGAACGTTCCATTCCCATAGACGTGACGTAACCTTTGGAGAAAAAAAAGAAAAACACAGCGTCGTCGTCGTCTGTTTAGCGAAGAGTTCGGTTAGTTTGTTTTGTTTTGTTTTTTGCTAGGGGCTTTACGTCGCACCGACACAGATAGGTCTTATGGCGACGATGGGATAGGAAAGGCCTAGGAGTTGGAAGGAAGCGCCCGTGGCCTTAATTAAGGTACAGCCACAGCATTTGCCTGGCGTGAAAATGGGAAACCACGGAAAACCATTTTCAGGGAGTTCGGTTAGTGAAGTCAATGCCGCAACAACGTGGTTTACGAGAGTCTATGGCTTGGCTGTGTCCCATTTGCGATCATTCCCATTACAGAAGGGGGGGGGGGGGGGAAGAACGCGAAGAAAGAGCAATTAGTGTCCCATTTGCGATCACTTTAAAATTATGATCAGCATGGAAGCCTATAAGGGTTTTCCAACGTCCATGCAGCAGGCGGACTGCTAATTAGGGCGTACTCCAGATAATCGCTCAAGGATTCCCTCAACCCGTTCCCTCTCTCTTGAACATTGGTTTGAGGTAATATTAGTCTATAGTTTTCACCATACTTATTCCAGCTGTAGACATCCATCATTGATGTAGCTTCTGTTGTTATCTGCGTGCTTACTTATGACATGGAGTACAATGAGACGAATAGAGGATGGGTACATACCACGCACGTGTAGCAGTATTGGTCGATAAGGGACACCATACTAGAGGACAGTTGCAGTGGTTCACATGTCCGTTCTACTGATGCACTTATTGCCATATTCCGTCTCATATCCTTCTGTATTAGACAGCATATCAAATATTAATTTATCTTTGAATGAAATTTGTAGGTCTACATGAATTATGATATCTTGCCTGATCCCATAATAATGGTTGATCATCTAATTATTTTGAACAGTGTGTTAGTACTACAAACTTGCAAAGCCACGAACAGAATCAACTTATCCTTCTTTCACTTTATTTTTGAGTTATGAAGACCATCACAGAGAATTCTTTAACTATCGAATAATACTTTTTGCAAAGAATATAAGTCATTTATACCACAAATGCTTGATCTTAATAGATTTCTTAAACTGTAAACCCTTCGTTGTTACTAGAATGTAGTTTCAGAGATTTTTATGATAAACGTTAACATTTTTGAACATTAAAGTATGAAGGCTTTCACGGCCGGTGTCAATATAATAAAAATCTTCCGGGCTATTATGCCGTGGTCCACTCCTCTCTCTTCTCCCAGACGTTTTGACCACGGCATAATAGCCCGGAAGATTTTTATTATTTCTTTGAACAATTTATTAATCGAATAAAATTATCTCACTGTTGACAAGGAGAGTAGAAAATTGCGTATTCCGAGTTTTCAACTTAAAACTGATAAGAAGGTACTGTCTTGAGCTTGAGATACTCACAACCTCCATGTTTAAAAGTTGCCGAATCTGGGATCACTTGTCTTTTAACAAATAACGGGAAGAAACTCACCTGAAACAAAAGAAAAATAAATGTTAAACAACGCATAACTTACAAATATAATAGAAGTTTAATGGAGGGTAGAAACGTTGACCACTAACCACTTTCACAGATACACAACCTACTGCAATTGAACAGTACAAACACCACAGCATACAACTTGCTGAAATATACTCATATATATATATTATGCATGTATTGCCATGCCAAGTGGAGACATCGCAAAACAAGAGAATATTTAAAATTAGAGACCTAGACCTTACATTTATTAATTACAGATGAATTCGTCTTCGAATGATTTCAAGGGTACATTCCACTTCTTATCAAACAAACAAACAAACAAAACTTGCAACATATCCGTGAAACGCTTATACTATTTTAAATGTAAATAAACGATGCTATAAAACATAGCCCATAATCATTTAGATAAATAGCCATGTTTATTACCGTATCGCGACGTCAGATAAGATCCTTGTCAGCTGACCTTGTTGTGGTCTATGTATGTACAGGATAGACAAGTTAAAGCCGTAGTTCTTTATCACCCCCTCACCTGCCACTCAAGACTTATTGGGACCCAGCACACACACACCTACGACGCCTTCACGGGAGGCAGAGGGAGTGCACATGGTCAGCGCATTATTCTCGCAACATCAATTTGGGAGACGGAATCTAATATTTCTCTCCAGGAGTCTTCAAGAGGTTTAGTAAATAGTGTTGAAACTGCCACGAGAAGGAAAGGGCCCTGACCTGCCAAGAGGAGTGGTGCCCTACAAGATGGCCTGAAAACATCAAGAGTGCCGCATGTTCAGCATGATGACATCGTAAGCCGTGTTGGATGGCTTTCGTGACAGGGTCCGAAGCCTCTTATGTCCGACAACTAGTATGTTGGTCTAACGAGGTTGCGTGAACCTAGTTCAGTCTGAGTCCATGACTAGAATCCCTAGACTGCTGGACATCGAAACTGGGGCATCTACGTAAGAGACAGCAAGCTACCCCTACTCCATGCCCTAGCACCAACTGTAAAATAACTCTCTGAAGTCAATTTGCACGAGAATCTACAACTATCCTATTACCTTTTACCCAAAACGTGTCCAGTAAAGTACCGGTTTAACGTAGCACTAACGCGTATAGTATGCCTTTGCTGGCGAGACCTAGTGTTTACAGTGCACTATGTTTTCTGATACAGGCTAGAACAATTATGTTACTTTCACTGGTCTGTCACAGTCATATCCTTGGATTTGACAATATGAACGTGACTAAGGTATGAGCGAAGCTAGTGATGACATTCCTTATGCAGCCAGTCCCTGCTATGAATAGTGTGAAAATGTTGCTCATGGGGTCGGTGGAGCTTGCATTTCAGTGGGTTTGACAGACTGATATGTAATAGCAACTTTTGGCTCATTGAGGAAAGCACTCCTCAGTTCCCTAGTACCTCTCCAGTGACGCCTATGCCATTTATGACAACTTATGGCGGCGCGGTTGAGGATCCAACCTGCCTTTGGGATGAAAACTGAACATACATATAACTCATAGGTTTTTAGCGACTGCGGGAAAATAAAGGGCTAGTACTGGCATGGAAACGGTCGTGGCTTTTATTAAGGCACAGCCCCAACATTTTGTGTGAAAATGAGAAACCACGGAAAACCATTCCCAGTGCTTCCTACTGTGGGGTTCGTATCCACCATCTTCCGAATGCAAGCTGCTTGAGGTCCAGCCCCAACATTTGTCTGGTGTGAAAATAAGAAACCACGGAAAACCATCCCCCAGAGCTTCCGATTGTGGGGTTGAATCCACCATCTCCCGAATACAAGCTTACAGCTATCGCAGGCGCGTTCTACGCAGCCAACTCACTCGGTCCACGAATACATCAACAAATGAATGTCAGGAAATGAACTTGCAATTCCTCTTGGTGAATATGTACCTTTACAGTACAATCAAACAACACTACCGAAAATACATCACTGAAGTAACATTTCGTATTCATGAATTCTGTTACTCCCCGTCCCGTTTCCATCACAGAGACGCCAGTTATACAAACACGTGAACCGAGATTTACATGCAGGGCTACAAACAAAGCGAACGAAATTCGTAGCACTAGTGAGGATAAAACTATACGACGGATTCTCTTCAGATTACAGCCTGGGATTTATTTAATGAACAATCCCTCAATGCGTGCAGTGTATAGCAGATACGTTGAAAATTACGTTTACTCTATGGGAATGATCGAATTAAACGTTACCACTGTTTATGTGGGAGGTGAGAGAACATGTAACTTTGCTACGAATGCTCTCGGAATATATCCCTTCTTCTTGCAGACATTTGTAGGAACAAGAGAACATAGTCTGTTCACAGTTTTCATGTGTGTAGCTTAAATGCTTTAAATATTAATTGAATTTTGTGCGGCTTTTATTTCAATTTACAAAAATGATTCGTATTGGATGAGCTTCGTACGTAAGAAATAGTCTAACGTAGGTATTATTTAATCTGAACAGCGAGAATGCTGCAAAGTAACTAGATACCAACGACATTTTTTGTTGCTGCTTTTCTTAAATCCTGGTAGGTTCGCGCATGCTATCTGTGTCAGATGTGAACTTCTCCAGTTTTACGGCTGGATGCCCTTCATGATCACAGCCTCAATGTGGACGGATGTATACAAGTGTTGCGGGTTTACGGAATGTCTGGCAGTGCGATGTGTGGAAACAAAGACCTGATTATAAACACCCAATCCAGGAGTTACAGGGATTAACAAGACGCGGTGAACATCTTCGACCCGACAGGGAATCGAGCCCAGGACTCTACACTGAACATTCAGCCGAGAAGCCGGACAAATGAACATCTCAGCACGAGACCCAAATATTGTAAGCACTATCTTGGAAGCACTTAGTATTGTAATGCCCTCGAAGATGAGAGCAGTGAAAAATACGTTCAAGTCGTTGCGGCATCAACTCCGCAGTTATCTGATACACCATTCCATGCTCCTGCACCGTATGCTACTTTACCATGAAGAAGTCAAGTGTCCTTTGTCTGACACTGTAGTTAGCCAGTTCCAGAAAAACACCATCAGAATGTTAGTCGACAGGGTAGGAGAGAAGTGGTGGTAGACAATTTATACTCAATAGATCGTATATCAAAGTCTGGAAGCAATTCCAAACCTCTCCCCAGTGTTCATATGGAACGAGGGCATATGACGCTGTCAAGATTCGCCCGTAGGATGGCAAGGTTAAGCCTTGAGCAGAGCCCTTTGTGTTATTCGACAGGAGGAGGCTATGTTCCAAATAGGCGTTTCACTAAGCCACTCCGGAGGCCACACATCACACATTTATACGAAGTAACTGCAACCTACAGCATCAAAAGCTTTTATTTTTCATTCTGCCCCAGATACTGCCCACATCTCACTTTCATACGATGCCTCACATTTCACAGAAAGGTTTTTAGAAAAATGCATTTCTACTAGGAATATTTTTTCTTATCTAGAAAATCTAATGTTATTAGTTTTGCGTCCTACCAACTACTTTTATATTTCCTTGTTTGGGTTAATCTACGTACATTTTATGTCGTTCTTGTGTCTGACATCACGATCTTAAGTAGCCCTTGATCTACTGGTACTTCATTTATGGTTAGGCTGATGTTTCCTTCATTAAATGACAACACTTATTCCTTTCGGAAGAATATTACACAGGACCACATCTCTTAAACCGATCTAAACAACGAAACCGTAGCAAGTTCCGGAAGATACGGTTGAATTCACCCCCCCCCCCCCTAAAAGGCATACACTATTCAGGTATATAGGTCTCCCATTCAAACAGGATTACATTTTTGCGAAGTGTTAGAACTTTAATTATGAAGTTTGCTATTCCCTGTTTGTGGTGAAAACAGCTATGCGTTTCCTCTGTGAAAAACTCCGATACAGCGCAATTTATATAAAAAGACCCAACAGGGGTAAAGATTGATTTTAACAGGAGTTGGACAACCATCAACTTGAAACAACTGTCAATGACTAACATTCTGAGATACGAGCTTAAAGCTGATTTTCAGGTGAAACACGTCAATTACCATTTAATTAAAATTGTTTACTTTCAATATAAATGCCCACGATCCACACAGCTGGTAGCAGGGGGACTAAGAGAAAGTTTAAAGGACAGGTCCGATACAGACAGTAAACGTTTTTTTTCTTTTTTTTAGAACCGATTCCATCACTTCTGAACAGAATGGTGACCACGTGCTCCACTGGGTCCAGAATTGATTCCGCTTCATAAAGGGACACGTCTATACAATATTTACCGTACGGTAGCAGCAAAGATGAGCTACGTACCGAATTTTATTACGCCACTTCCTTCACGTCCATGGTTGCACAATATAATCCCAACACAAACGGTTTGCATTTAACGGAACTCATTTTTTTACAGTTTGATGTGGACGATATAATCAAAGTCCCCAATTAATAACAATTCAACAGTCTATGTAATACCTTTCGTTTGCACTTAGCTGTTTCCTACATGACCAATTAAAGGATAAATTACGTCGCTGGACTGTGTGTTAGAGAGAAAATAACTGACCTTATTTACATTTTTTTTTTGCTAGTGGCTTTACGTCGCACCAACACAGATAGGTCTTATGGCGACGATGGGATAGGAAAAGCCTAGGAGTTGGAAGGAAGCGGCCGTGGCCTTAATTACGGTACAGCCCCAGCATTTGCTTGGTGTGAAAATGGGGAAACCACGGAAAACCATCTTCAGGGCTGCCGACGGTGGGACTCGAACCCGCTATCTCCCGGGTGCAAGCTCACAGCCAACTCGCCCGGAACCTTAATTACAGGGTTGAATTACAATATTATAGTAACTGCTAAAACATCTAGTCTATGTGTATTAATTTGTTTATTAAAACAAAATATGTAACACAAATCATGTTCCTACAAAAGATAATTTCGCATTTGAGACTGTAAATGATTAAGTACCATGACCCCCCCACCTCCACCAAATTCACATCCCTACTAATATTTTAAACCAATTTCCATACAATTACTAATATAACTGTTACCATGCATTTAAATAAGAGATACAATGCTGTGATTTTTCATTTAGGCCTACTGTAATTTTGTTAACTTTACCATCGCAAGTAGTACTGCTATATTTATGGCCCTTATTAATATTATCACAGTATTATAAAAATACTGCTCAGACAATTTTTCGAAGGTACGAATAAATGCTACCGAGCTCGATGGCTGCAGCCGTTTAAGTGCGGCCATTATCCAGTATTCGGGAGATAGTGGGTTCAAATCCCACTGTCGGCAGCCCAGAAGATGGTTTTCCGTTGTTTCCCATTTTCGCACCAGGCAAATGCTGGGGCTGTACCTTAAGGCCACGGCCGCTTCCTTCCCACTCCTAGCCCTTTCCAGTCCCATAGTCACCGTAAGACCTATCGGTGTCAGTGCAACATAAAACAACGTGTATAAAAAAATTGCTCTTCTAAATTGGTCGTCCTGTACATAAGTCCCCTGTTGGATCTTCGGATCTTAAAATCGTACTCGATTCGAATAATAATAATAATAATAATAATAATAATAATAATAATAATAATAATAATAATAATAGCTGCCGGTAAGCTAGGGGCTACCTGGCCGAGGCGGTAAAGGCGTGCTCGGTTCGCCCGGAAGGACGTGGGTTCGAATCCCCGTCAGGAAGTCGTAAAATTTAAGAAACGAGATTTCCACTTCCGGAGGTGCATATGGCCCTGAGGTTCACTCAGCCTACATCAAAAATGAGTACCAAGTTAATTCCTGGGGGCAAAGGCGGCCGGGCGTAGAGCTAACCACTCTACCCCATCACGTGCCGAGGTTAACAAAGGTGGAAGCATTTACCTTCCACTCCTCCAAGGGCCTTCATGGCATGTACGGAAGTTGCTTTGCTTTCGCTAGTAAGCTATGCGTTATCCTGAGGAAGAACATATTTGTTTTTACGTCCCAATAACTACTTGTACGGTTTTCGGAGACGCTGGGATGCCAGCATTTTGTCCCGCAGGAGTAAATATACCGACATTAGGCTAACTTTCAAATACCACCGGATTGAGCCAAAATCGATCCTGTTAAGTTGGGCTCAGAAGGCCTGCGCTCTACCCTCCGAGCTATTCAGCCCAGCAGGAAGATGAAATAATTTTGAGATTAATTAATGATGATAGAGAAGTTGTTTGCTCTGAACAAGTGATGGCAGGCTGTGCACCTCCCTCCGGGTCTCCAACATGAATTCCCTTTCGGTGGGATTGACATCGACGAATATTTCACATCAGAAGTCTTCAACTCAAATTCATAACATGTATATAAATAATCTATTTCTCTAGTACTTCTTTAAGCGAAGTAATCATACGTCAAGTCTACGCCTATGAACAACGAGGAATCTCATTTTTTCAGTCTTTCATTTGAAAAGTAGACATCTTCAAACTTCGAAGGGTCTGAACTCTATATTTTCCTTTAAAATAAGAATTATTACGGCCAAGCATGCACCCTGAAGTTGTTTGGAGTGAATATCCGTTGGAGACATTTATCCATGGTCAGGCTTAAGGCTAACAGCCAACTTCTTCCCGTCCTAACACAGATGATCACAGACGTGACTCAACGCGAGCGCCGGACCCAGGTCGATCGTGTCACCACTGTCCAGGTCTGGGCAGACCACAACGCGCTTCGAATACTAATAGCCCTCTCTACTTAAATTATGCCATGAACAAGTGGTTAAGTGACCTTCGAGGGTGGACATAGCATGTGCATTGGAATTTAATCAACTTCAGAGTGTGCCTGGCTATTAAAACAAATAAATGATTAAAAAACACATCTTTCCGATAAGGATTAGGCCCAATGACTTGTTCCGGCTTCAATACATCTTCCTTGCTCTTAATCCGTCTCTCTTACTGGAGGGGGCGGTACTGATATGCAAGTTTGGCACGTCTGCTATGGTTTATGTGTTCTACATATTATTTTCATTTTGTTCAGTGTACGTTTGCTCTAGCATTCGTCTGATTTACAGTTCTTGGCTGATCTCTTTCCAAATACTGTCTATACAATCTCTAACTCCTCGTAAAAAAACTCATTTCGGATGCCTGGATGTAGGTCTTATTACTGCTTTCCAGTACCAAAGTTCCACATACATAGTGCAGAGTCAGTACTGCAAAGACAAATATTTGAGAACTGCAAGGGATGAAAATCGGACCTCAAACGCTTGAACGACCTTCAGTCTAGCCGTGTATAAATTGTGCAGTCTGAACGAGGCCCAAGTATCAAACATATATAGGCCTGTGTAGGATAGGTACTACCCAGTACTTTTCTCTGTAGTCTTGTCAGACAAGAACGACTTCCAAGTTTCCAAGTAAGCAAAAATCTTCAATTCACTTCCTAATACACACAATCTAGTTATATCTGTGGATCAGTGGCAGAGGGCTAGCCACCGGATCCACATATCACAGGTTCAAACCCGGCAAGGAGGTGGTCGGATATTTTAAGGACGGGAGAAAGTCCATTCGGCACTCCAGATTGTACCATATCTGCACACAAAAGTTGTCTGGTGACACACTGTGTGTTTACACGACAAATTAATTGAAACCCAGGCAAAGATCGCCTAAGGGATATCCGTTTCCCTGCCACCTGGTAAAGCAGAACATGAAACTAGCACGCACACAGCCTAAATGGCGTCAAATCAAAATACCTACATTGTAGCCGAGACCATACGATTATTCATTCAACTTCGCTAATCGTCCAACTAGGCACCACGATAAGCCTCACCTTACATTCTGGCATTTGTTACTTTTTTGCTTGATCCACATCGTCTTCATTAGCTCAATGTGTTTAGTACGACGTTCTTCTGTCCATTTCGCACCAATTGCCGGTTTTTCGTCCCGGAAAGTCCCAAGTTCTGATAGCTGCTCTGAAAAGATTTCGGTCGTATGCATCTTCTGCTTGTATGCCCAGTTTTTAACGATCTTTCTTGACATTAACGTACCATGGCATTGCCATTTTTGGTTTTGAGTCAAATATACTGAAGATACGTTTCGTCCAGCGAGAGTCGGATCATCCGTCGTCTATGACCGTAGAAGCGAACTCTGCCTTTACGCATTGTGCCCGTGATCTTTTCTATCTTAGAGTATACGTCTTGCCTGGATTTTCTAATATAGATGCCATTTTTGCGGTTTTGGGCCAAGTGTGGTGTGTAGGATCTTTCTTTCTTTCCTCTCTAAATCCACGAACAAACATTTCTCGAACATGATAAGGCATTCAGATGCATACAGCGATACTGGTTTGATGACAGTGTTGTGACGAATTTTTGTGTTGCTGCGGGTTGTTTGGAAACAGACTTCAATTTTCTTGATTTTTGCTGCGATGGCCTCTTCGTCAAGTCCATTTTGCTGGATCCATTTCCCAAGGTACTTAAATTTATTAACATTGTTTATCGTTCCATATTTGGTGTTTAGTTGTGCCGTATCATCTTTGATGTTCGACATTACTTCAGTCTTTTGAAAGGAAATTTGTAAACCTGTTTGTTCTGCTACTTCCTTCAACAAATTGATCTGTTCTGTCGCACTTTCAAAATTTTCTGTCAACAGTACTATGCCACAGCGAACGCTAAGTAATCTATTTCTACTCCGTTTTTCTCTGTCCCAATCCTTAAGGGTCTGTAAAGGTTTCTTTCTTTTGATGTCTTTCGCCACTCCTGCATTACCTTCTCAAGTACGCAGTTCAACAAAAGAGGTGACAGCCCATCTCCCTGTCAAACGCCTGTCTTGATCTCAAAGGTTTCAGAGACACCCCCTTGGCACTTTACTTTGGATTTGGTATTAGTTAGCGTTGCCCTTATTATAGCCAGCAGTTTCTCATCGACTCCTATTTCTGCAAGTATGTTAAGCAACACATCACGGTAGATGGAGTCTTATGCTTTCCTGAAATCTACAAATGTCGGTACATAGGTTCGACCTCTCAGCATATGATATATTATTATGGTTTTTAGGTTAAGTATTTGTTATGCACTTGATCGGCCTTTCCGAAAACCTGCTTGTTATTCTCCGAGTTTGTGTTCAACTTCTTGTTCTAGTCTTTCAAAGATGGATAGTGAGAGGATCTTGTATGCTACTGACAAGAGAAATACCACGGTGGTAGTTCACATCTCGTATTTCCTTTGTGTAAAGGATAGATCGAAGCTAGCTTCCAGTCCGCTGGTAGTTTACATCTACAATGGTTTGATGTAGGATGCCAATTGCTTCTTCCGGAGCGTGTTTCCACAGTTCCGCAATCGTGCAGTCTTCACCGGGAGCCTTGTTATTGTTCAGTCTCTTTATGTAGCGTTTGATTTCACCACGATGTGATGGAAAAGATGGCAGGTTTTCGCTCACTGGTTTGTTTGTTCTGATGGGGCTGGCTGATTTTTCACAGTTTAGAAAGTCGTTAAAATACTTAGCAGGTTCTTTTTCATTTGATGTTGCAAGAGTTCCATCTTTCCTTAGAAAGCAAACGGTAGGTGCCTTGTTTCCTTGTACCGTCTTTTTAAAATTTCTGAAGTATTCACGGGTCTCACTATCAAAGTCTTGTTCAATCTTGTCCATTAGTTCCCTTTCATACTTGCGTTTCTCACTGCGTATTATTTTTGCTGTTTGTGCTTGTTGTGTTTTGTACATTTTCCAATCTTTTTATTATTATCATTTAATAATGAGTAATAAACGCGCCAGTTTGAACGGCGTGGCTGTGTTGTATAACTAAGTTTAGCAACACTGGCCCAGAACTTTCCGACCGAAGTGATGCAATCGGCGAAACGTATTCTTTCCGTTTCAAAGATCCGGTGGCACTTTGTTTCGATTTCAGTTCCATTCTCCGAGTCGTTTGCTTCAACATGTTCTCCTGTGGGATCAATTTCCAACGCCTTGGCGTCCACAAGATAGTGGTGACAGCGGAGTTAATTCCTTGTTCGGGTTTACTGATTCGAGGCAAAAATTATAAGTAAATATTAATTCAGTAACTGAATTAGGAAACAAATTTTTATTTCCACGAGATAGTAGATTGGGAACTTCCTTAAAATACGCAAATATGACTCTTTGGGATTGAAATGTTTGTTTACGGTTCACACGAAAAGACATTAGAGAGCTAGTTCTCTAGGCCCAAAACTAGCATATGGTAGATTGATCGCTGTGTTCACCAGATGTGAAAGGTAAAATCCAGGCAGCTTATCTGATCAAATAGCGGATGCTTAATATATACACAGCTGCCAATGATTCTGGTTTTACATCCCACGAACTATTTTTACGATTTTCCGAAATACCACGCTGCCAGAAATTTTGTCTCGCAGTTCTTTTGCGTGCCAGTAAATCTACCAACACGACGTCACGTTTATGAGCACTTTCAAATCATCCGACTAAGCTGAAATCTAACTCGCCAACTTGGGCTCAGAAAGCTAGTGCTCAACCGTCTGAGCCACTCAGCCCAGCTATCGACGATGTAACTATGCAATTACGCCTGTTATTAATGTAGGACTACTTACGTAATTAACAAAGGATTGCATATGCGAGTTATATCAGATGAAGACTGCACAAAGCGAATAACGCCCGGATTCAATAAAAAGACTGTTCGTTATTTCAACTGGAAAACACAGTGTTGCTAGTTCCCATCACATTTCAAATACACTCAACGGTACCAAGAAAACATGTCGCCTTCAGCTGTGAACCAGCAACCATAAGCTAAGAATGCCAGCAATTAACCACCTCGAGCATTCGTTCGTAAAGTAAGCTGAAATCCCTGTTCCGTTGCTATCTGCCCCACTGATTGTTTATGTAACTTAAACCAGACAGTAACCTTCTCTACTACATCATTTGCGAACAAAAAGAGTGAAGCAACCGAGGTATGAGCCAGCGACCTGTCTGCGCTCACTGAAGTGTGCTGTTCGTCAAGGACGCGGCGAACAGGACGAGGTCGCCAATGAAGCGCAGTAACGAACACGCACGCTGAGTCACGCCTTCCAGCACAGACACCTCTCTCTACTAGTGCTCCAAATGGGCGAGATCTGCGACCGCTAATAGAATGAGGATGTGGAAGGTTTGAGTCGAAATAGGACCGTCGGCAACACACGATTCCAGTTCCGATCTCTGCATTGTCCATCACGTGTTGTTTGAAATTTATATCATATTTTAATATTGTTAATTATATTATTAATGTGAATTATTATTGTCGGGTGGGTTTACAGAGTCCTTTGGGACCATCTCCATTGGGAGGCAGTTTTGTAAATAAAACAAATAAAAAGAACTACCGAGCTAGATAGCTGCAGTCGCTTAAGTGCGCCCAGTATCCAGTATTCGGGAGATCGTGGATTCGAACCCCGCTGTCGGCAGCCCTGAAGATGGTTATCCGTGGTTTCCCATTTTCACACCAGGCAAATGCTGGGGCTGTACCTTAATTAAGGCCACGGCCGCTTCCTTCCCACTCCTAGCCCCTTCGCCATAAGACCTATCTGTGTCGGTGCTACGTAAAGCAAATAACAAAAACTACCAACAATACTGTTAAATACTAACAGGTGTATGAATATTTAATTTGCACGACCGCATTGTACTCTATTAATCTTTCAGCTGATTAGATCGTAGGTAACAGGTTTATTCAGAACACGCATTCCACTACTTTTAGTGAGCTACAGTAGATTTCAATCAAGGCATAATGAGCTTAACAACAGAAGACTACTTGTACCGTCTGTATGAACCAAAACGGAATGTAATGGAATGGAATGTATAGACCTTTAGCATCATCATCATCATCCTCCTCCTCCTCCTCCTCCTCCTCCTCCTCCTCCTTTCCACTCTAAGGCGTGGAGACAGTGAGAGATGACCCATTTTAAGAGTACAACACTGTCCTGTAACTTACATTCTAAAAGAAAAAGGTGATACTGTATGGTGTTCAAAATAATTTGTGTTGAACTTATCTTTGTATTAACTATATAATATAGTACCATCTTGTATAGTTGCCCGGCTCCATGGTTAGCGTGCTGGCCTTTGGTCATAGGGGTCCCGGTTTCGATTCCCGATAGGGTCGGAAATTTTAACCATCAATGGTTAATTTAGCTGGCACAGGGCCTGGGTTTATGTGTCGTCTTCATCATCATTTCATCCTCATTACGACGCGCAGGTCGCCCACGGGTGTCAAACCAAAAGGCCTGCATCTGGCGAGCCGAACATGTCCACGGACACTCCCGGCACTAAACGCCATACGCCATTTCATTTACCTCGTACAGTTGACTGAACTAAGGACAGTTCTCAGATAAAGTACGCTATATGAACCTTACTTATTATGGTCACCATCCCCTTCCTCTTTCAATCACTTTTGCGTGGCTCTGTTGATGAGTACAACGTATTCAGGAGTAATAAATTCATAATGGAGGAACACTGATAAGTTAATTATAAGCCGCGGTACATTCCAGAATAAGTCAGACTCCTCGACTAAATGGTCAGCACAGCGGCCATCAGCCGCATTTGATCAATTCTCTAGCTCGGGGGCTGATTGTGATCATCTTAATACAGATATGCGTTTACACACACATTACATTACCAACCACCACAGAAAGACGCAATAGTGAAAAAATCTCTCCACATAAAAGTCTGCGTCAGGCCGGATCCATTTTAGTGATGGGCAGGAGATTTCACGTTCACCAATCAGAATAACTGTTTCCCTGTCGCGTTACTTTTTAGTCTTTTCCCCAATAAATGTCTGGTCACTCATTTATTTTGCTTTGCATAAATTAAGTTGATATACACTGCGTACTTTATATTTTAATGTCACTACCTTGTAGAAATAGTTCTAAGATTGTGTAGACAATATGGTGGTTGCCCTAGGAGAGTAACACTGGTACACTTGTTCGTAGTTGTACTCGAAGATCATAAAGTTAGGAACAGATCACTTCCTGCGCTACGTGGTATTTTCTACATTCTAGGATTAAATTATTTAAGTCTGCCACACATGCGGGATTCTATTTGGAATCTATGGCTATATGGTCAGTAGGCCAAACGCCAATTAATGGAGAGCAAAAAAAGTAAGTTCTTGAAAATATTCAAGGACACGAGTAATCGAGGCTTGAGTGAACGGTTCCGGGCGGCCCGTCCAATCAAAGTGGGTAGCGAAAACACGCGTAAACCGATGCAAGCGAAGTAGAAGTTATTGTGTGCAGAATATACAGTAGTTCCTTATTAGTACTGTACATGGCACTTCGATCCGTCCAATCCGTAAGTGATTAGGAAGTATTTGGCAACCGGCGTTGTTATAAGGTGAGTTTGCTATTAATATACCTAATTAAATTATCTAGAGCTAGATTGGGATAATCCCCTACGTTGAGAGAGAGAGAGAGAGAGAGAGAGAGAGAGAGAGAGAGAGAGAGAGAGATGAGAGACGCATGCAGTTTCCTCAAGAACTATAGTTTAGGAAAATAAACATTAAAGTCAAGCATACTTTATGGTTTGATTGCCACTTACTCGAAAGCGGCTTAGACTCGTCATTAATTCCTCTACCATGTTACCATAAAGTGACAAAAGCGAGTTATCATTGCTCGTAAAATAGTGCGGCAATCGTTCTCCCAAGTGCGTAAGGAATAAAACCAATGCAATAAAAAAAGTTTTACAAACGAAAAGAACAGAACAATTGAATTTTGCAACAGATACTTACATAACTCGTTTCGATCATTCGCATTCGACTGGAAATCGAGTACTGTTGCCGGTCGATTATACCGACAGCTTTGGTAAAAAGCAATGTCCAGCGTTACCGCAGGTTTAGAACACAATATACCTCAATAAAAACAAACGATTATGTCACCATAAAATCTACAACGCTTGCATAGAAATGCCTCGCAAACAATTCGAAACCAATCTGCCACCTACCCGGCGGCCGATACTCGTAAACACGCAGTGCACGCTGCGCGTGAAGTCCTGCGTACGGTGCCAGAACGAAACTACGAGAGCCAAACAACCATTGCGCAATAGACAGCAATCTGCTCGCCGCTCCAAGGAAAGAACGAGAAGACGCCCATAAAAGCTCATTCATGTAGAATTGTGGAGTTTTTACTTTATCTTCATACATTTCCTACTTTAAAAATTCAGCTCAACCTTATTCATCTACTTACGCCATTCCACGCCATCTTTCCACCGAAGCTCGTAACATACCGCATTTTCGTAACACAACTAGTTTGTCTGAAATCATCCAGAACAAATCGTGGTGCTTTCCTTTGCATCTTTTCCAGTTCTCAAATCAAGTAATCCTGGTGAGGATCCCCACACACTGAAAGCATGGTCTAATCGGGGTCTTATCAGTGGTTTACAAGTCCTCTCCTTTACATCCTTATTGAAAATGAAAACCTACAACCTGTTTCCAGTCAGTAACCGGGTCAGGGATGGAATTAATGAAGCCCCCACCTCGCGGCGAGGATAGGAATTGTGCCGGCTGCCGAAGGCTGTCGCACTCCTCTAGGGCAATGATTAATGACTGACAAATGAAATGATATTGGAGCGTTGCTGGAATGAAATGTGACAGGGAAAACCGGAGTACCCGGAGAAAAACCTGTCCCGCCTCCGCTTTGTTCCTTTACATCCTTATTACAACCCCTAAATACCCTCATCCCGGGACCGAATTTTGATGACCTAATAAATGCCGTAAACTGACCTAAAATTCTCAAGAAATCACTTTAAATGAGCGAGAAATTCATCCTTATTAGGACGCGCAGGTCGCCCACAGGTGCCAAATCAAAAGACCAGCCGCCGGCGAGCCGAACATGTCCTCGGACACTCCCCTCACTAAAAGCCATACGCCATTTTATTTGCAATCCACTTATATTTTTGGATAACACGTGTTAGTGTTTTATTGTTGCCCCTTTTCACTTCTCAAATTTCTCAGGAAGGATCTGACTACCTGTAGAAAAAAACAAAAAAAAATGCCCAGCTGAATTATGAAATAATTTTCCTTCAAAGGACAGCTTTATATAGCTTTCGTTGGCATTCTAACACTAAGTGAACATCACACAAATAAATAAAACTCTCGTTATGTAAAACGAAACTAACACCACGTACTGCATGTATATAGGCCTATTAGTATTCGGGCAATTCAACAATCTGACTTACTGTGAATGTGTACCAACTCTAATCGCAAGCCCATCCAGATTAGAAGCCATGTCTCGTCCAAAGAGTACTGGTTAAGTGTTGTAGAAGGTCACTTTAGTTTTTCGGTTTTCGAATTGCCGGGCTGAGTGGCTCAGACGGTTAAGGCGCTGGCCTTCTAACCCCAACTTGGCAGGTTCGATCCTGGCTCAGTCCAGTGGTATTTGAAGGTGCTCAAATACGAGAGCCTCGTGTCGGTAGATTTACTGGCACGTAAAAGAACTCCTGTGGGACTAAATTCCGGAACCTCGGCGTCTCCGAAGATCGTAAAAGTAGTTAGTGGGACGTAAAGCAAATAACATTATTATTTATTAGTTTTCGAATTGAGTACTAAACCGTCTGATATTTGAGTATTATTGCTTAATGAAAGCTCGGATGATATTCAGACATATACCTATTTATTTCTCAACATAAACACACAAGGATGACTGCATAACAATGTAATGTAGAACAAAGAAAATTACTTAAAATCAAGAAAAGAGTGTAGCAAATAGCTGAAAATAACAAAAAGGCAACATTGAAAAACTTCCTGAAAAAATACCAAAATGACTAAATAAATACGCATTTCTGTAAATAGGCGGCCATGATCAGCATTTATGTGTAAGTTAGCAATGTGCATGATGCACAAGTTAGAAGATTATGTGTCAACACATCCAGGCCCTGAGAAGTATGAAGAGATATGTAACCTGTAATTACATCCCGTTAACGTAATTACGCCAATGAAGATCTTTCCTTATATCAACGCCTAGGTACTAACAGCAATCCCCATGATGTACCTTTCCTCCACCAACAAAGCAATTAAAACTCTGAGGACTCTTCCTCTGGATGAAACTTACAACCTGACTTTTCATCCCTTCATAGACGTCTTTTTGGAGTTACGCACACTCCTGTAACTTATTTATTACTCTACACAGTATAACAATTTAAAAAAAACTTGTCTGTAATTCGATACTAATCACAAGTACTGTAGTTTCATGGATTCCTAGAATGCCATTGCTGGAATTATTTCTGCCGTAACTATATAGATCCTTCCATTTTTCACTAAAATTAAATATGACTGCTAACTATGCTTGCCATCATTTTGCTCGCATGTTGCTGGGAGCAAGTTCCTTCAACGTCTCCTTTCTGCAAACTTTCTTTCTGACCTGCACGTCTGAAGTAATATAGTCTTCACTATTCCTTACCACCTTTAAGAGGTACATACCTATTTTCACATTCCTCAATAATTGCTTTAAATTATCTCAGACAGTTTACATTTTCACTTGCCATTTTCCATCGATAATTTATTTACTCCCCCCTGCTCTCTTATCAAGCATACGGCAATGTTTATTAGTCCTATATTTTATAACCTTCGTTTCTGTCACACTTACCGAGCTCGATAGCTGCAATCGCTTAAGTGCGGCCAGTATCCAGTAATCGGAAGATAGTGGGTTCGAACTCCACCGCCGGCAGCCCTGAAGATGGTTTTCCGTAGGTTCCCCATTTTCACACCAGGCAAATGCTGGGGCTGCACCTCAATTAAGGCCACGGCCACATCCTTCCCATTCCTAGGCCCTTCTTATCCCATCATCGCCATAAGACCTATATCTGTGTCGGTGCGACGTAAAGCAAATAACAAAATCTATCATACTTCTAATTACGACTAAGACCGCTTCGTGACCACTTACACCATCCATCACTTCAGTTTCTCTGCTGAGCTCACCTCGTCTAGAACATTCTTCCCTCTAGTTGATTCCATTACTTTCCTTACATAGGTCTGTTTTCAGACCTTGCTGTACGGGAGTGAAAGCTGGGTGGACTCAGGATATCACTCGTAAGTTGAAAATCAGACACTAAAATAGCGAGAATGATTGCTGGTACAAACAAGGGTACTCACAATGAAGAGATAAAAGGCTAAGTTAGGAATAAACTCTACAGATGAAGCTGTGCGTATAAAGTAGCTTTGATGGTGGAGTCAGAATGGAGAAGGGTATGTAACACAAGAATAAGGGACTCTGCCTTGGAGGGTAAGAAATACAGAGTGACCAAGGCGACTATAGTTAGACACCGCTCTTATTTAACGGTCAGGATGCTTTTAGATGTTTCAAATTTGAGTAGAACTGGTAGGTATAATTTACTGTGGGAAAATTTTCTCGTCTGACATATATATTTAATAAGATTTACTGGCACGAAGTGTGGAATTAAATGAACTAACCTCGTTAGTAGGTTTTTCATGTATTTAAAAATCTTATTTACATCACGCCGACACACACAGGTTATGGACCTAACATATATGTCATCGGCCCCTAATGGTACGAAATGAGACTAATTGCAATGACAATTTAAAAGTACAAAATTTATCCACTGACCAGAATTCAAAAAACGTGATGAAGAAGAACGAATGGATGAATATGAATTTAAAACAATCAGTGTATGCGACCCGCAATGCCTCATCTTCCCACAAACCATGACTGACCAAGGGACTGCTTCCAAAGCACAATCCTGAATCGATGATGCTTGTTGTCTAAAGGGGTTCAATATCCAGGTCAACGGTCCGTCAAAATGGCACTTATCGCTAGTAAAGTAGAAGCTTTGTATTTCTCAAGTTGCGGTACTAATCAAAGGCAGCGTAAACTCACGGTGTTCCAAACATTATGGTACTACTCACAAGTAATGTACGACGTACAGGTAACGCAAACCTATGGTGTTTCTCACATAATGACGCCATTCCCAGGCAATGCAAACCCATAGTGCACTTCACATAGTGGGTACAAATCACAGGCAAAGTGGGTACAAATCACAGGCAACGCAGACCAACAGGATCGCTCATGAAGTTGTACTAATCACAGGCAACGCCCAGACCCGTGGTGTTTCTCACTTAATGCCACAAATCACACGCAACGTAAGCCCGTGATGTTCCGCATATAGTGGTACTAATCACTGGTACTGGAAACCCACAGTGAACCACTCTGCTGCTACTAATCACAAATCTAAAGTGTACCTAACATAGTGGTACTCCTCGCAAGTAAAGGCGAACCATGGCTTTCCCCGAGTGATGGTACTAATCACAAGTAGTTTCATGGTTCTAATTCAATCATCCCTTGGTCGCCCCTTACGACAGGCAGAGGATACCGCGGGTGTATTCTTCACCTGCGTCCTCCACCCACAGGAGGTTAATTTAAGTTTGAAAAACGTTTTGCGATAAGGCTAATATTACTCCAACAAGTAATGAGAGAGAGAGAGAGAGAGAGAGAGAGAGAGAGAGAGAGTCCTGGAAAGTGGTTCGCAGAACGAATGGAAGTTTTTATCTATCTAGACACTCGCGGCGAGGAAACAAGCAAGTTGCGGGTATAAAAGCAAGACGTGCTTTAAATAGAAATGCCCTGCAGCAACTTGCCACTACTTTATCGATCCTGCTTTGTATGGAAATGTGTTTGCACATAAACTGATGCAAATGCGGGCATAAGAAGTTTTCAAAATGCGACTACGATAAGTCGTGAATCCAAAATACAGGGCAATGAGGCATGTTACTGTGACGTATTGTCACGCCTTTAACAATGTGAATATGCAACGCATACAATTTTTTTTTTTTTTTAAACGCATGGTATTAATCGACAGAAGCTGAAATTGTAATCCGAACGTAGTACCCTAAAATGAAAGATTGCCGAATTTAATTGACTAAATTGTCTCTGCTACGGGCGCGATAGTCTACTGTTGCTGTTACTAGCTTCTCACCAAAGCGGCTGCGGTTCGAATCCCGGCCAATGCAGTAGGATCAGTGTTAGGAGGAAATTCATTGTTAAATCACTTCAGAGTGCAAGAAATGAGGACAGTTCCATAATTTTATGAGAATGGAGTCCTGTGATTTCGATTTCCTGTTAAATGCAATTGGACCAAAAATTACACAAGCAATGTGCATGAGAAGTTATATCCGTACAGGGAGGCTAGCCGTAATTTTCAGTTTTCTTGCTACGGGCGATTCGTACACCAGTCTTCAATACTTTCCTAAGATAACTTATTCTTTTCGAATCCCGCATGATGCTTCGACCGATATTCCCGTCGCTATTTCATACCGAGAGTCATTCTTTTAAATTTTATTATAAAGTGGGCCTTATGTTTCGAATTCCAGATAGTTTCCTCGCTCTTGCAGAGTCCTCTCAGTTTATCCGTCAATTCTTTGGACCACTGCATTGCACTACGAACTGAGGAACTGAAAACAAAAAAATACCACTCTCGAATGAAGATTTTATTATGACTGCCCTGCCCTACACTCAGAAGCGTGCCAACAGCGCGAACCCCGTCCACACTAGCTGCAAAAAGCGCGTGCAATGTCATTTGATGGTTAGCTGAAATACGGATGCCCAGCAGATCGAGGTTTGGTTGCACGATAACTGAAATGCACGCCGCTTTGTTCGCCATTTTGTACACGGGTGTGTAAGCCGCTTTTAAGGTGGAACCTTCAGAAACAAGGAATAATGACAACGGGATTCCAGCTAACTGTACGCTTTCTTTCATTCACTTCCGCCACGCTGCTCTGTCGTTCCTATCCGACTAACTCGTTCTCTTCCGACCACCCACGGCAGTGCAGTATGTTTGCGAAGACGAAAACCGATTTCATATTCCCTTTCCCCAGATCGAAGCTTTTCCTCCCACAAAAAACAAAAGAGGGCTAATAATCGCGGTCACCACCTCCACTAAACTTCAGGTACTCAATTTTTAGATGGTATCAAACAGCACAGCAATGCATCAACTAGTGATTTTTAATGACATGTGGGCGCCGCGTAGAAGCTTCGTGCAGGTCTTTCGTGTTTAAGCCACGTGGGCGACCTGCGCATCTATGAGGGTGAATTCTAATGTTGAAGACTGCATTCACACCCAGTCCCCGAGCAATTGGAATTAATCACTGAAGGTTAAAATCCCTGGCCCGGTCGGGAATTGAACTAGGCAGCCTCTGAATCAAATGTCAGCGCGTTAACCATTAGCCCTTGTGCCGTATTATCTATTTGTAATTATACAGTAGAACATTGTTATATCGACATCGGTTTCAACGACACCTCGTCTATTGCTTCAAACGTTCTGTGGTACCAACATATTCCTCATGAAGTGTTTCCCCCTTGCTTAATACGATAAAAATTCAATATGCTTCTACCTCGCATACTAAGTTATTTTACAGTTTAGATTAAGATTCCTGCATGGCAGAAATCCTATCAACTGAAGAAATAAATACCGCGAAAGCTGATGTCGATGATAGGGATTTTAATTTTGTTATATGAACTGCTGCGAAAAATAAACTGTAATATTTTGGACCAAGTTGACTATGAAACACGTGCAACAATAGATGATAGACTAGTTACAACGAAGGCACAAACGGACGACGATGTGGTGAGTGAAGTGAACAATAAATAACAAGGGCCACAATGAAGAGGGGAAGGAAGAAAAAAAATCCACCAGTGAGAGATGCTCCCAATGCCATCAAAGTTGTGAACATGGTCTACGAAACTAGAGAAGCGTGCACTCAAGCTGTAACTCGAATTATGAACATAGAACGTAATGTATAAGGTGTGTATTGGGCAAGCACGAGAAGGCAGGTAAAAAAAACTGAGTGCCTACAGTAGTAAGTCTAACAGTACGAGCGAAGATAACATCTGTTCTGTATGTTGTACAATCGCGATCACAAGAATTCCGAGTAGAAAAGGAAACAGGTAAAGTTTGGGCGAAGATTTTGGCCAACCCTGAGGATGAAGGAGAAGTAACCAAGGCAACGGCACATGTGTTCGTCTTTCAGGAGGTGTGGCTTACGCCGAGAGTTCACTCCCAACTCCATTTGAGGGAGGGGGGGGGGGGAAGGGTGATTAAGATGTTTCTATGGTTTAACATTCTGGCTGGCTGTACTTGAATTGCGATGAAGTGTGCACGATGTAATCCCACCCCACCATATGGCATTTAATTGTTTGATCAGCGCTGACAATAACTTCATAGGAACGGTTTTCCAAACGCCCTTGCGTCTCTAATAATTATAATTATTTAATGCCAGGTTATTTTTACTTTGGTTTTTAGGATAAAAATTAGTAGTAGTAGTATTTAACAGAGCCTATATTGACGAAAATAAGGGTAATTCTTTCTTACGGTGGTTGAGCGCGATGCCATTTGATAATGAAGTCATAGTCGAAACCGTTAACATTTCAGCCAGACTTCGCACACAAGAATTACAAAGAAACTGGAGAACTTGACCCTCAATGAGCTGACATAGGCCTACACATTACGTCTGTTGCCTTGAAGGAGCCGTGTGGTTCCTTCCTTCATTTCCCTCTCCCTTTATTGTCGAGCCAGTGGGACATGTGGGCGGGCGGGGAAGCAAGTATCTTCCCCTCCGCATGTGTTTCGTTCATCGTACTTCGTTTTCTCCACCTCCCCTCACTCATCAGATGCGTGAATATGTTAACGCGTCTAATGGACGTGACCAATGAGAGAGAGAGAGAGAGAGAGAGAGAGAGAGAGAGAGAGAGAGAGAGAAAGCAGGTACTGGGTGGTTCTGAGGACCGTTACTGATTTCTTGCCTGAAATGAATATTTCTGACCACGAGATACTTAAGATTTCGAGTATACAGTACATACTTAAATTTCGTTCTTTAACATCAGGCTTAAAATTAAATAAGCATAGCAGCTCAGAAAACAAAAGAATGAGCGCGTAATACTTTATGTTCGTCGAACTTAATGAACAGTCTATATCTACAGGTACAGCAATGTTTGAGAATTTTTTTACTATACTATCTATATTTTTTAATGCTATTTGTTCGGGGCGTCGGCCCATGTGGATCTTTTGCCCCTACTGGCACCATACTGTATGAACCTGCGTGTAATTGGAATGGCGGTAGTGTGGAATGTTGTGTGTGAGGAACGGAAGATTAAGGACGTCACAAACACCCAGTCCCCAGGCCAGGGATATTAACCATTACAATTAAAAACTCCTGACCCGACCAGGAATCGAACCCGGGGTCGCCGGGTGACAGGCGGACGCGTTGTCCCCTACACCGCGAGGCCGGACGTGCTATCTATATTAAGCCAAATTAAGTTTTAATCTATCATTTTTCCACCTCACTCGACTGGTAACATAATTTTAGGTTAAATCGACACTAGACAATCATCAGGTCCCTCGTATGGTGTTATAACAATGTTCCACTACATATTTTATGTGTCATGCACTGGACATGAAGGTCCTTTTCAACGTTAGCTATACTGAAAGTCAACTCCAGACCTAAGCGGTCCCTTTGATGTTGGCCAGACTCCTGGTCAGTGAAGAGGTTTCCGCAGTGGTAAATAGTCCTATGTTTGTTGCTTGTTGTTGTAGTCAGGAGCTTCCCTCAGTTTGGTCAGATATTCTGGTGAACTCACTTGACTAATTAAGAAATTTTGCGCTGTAAAAATATGGAAAACATTTCACAAGTTGTATGTTATTCGGGTTCTTTACCAACTCTTATATTTCATACCAGATGGCTGTGAATAGTTACTGTTCTCGGTAGTGTATGTAACAAAATAAATAATTATTTAACATGAGTTTGATATCTTATTGCATTGTGTACTTAAAGCTTTGTTCGAGTTCATTCCATTGATGTATAATTCACATAATTTTTACGGCGTTGAAGATGGATCCAAGAAAACTGTTGGCAGTACTGCCATAATGGCTGCCAGCCGTGAGCAACACGTGGGTGATGCTGTGACGCTTGAGTCGCAAGTGAAATACGTTAAAGCTAATAAAAAAAAAGGGAAGGGGGGGGGGGGGGCGAGAATTATGTAGGAAGTCTAAACAAATTGTTATTAACGTTTACATTAGCCTACGAGATGAGAATCCGTTGTGGACTGTGGAAAAAATGGTTTTAAAAAAAGGAACGGTATGGGTATAGGATCCTTAGCGTACTCGAAATAATAATAATAATAATAATAATAATAATAATAATAATAATAATAATAATAATAATAATAATAATAAGTACTTTATTTTCGTAACAGCCCTCTATCGGCAGAAATGTAGCCGTGAAGGGATTATGAGTTCGTTTTTACTTTCCAAATGAAGAGAGTATAATATTTACAACATTCCTGGAAACAATGTATTTTGCAATCCCACTCATAGGTGGGTTTTCAGCTTGTTGAACTGTAAGAAACTGCCACCGACAGTCGTTGCACGAGAAAGGAATCGTATACTTATGTCGTCATACTTTTCATTGCAAGCCCCCATGTGCCTCAAACAAACTGCATTATGAAATAATAAATCTTTCTCTCTTACCTCGGTATTCACCAGTAATCCGTAGGTTTTACATGGTCAATAAAGGAATAAATAGGCATGGTACGTAATCAAAGTACAACTATAAATGATTTATTTTGATGCTACATATTTGACAATTAAGTACTTGTCAGATAGACGACGATGATGCTTGTTTAGAGGGGCCTAACATCTAGGTCATCGGACCCTAATGGTACGAAATGAGACGAAATGCAATGACAATTAAAAAGTAGAAAATTCATCCACTGACCAGAATTCAAAACGTGATTATGAAGAATGAAGGAATGAATATGAATTTAAAACAATCAGTGGATCCGACCCGCAATGCCTCACCTAACCAGAAACAATATTACGGACCAAGGGACTGTTTCCAAAGCACAATCCGGAATCGATGATGCTTGATGTCTAAAGGAGTTCAATATCCCTGTCAACGGTCCCTCATAATGACACTTATCGCTAGTAAAGGAGAACTATGGTATTTCTCCGGTTGCGGTATTAATCAAAGGTAGCGTAAACTCACGGTGTTGAGAACATTATGGCACTACTCACAAGTAGTCAGACGCACGACGTCAATAATAAGCTGGCTATGGCGGAGAAGGAGAACCGAGACGGGAAGGGGAAACAGGGGACGTGTTCACATGCGGAAGGATACTTTTCCTCAGCTCTTGAGTTGACTTTCAGTATGGAACCATTGAAACATCAAGTCACGCAACTACAAGAACGAGTCTTTCAAACAGCAGAAATTACATGAAGTATAGGTTACTCCAAGGTTAGAAATTCCATCACGGCTAATGACATTAAGTGAAGAAAGAGCAATGAAACTTCTGCAGTTATTTTGCAACTGAAGAAAGGGCACGAGAAAGTACACCAGTCACTTTCGGCGACACAAGGTTTCCAACGTAGTTCTCTTCAACACTCAAGAGTGCGGCAGAAAAGTGCCATTGTGGGATGCTCTAGGCCTACTCAATTCAGTTATTTTCGTCGCTCTTAAGATTTGCAATACGTTCAACCAATGTGGTAGTGACACAATTAAAAAAAAAACAGTAGTAGCAAAGTGCTTTCAGCAAGATACAGGTAGCTATATTGCTGCTTCTCTCTAAAGCAAAGATGGGTAGTTTCCATCAACTGGTAGAATTAACAAGGTCAATTTGTAAATATATCTAAACGGCAATTTTTAGTAAATAATGTTTTTCTTTACGTCCCACTAACTACTTTTATAGTTTTGAGAGACGACGAGGTGCCGGAATTTAGTCCCGCACGAGTTCTTTAACGTGCCAGTAAACCTACCTACATTTGAGCACCTTCAAATACCACTGGACTGAGTCACGATCGAACCTGCCAAGTTGAGCCACTCAGACCGGCAAATTACATTTTAAATATGCCATTATAGTGTACTAAACCAATCTACCGTATTTTTCATTTTATCTTGACGTAACATTCTACGACATGGCCAGATTAAGTAACGTAAAGCTAGAAGCTTCCTTCCATCCACATACAGTACCGGTGTAACGGTTCAAATCCCGTTACAAACATTCCTCTGTATTATTATTATTATTATTATTATTATTATTATTATATCTGTATTATTATTTGATTCAATTCTATAATCTGATTTCGATATGAAATAACTGATTATAGCTTGCTTCACTGTATTTAATTTATTGTGTGTGTGTGTGTGTGTGTGTGTGTGTGTGTGTGTGTGTGTGTGTGTGTTAGCATTAAGATAATGTAGAGTGAGATTTGTGCCTAATATCAGATACGGATATATTTTGTGAAACAACTATAAGACATTGCAACATACCGTGCAATACTGTTACAGTAACTGTCGAGTCGTCGCTCTGTCATTGTATGCATTGAGAAGTATGAGATAATTTAGGGAGTTCCTAATTTGACTGAGGCTATTTCAACACAATCTGTAATACTTGGGAGCAGGGTTTGAGTGATATCATGGACTGTTTTAATTATGACGTGGGTGTTATACCATGTGACAACTAGTGTCTGTATAAGGAGCAGTATCCCATAGCGGGGAGTCAGTTGGATGGAGTCTCGGTCGATGGACAGTCATATGAAGAGTGAGGCCACAGGTGGTCAGTCAGTCAGTCAGTCAGTCAGTTGAAGGTAGAGCAGTGATAAGGATACGTAGTCGTCAGTGAACAAATGGATTAAAATGTTCAGAGTGTGTTTCGTGTATCTCTTCGGTCGAGTTTTGTGTCACTTCGGTGACAGCCGAATACTGAGTCGTCGTAATGCAGACGAACAGTTATCCGTGAATTACTCGTAATGTTGATTGTGTAGTGTAATGGAATTTTCAAGCCATGCTATATCTCGTTTGTGAAACTAAAAGGATACTTCACCAAATTAGGTGTGATATGACTACACCTGATACCAACTCAAAGGAATACGTCATAATACTGAAAGTGTTCAAGGTAGTTAAGTGAAACAGTGAGGGATACATTTCTTGTACGACTTTTAAATGTCCGGTCAAGAGGATTTCAAATTTAATGCCTACAGTTTCTTTCAGTTGTAATTTCATAGTTTTATATTATGCAAATTATCGCAGCAAATCTCGCTATTTAAATTCTAAATATAAAAAATATATTTTGTTTAGTATGAACTACAATTAATTGTTTTATTTCGATGGTAGATCAGATAACCTCAAATTTTAGTTGGGAAACCAAACGAAAATGTCCTCTTTCCCAGAACCTATATGTTATGCTGTCAAAGTAAGCTTATTTTATTACCCTACACCCTAGAGATATTCAAGGTTCTCATTATATTATCCTTACATTTATTTGTAGCTGGCGCCATCAACAATTGTATGAGTAAATAATCAGGTAAGAACAAGGAGAGACTACATAGTCCACTGATTGAGTATTTTATTTCACGAATATTTTAATTCTGTTGCATTTTAAATTAGTGAGCAATCACGCCGCATACTCGACGTAATGAAATGAGGGGCGGTAAATTTATGCGTTACAATTACACATATGTGTAGGCGCATATATGGCCTATTATTTAGATTCCTCTTGGAGTTTTATAACGTAAATACAACATAGAATATACCCATGTACACATTTAGTTCAGAGGATAATTTTGCCCCGAGGTCGGGGTCAGTGCGATCTCTGTTTTTCTTAGATAGTTCAATACTGTTGTACTTGTCTTAAGATTTACTACAATGATGTATAATCTTTGCCATATGTTTGGAACAATGTATTCAATATCTGGGAATAGCAGAGGAATATCAAATTGTATATGAAATGAAATAATTCAGAAATTGGTTTATCCATTTATTTATTCAAAACAAGGTCCAAAAATGAAATGTTAAATAATTGTTTTGAAGGACACATGAAATAATAAAACATCAGTAGGATTTCTACCTGCCCCGAAGGATATGTTTTGAAACTAGTACAGATGGCGTCAATTACGCATTACGCGCTGCTTATTTGTCTATGCTCCCATAACGCTATATGGCTTGGACTTCCCAGAGGACAGATTGTCAAGATGAATGGCATGCAGTACCTGCACGAATTTCTTTGAGTTAAACTTATCGTAGAAACAAAACAATGTGACTATAGAAATTAAATGTAACCTGAAATGAGTCAGTAAAACTAGTCATTTTTGTAACTCGACAGCCCCTCAGGTATAATTCTAGCCTGGTCTCCACTACATCCGCAAAGTAGTCCACGATATTTCGACCTCGGAAAATTTCGCGAAGAGAGATTGGCAGGCTTATCTCACACATTTAAAATACGCTAACAGGCATTTTAAAACAACACACCGTAATTAATACAGAACCATACAAATACAGTTTTCAGACAACACTTGTACGACTAGATGACGCTTCTCCTGCTAGCCAAAACAGATTCAAATACAATACGCAGCAGGATATCATACCTTCAGACAGAGACACTGTGTGGCCGAGCTGGAGGCCTTAGTTCCGAATCCTCAGCCTCGTGAAACTATTTGAAGAGTTACTGATGTGAGAAGTAGTGGTTTCGATCATTAAGGCGAAACAATACGACTGATGTCGTCACAGTGACATCTAAGCACTCCCAATATCTTCAGGCCATCAAGATGGGCAGCACTCGTCCCGGCAGCCCCTTAATGAGTTTTCTTTTTTTTTTTTTGCTAGGGGTTTTACGTCGCACCGACACAGATAGGTCTTATGGCGACGATGGGATAGGAAAGGCCTAGGAGTTGGAAGGAAGCGACCGTGGCCTTAATTAAGGTATAGCCCCAGCATTTGCCTGGTGTGAAAATGGGAAACGACGGAAAACCATTTTCAGGGCTGCCGATAGTGGGATTCGAACCTACTATCTCCCGGATGCAAGCTCACAGCCGCGCGCCTCTACGCGCACGGCCACTTAATGAGTTTTACGTACCACGAGAAGAAAAACGTTTTTCATTTGGCTTTACGTCGTACCGACACGGCCAGGTCTTACGGCGACGATGGGATAGCATAAGCCTAGGACTGGGAGGGAAGCGATCGAGGCCTTAAGTACAGTCCCAGCATCTGCCTGGTGTGAAACTACGGAAAGCTATTTTCAGAGCTGCCGACAGTGGGATTAGAGTCCACAATATTCCGAATGCAAGCTAACAGCTACAGGGTCCGAACAGCACAGGCAACTCGCTCAGTAATAGTAGTAGTAGTAGTAGTAGTAGTAGTAGTAGTAGTAGTACCGGACACCTGACAAAGTTGTACGACGCATTTTACACTCCCTGAAACAAAACGATACCTGTCCACGAAAGAAAAATCACTGAATAGAAAGGAACTATCAACGTAATGCAATAAATCAATTAAGAAAGTAGCAGTCAAGGAAACACACTAATCACCATTCCTTTTGTCATCGTTTGACTCGTGAGTATGCGTATTAAGTTATTAGCATACAGATAGCAGTGCGCGTTACTATAATTATTATGATCTGCTCTGCAGCACAATGAAATTTTCAGCAAATACTACATTGTTTCAATACTGTCAACACCTACTTTCATTACGTATAAGAGGTATACTTTTCAAAGTTATAAAAGTTTCAATTTTCAATGCGCGAATTAAAACAGCACTGTTCTAGTAGTGGTGGCAGCAGGGGCAGTAAGAGAAAGCTCCAGTGGCATTTTGTCCAAGTACATCACACATTACTTCTTCAAATATTTCTCCATTTTCTTCCTCAATACTTTTAATTTCTAGTGTCAGCAGCAATGTTACCTGTGGGTGGAAAATACAATACAACTACGGAAACCCTTGCCTGCCGTAAAAGGCGGCTCGACTTCCGGTGGAAAACGAGTAGCGACCACGTGGCCGCCAAGTGAGTACCGCACCTCACTTTCATAGTTCTCGTTTGACGGCCACCAGTGAAAACTAGTTCTCTACCGATCACGATCACAACAGATTTAATTTTATCGTTCATTATTTCTCTTTCTTTAAAGAGAAAATGGGACAAAAGAGTAGCGTTACAAAAATGTTGCAATGTTTGGGTTGGGAAGAATTGAGAGAAAGAAGAAGAGCTGTTCGACTAAGTGGTATGTTCCGAGCTGTCAGCGGAGAGATGGCGTGGAATGACATTAGTAGACGAATAGGTTTGAATGGCGTCTATAAAAGTAGGAAAGATCACAATATGAAGATAAAGTTGGAATTCAAGAGGACAAACTGGGGCAAATATTCATTTATAGGGGAGTTAGGGATTGGAATAACTTACCAAGGGAGATGTTCAATAAATTTCCAATTTCTTTGAAATCATTTCGGAAAAGTCTAGGAAAGCAACAGATAGGGAATCTGCCACCTGGGCGACTGCCCTAAATGCAGATCAGTATTGATTGATTGATTGATTGATTGATTGATTGGGATGATTATACAGTACTTCCTCTTAAACGAATAAGCTACATAATCTTGTACAAACAATAACAGGAGATTCTGCTAATGCATCACATGACAAGGAACCAATGTCCACTTACAACCACCAGAGATTCATTTTTTTCGTTTTTACTTTTTAACGTTGCACTAATATAAGTTTTCAATGAGGGTGAGATAGAAAAGTGTACAATAGCTTAAAGTAAGGATCCCTGCCTTATACATCTTACCACTTTTCAATTCTTAAAAACATGACAAAAATCAATGGACCTGATTGGTGGTCAAGTTTGAGAATTACGGGTTTTTTTATTGTACTTCGTGGCACCGTATGTTTTTTCTTCTTCATCCGCAAACCTGTGTTACTCAACTTTCTCTATCAACTGAAGCCAAATTCATTTACGTTCATATACCAAGAATTTCAACAGTATTATTTATTTGACTCCTATTCTGCAAGAAAAGTGATGGGATAGCAATGTAGTATCTATACGTCAGCTACAGGCGCTGCCTAGCCGAAGCGGTAAAAGCGTGCTCTGTTCATCCGGAAGGACGTAGGTTCGATTCCCCATCACGAAGTCGAAAAATTTAAGAAGCTAGATTGTCACTTCTGGAGCGGCCTACGCCAAACATTAGTACCAGGTTACTGCAGGATTAAATCCAAGCTCAGCGAGAGGGCTGTGCCAGAAAAAATTACTAGCACGAAAATACCGAATGGTACTTTTTAGACATGAGACGCCAAAGAAGCCAAGGATATTAATACTGAAATAGACACGAAGACCTGGAAATCACTCGGAAAATCAGTACTGCTGCCGTGATTTTACAGAACAAATTTCAAACACAGTACATGGAGCCCGATTGAACCCAGAGCTTACCAGCAACGAGCCGATGATTTGAGACTACAGAATCGAGATTCGATGAGAGCAAAGCGGAGCTTCAGAGAAGACACCTCCATCCAACAAGTGTCCAGGTAGGCCAGGTAAGCCAGTCCGGCCACCCGCAGTGTGTTGCAGTGTATTGCGCATTGCGCCTGCGAGCATGGCATTCGGCCAACCCCGCTCGCACCCTCACAATGATAAACCCCCCCCCCCCGCTCACATTCCATTCTCTAATGTGCCTCGTACCGCAGCTTTTAAACACCAAATACCTTCCATTGCCGAGCTAGACTGGGACAATGGTCTTCACCTCTGCACGCTGCAGAGAAATGCTATACCACGTGTAGCACGCAGCGAAGACTGGCAAGACCGATTGAACTGCTACCGCACTGCAGGTCACCTCAACACTACATTTGGGACCTAAAAAACACGTTCAAATGATTTCTCACGTTACTACAACATATCTACTGAAGTCTACACAAATAGGGATAGTGTAGTACTAAAGCAGAATCCATAGCACTGAGAGCTTACAAGTGAGTTTCAATCTTCAACTAGTAGACATCAGTTACATATGCTTGTGTGCGTTGGTCATGCTGCTAAAGTATATAATAATAATAATAATAATAATAATAATAATAATAATAATAATAATAATAATAATAATAATAATAATAATAATAGCAACCTACGGTCGAGTTTTAATTAAATTTCGTCGGGTTGACACCCAATGTGTCACAAGAGATATTTTATATGTCGACAAATGAAGCAGCGTATTATGTGTTTGGTCCATTCATTCTACATTTTGGTACGGTCAACGTGCTGCCAACTACAGAGGGCAGTGGCAAGAAATTGGGCATTTCGATTCAAATGTAACAAATACAACTTGAGAATTCTCAAGCTGACGTCAAGAATAAGAGTGCGAGAATTGACTTTTCTACAGCAATTTAGTAACATCGATGTTACCAATATTTTCCTCTCGCTTGAATTTTGTAACTACCGGTACACACAACTGCCGAGCCCACGGTGTAGGGATAAACTAGCATGCCTGTCTCTTACCAAGGGGCCCCAGGTTCGATTCCCGGCCAGGTTGGGGATTTTTACCTGGCTCTGAGGGCTCGCTCGAGGTCTATTCAGCCTACATGATTACAAATGAAGAGATATCTAATAGTGAAACATAGGCCCTGGTCTAGAAAGCTAACAATAACGACAGAGAGGATTTGTCGTACAGATTACACACGGCCTTCGGGCTGAGTAGCGGTCAAAGCGCTTTGAGGCTGTCGCACCATGAGGGTTTAACTAGTAAATTCTTAAACGAAGCAAAACGATATATTAAGAATATCTATAGAAATAAATGCGAACATTCACATACCTCAGTGTTGCCCTCTTTTCGGCATTATTACTTTTATTATTATTATTATTATTATTATTATTATTATTATTATTATTATTTTGCTAGTTGCTTTACGTCGCACCGACACATAGGTCTTATGACGACGATGGGACAAGGAAGGGCTAGGAGTGGGAAGGGAGCGGCCGTGGCCTTAATTAAGGTACAGCCCCAGCATTTGCCTGGTGTGAAAAAGGGAAACCACGGAAAACCATTTTCAGGGCTGCCGACAGTGGGGTTCGAACCTACTATCTCCCGAATACTGGCCGCACTTAAGCGACTGCAGCTATCGAGCTCGGTATTATTATTGTACAGGGCGATACACCTCCACGCCGCTAGTTTAAAAATGTGCGCCACTGGAAACTCCTCTGCTGGAGGAAGTCTGAACTTTATCTACGGTATTAATTTTCTACTTTATCAGAAGATGTCACTACCTGGAAATTTTGGAGTTTTTGAACTGTGTCATTTTCGACGTATTTTTGTTTTGCTTGTAGTAAGAAGTGTGAACTTTCTCTTCTAGAGGACACTACTGAAAAACTACAATGGTGCACCCTAGTGCGACGTGAAAGAACTATTTTTTTGGAGAAATTTTTATTTCAAAAGTTTGTTTCTTGTTAAATTTCTTTCTGTTATTGTTTTGTATTTAGCCAATCCCGAATTTCTTTTATTAATTTCTGACCAATCGGATGTATCTTCCCCCAACTTGAATATGTTGCTGTATCCTACCCAATAAAGAGTTTGTGGGAGGGGTTCTCATTCCCCTAACGCCTCGAACTTTCCGCGAGAGTATATAAACTGCTGATTTTAGGGTCTCCGGGCCACTTCTGTTCCATCTTTTCGTGTGTAAAGTACATAGCAGGGGGCGGGAAGCGCCTCTTTCTTCGGCGGCAGTCAACAACCAGGTAATGGCCGATTAATTACTTCTTTTCTTGCTTGCTCAGCAGTTTAACACTCGGGGCGGGTCCGAAGCTTTTCCATTATGTAACCTTCCTTAAATGTAAAGGAACTTGTATCTATTTTATCTTTTAAACTACATATTGGGATAGAGAGTGCTTAACCCTCTCGAGCTCCCACTCATATTGTTTTGAGGTGAACTTGTTTTCTCAACCTATTCTTCCTTAACATTATGTAAATTTGTCAATTTCTAAAGTCACCTCTTTAGTATGGGATTAGTCCTTGCATCAGTGGCCTAGAGCCAAATTAGGTTTTGAAACAAATACATTAGGAGTGCAAATCGCCTCCTCTCAAATTGTTGATTTAGAGGTCATGTAATTAACCTTGTCATTTAACAGACCTCAGTAGGTTGGGTATTTTACCCCTGTGTATATGTCCTGAGAGGACAGCTTGAAAGTAGAATTAGGTGTGGCCTTTGACAGGCCTGAATTTTGAGAGCAAGTTGCTCTTTTCCCGAAAATTTTGTTTTCTGCGCGCCTCAAGGAGGCCTTACTGTGTATTTTGGAGCAAGTGCTCCTAGGTATGAATGGGGTTCTCCCCTCTCTGTTGACACTTGTGTTTGGGGTAAAACTGAGCTGATTGCTCAAGGATTGTGATCGCGGGGCTCGAAGCCCAAATCCTGTAAATACTGTAATTGTTCTTTTGTTGCCTTGCTACTCTGTACCTGCCATATTTGTTATTTCTTGATTTTGAAAAGAAAATATAACCTTGTTAAATTTTAAATTCACTTTACTTTCGTAGCCTGAGACCTATTCACCACCCCGCACCTTCTTTCACCTCTAACTACCACGGAAAACTCCGTAACAAGTGGTAGCAGAGCGTGGTTAAATGGGTCTCATTTTAGCCCCTTTTGACGGCTAAACATTGCTTTGATTACAACTTTAACTATTTTCTCAGTTGCTGGAATTTTTTTGATTTTTTCTTTTTCAAAATTGTTCTGTCATCATGCCCGGCCCTCGCGATGTTCTCCATCTTAACTATTTGCGCAAGGAGGAGTTGATCTATGAGTTAACTATCAGAAATGTGCAATCTGGAGGCACGGTTGCGATAGACTCCAACAAGCTTAGAGAGTCCCTTGACTTGCCCATTTCCATCCCCGCTTTGGGAGAGAAAGAAATTGACGACTCTCTCTCCACGATCGTCGAGAATATTACTGGGCTAGCATCTGTAGTTAGTTTTTTTGATGAAAATGATCCTTCTCCTAATCAAATCAAACGTGTGCAAGCCAGGCTGTTTCATTTTTCAAATAGAGTTAACGATCTGTTGTCTCTAAAGTTGAATGACGTTCAGAGGAAGGAAGCTAGTACGCTGCTTGAAAATATTTCTGAATTATCTAGCAAGGTCACTCAATTGTTAACTGGGGAGGTTCCTCCCAAAACTGATCAACCCGCCACGATGAATGTAGGTAGCGACGAAGAGCCTCCTAAGGGAGAAGTCAATAGGATAACCGTTGCTGCTCAAACTATCTCTGCCCCATTGGACAACGAGTCTGAACGCCGTAACTCATTGAATAAGTTAATATACGTTCTGAATTAACTTCCTTGCCACTGAAACCTTTACCTACTATGTCACCCGGGTTCAGCAGCTTGCCTCATCCATTGGCAATGTTGCTCAGAGGTATATCGAAGTTTTCCGTTAATACCACCAGTGAAGTAATTTCATTTTTAAGATTTCTAGTTGAATTTCAGGATCATACCCTTGTGTTTTCTCTTTCCCCATGTCAAATTTTGCAAATCATCTATCCTCATCCAATTGGTATTCTCTCCGACAAAATAGTAAGAGCCATAGCTGAACAGTCATCTATTGAAGATTTTCACGCACACTTGCTTGCAAATTTTATTCCTGCTCGCGCGAGGTCATCTCTGATTCAGAAGTACTATTATCGTGTACAGCGCTTGGATGAAAACTTGGCTGATTTCATACAGGACATTAAGTTTTATACTAGGGTGTTTGCTCTTCACTTCCCTGAGGATCAGATTGTACAAGCCATTGTGGAAGGTATCTCACCATCCTATAGGTCATATTTGTGTTTCGCGGCGTGCCCGCAAACTTTCCCTGAACTTGAAGCATTGGCCGTCTCAGCGGAAGGAGTTAGATACGCCGATTCTTTGCGTGTAGCGAAAGAACCCCCTCCTTCTTTTAGTAATCCTCGGCCTCCACCTCGCCGACCAGTCAATCCCCGTAAATGTTATGCTTGCGGGTCGCCTGACCATCTTCGCAATAAGTGTCTACTGATCAAGTCGAGTGGGACAAGGAATGGGGCTGGTTCATCACAAGGCTGTTTTAAATGTGGGGCTTTCTCACATATCGCCAAAAATTGCCCAAATTCAAACAGCACCCCCTCCTGCTCAACTTCTGGTGCAACTTCCAACAAGAGTCAAAAGTGACTAATGGCTTCGGCTGAGTCAACTAATCCATCTTCCCGAGACTCAGCCCCGGGTAAACAGGTTGTAAATTCAGGGAACGATCAGTCTTCAAATTCGTCTTTTGAATGCCCTAAAGAGTGTCTTAGGATTGCGGCGGGTTCCCCCGCGCCTGTTCCTTTTCTTAAGATTGAGTTAAATAATGAACCTGTAACAGCTCTCTTAGATTCAGGCAGTGTTTGTTCGATTATTTCGGCTGAATGGTATTCTAAATTGAAATCTGTTTGTAAACTACCTGACTATGTCTCATCTCCTGTTCAATATGTTTCGGCTAATTCATCTCCATTAGAAATTCTAGGTTCTTTACATGTCAAAATTCGTATTTTTAAATTTACATGGAAAATTAAATTGTTTGTGGCCAAGCACTTGTCTTGCCCCATTATATTGGGAGCTGACTTCATTTCCTACACTGGTCTTGTGCTCGATCTCCAGAGCAGGTCGTGCACATTCAAATTTGCGTCCAATGGTAAAATTCCCTTGTTAAAGTGTAATTCTGTATCATGTTCATCTATTTCGCCTACCCAGGATGAGATGATGTTAGACCTTAGACATCTACCTGAGGAGCAGGCTGATAGTATTCGTAAGTTGTGTCAGTCGGTTCCAGAGGTGTTCTCTGATTCTCTTGGTGTTACTGACCTTATTGAATACAAAATTGAGGTCACGGATTCGATTCCTGTCCGTTTTCCACCGTATAGGCTATCTCCACCTAAAATGAAGGCTCTGAAAGAAATCATCGATCAGATGTTGAAGGATGGTATTATTAGGCCCTCTAAGTCGGCGTATTCGTCGCCTATTTTTCTAGTCCCGAAACCCCAGGGGGGCTTCAGGCCTGTCATTGATTATAGGGCTCTCAATCGGAAGGTGGTGTTGCAATCCGTGCCCCTTCCTGACCTTCATTCTTGTTTTTCATGGTTTCGTAAGGCCAAGTTCTTTACTATCTTGGACTTGAATCAGGCCTATAATCAAATTCCCCTTGCCGAAGAGTCTAAACATCTTACAGCGTTTGCCACGGACTGGAACTTATACGAATACAACCGCGTGCCTTTCGGGCTCTCCACGGGAGCAGCTGTACTCACTAGGCTACTAGATAGGGTCTTCTCCGACATCAAATTTGAGTACTTATATCACTACTTGGATGATGTCGTCGTATTTTCAGAGACTTTTGAAGAACATCTAGCTCATCTGCGAGAAGTTCTCGATCGCCTTCGTAAGGCTGGGTTAACTGTCAAGTTGTCCAAGGTTGCCTTTGCTAAGCCCTCTATGTCATTCCTACACCTGATGGTGTAGCAGTCGATCATTCTAGAACACAGGCCATCCGTGATTTTAAACCTCCCAAGGACATTAAAGGTATCGCCAGGTTCATTGGTGTGGTGAATTTCTTCAGGAAGTTTATTCCTAACTTCGCTAATAGAGCGGCGCCCTTAAACCTTCTTCGTAGGAAAGGCATCAAATTCGAGTGGGGACCTTCTCAACAAGCCGCTTTTGAAGATCTTAAATTAGCTCTCTGTAATGCCCCTGTACTTGCTATGCCTGATTTCTCAAAGAAATTCATTGTCCAAACCGACGCGTCGTCGTCAGCAGTAGCTGCAGTCCTTCTTCAAGAGACTGAACTAGGGAGGCGACCCATCGCCTATGCATCTAGGACCTTGTCGGCTCAAGAAGCCAAGTATTCTATCTATGAGCTCGAAGGTTTGGCAGTCTTATTTGCCTTAGAAAAGTTCCGTCTCTATCTTGAACATGTCAAATTCGACCTGGAGACAGATAATCAAGCCTTAAGCTGGGTCTTAGGTAGGCCGCGTCGTACTGGCCGTATAGCCCGTTGGGCCATCCGTATTTCTGCCTTCCAATTCGATATCAGGCATATCAGAGGTACCGAAAATGTTGTTGCTGATGGACTCAGCCGTATGTTTTCCAACGACGTCGAGACCCATGAACCGGTCGACAGTTCATCACCTTCCGAGTCCATACTATCTGATGTTAATGCCATCTTAACAGATGCTCCCATGCTCTTTAGGGATATCGAGAAATACCAACGTGAAGATCCGACGCTGGCTCCGATAATGGAAACCCTTTCTCCTGGGGAACATGTTGTCCCTTATGTTCTGAGGAATGGTGTTCTATGTTGCCCATCGAGGCATGATAAGATGATGAAGGTCGTCGTTCCAGCTGTTCTTGTGCCTATGATCTTCAAATACTATCGTGAGACCCCATTAGGGGGGCATCTTGGAATCTCTAAAATTCGTGAAAAGATTCGTGAAAGGTTCATCTGGAAAGGTATGAACGGTGAAATCCGTGAACTAGTAAAAGCTTGTAAATCTTGTTTGCTTAGTAAACCAACCATGTCCACCAAGGTAGGCCTTTTGTCTTCGCATCAACCGTCGCGCCCCATGGAACGCCTGTATATTGATTATGTAGGACCCTTCCCCCAGTCAAAGGGAAATGTCAACAAGTTCATCTTTGTATGCGTAGATGGGTTTACAAGATTTTCCTGGTTATTTCCGACTAAGCTGGCTACCGCTCAGTCCACCATTACTTGCCTAAATTCTATTTTTGCTTCTTTTGGTCCGTGCCAGTATATTGTGTCTGATAATGCTAAGGCGTTCACATCAAATCTTTTTCGTAAATTATGTTTTGACTTGTCCATCTCTCATGTAACTACTTCTGCTTATTACCCTCAACCATCTCTGGCTGAACGGGTTAACCGTAATCTCAGGTCCGCGCTTATTGCCTATCATCATGAAGATCATTCCAGGTGGGACACGTCCCTGCATTGGTTAGCTTTTGCTTTGAATTCGGCGGTTCATGAATCACATAAATTTACTCCAGCCTCTTTGATGTTCAAGTTTGTTCCCAACACGCCGCTCTCTAACCTCTGGTCTCTGAGTGACATTCTACCCGAGACAATAGATCCGGACAACATTAAAGATCTTTGGAAGAAGGCTAAAGCCAATCTTAAAGTGTCTCATGAAAAGGTTAGGGAAAGGTATGATCGTGGACGGAGACCCACCCCTTTGAAGGTAGGTGACCAAGTAATGGTCAAGAATTTTGTTCCCGCGGGCAAGCTTGCCCCCAGATTCCATGGGCCGTGCGTCATTCTCGATTTCCTTACGCCGGTTACGTTGTTATTAAGCAATCCAGCCACCGAGAGGATATTTAGGGTTCACTTGTCGCAGGTGAAACCTGTATAAATTCTGTGCTAACTTGCCTCATATTATCTTGAAAGGAATATGAAGGTTATATTTTTTTTTGAGTTTCACTTTTAAGGCTTTCTGCCCCTTCTATAGTATTTTGTTTTATATGTAAGCATTTTTGTGAAACCTGCCCCGAACCGTTAAACTGCCATCCTGTCCTTGCCACGGCCATTACCACGCTCCCGTCTCCTGCTCCACTCTATACAGTGGCTTAATTAATGCCATGGATATTTGCACGCCGCTGGCCCCTCAACCTCTCCACAAGCCTGTGCCCTAGAAAAAAAAGATGATGGTCCAACAAATTCTGCCGCCTAGTTTTAATGTTTCAGTGCCCCCGCAGCCGCGCGGCGCCGTGCCGCGACTGGGTTAGAGGACGGGCCCCCTCGGCCCCAGCGAGGACGACATGTGCACGGCGAGCCGGAGCCCTCCTCCCGGCTAAGGCTGATGTGCGGCGCACGACCTGCTACTTGCCCGCAGCCTGTATATGTTCACCGCGGGCGCGGCGTGCTTCAACACCACTGCTCCCCTCATAGTGCGGGCGAGCGGTATCTCAGGGTACTTGTAGGGTCCGAGCGGCCGCCTTTGGACGCAAGCTGCAACGGCCGGTCTGGCCATCCAACTTAATCAACATCAACTATATGGACATTCCAGATCAACTTTACTACCTTTTCTTGGGTATTCTACTGCAATATTTGGTGGACTTAGAAAATTTTCCTCAACTTTAAAAACTAAAGTTTTCCTTCTGAATTCAACTTCTACAAACAAAGACTTTACTTCGCCTGTCACAACAAAAATTTTGAAACTGAATCAAACCACATTAAGAAAATCCTATAAATACTTCTGCAATTAATCTCCATGTCAACATCAAAACTTGAAACTTGTTTCCAAACAAATTGCCAGTGTCACCCCTGGAGGAACTTTTGGGGGGGGGGGAGGTCTGTACCGGGCGGTACACCTCCACGCCGCTAGTTTAAAAATGTGCGCCACTTGAAACTCCTCTGCTGGAGGAAGTCTGAACTTTATCTACGGTATTAATTTTCTACTTTATCAGAAGATGTCACTACCTGGAAATTTTGGAGTTTTTGAACTGTGTCATTTTCGACGTATTTTTGTTTTGCTTGTAGTAAGAAGTGTGAACTTTCTCTTCTAGAGGACACTACTGAAAAACTACAATGGTGCACCCTAGTGCGACGTGAAAGAACTATTTTTTGGAGAAATTTTTATTTCAAAAGTTTGTTTCTTGTTAAATTTCTTTCTGTTATTGTTTTGTATTTAGCCAATCCCGAATTTCTTTTATTAATTTCTGACCAATCGGATGTATCTTCCCCCAACTTGAATATGTTGCTGTATCCTACCCAATAAAGAGTTTGTGGGAGGGTGTTCTCATTCCCCTAACGCCTCGAACTTTCCGCGAGAGTATATAAACTGCTGATTTTAGGGTCTCCGGGCCACTTCTGTTCCATCTTTTCGTGTGTAAAGTACATAGCAGGGGGCGGGAAGCGCCTCTTTCTTCGGCGGCAGTCAACAACCAGGTAATGGCCGATTAATTACTTCTTTTCTTGCTTGCTCAGCAGTTTAACTCTCGGGGCGGGTCCAAAGTTTTTCCATTATGTAACCTTCCTTAAATGTAAAGGAACTTGTATCTATTTTATCTTTTAAACTACATATTGGGATAGAGAGTGCTTAACCCTCTCGAGCTCCCACTCATATTGTTTTGAGGTGAACTTGTTTTCTCAACCTATTCTTCCTTAACATTATGTAAATTTGTCAATTTCTAAAGTCACCTCTTTAGTATGGGATTAGCCCTTGCATCAGTGGCCTAGAGCCAAATTAGGTTTTGAAACAAATACATTAGGAGTGCAAATCGCCTCCTCTCAAATTGTTGATTTAGAGGTCATGTACTTAACCTTCTTGTCATTTAACAGACCTCAGTAGGTTGGGTATTTTACCCCTGTGTATATGTCCTGAGAGGACAGCTTGAAAGTAGAATTAGGTGTGGTCTTTGACAGGCCTGAATTTTGAGAGCAAGTTGCTCTTTTCCCGAAAATTTTGTTTTCTGCGCGCCTCAAGGAGGCCTTACTGTGTATTTTGGAGCAAGTGCTCCTAGGTATGAATGGGGTTCTCCCCTCTCTGTTGACACTTGTGTTTGGGGTAAAACTGAGCTGATTGCTCAAGGATTGTGATCGCGGGGCTCGAAGCCCAAATCTTGTAAATACTGTAATTGTTCTTTTGTTGCCTTGCTACTCTGTACCTGCCATATTTGTTATTTCTTGATTTTGAAAAGAAAATATAACCTTGTTAAATTTTAAATTCACTTTAATTTCGTAGCCTGAGACCTATTCACAACCCCGCACCTTCTTTCACCTCTAACTACCACGGAAAACTCCGTAACAATTATTATTATTATTATTATTATTATTATTATTATTATTATTATTATTATTATTAGTAGTAGTAGTAGTAGTAGTAGTAGTAGTAGTAGTAGTAGAAGCAGAAGTAGTATATGGCCTCAGCTACTGTGAGCGGATGGTTGCCCCGTTGTACCTGCTCTTAAAACGGTCGTCGCCACCACTACCATGTAGACTGCCAGTATGCGAATTTCGACGTTCCGTTCTACTCTACCAGGAAAACCGCTACTCCACTGAGCGACCTACACGTCAGTTTTAATTGTATCGGGTAAGTACCGAATAATGTGTTACCAGAGATATGTCACACGCCGACACCGTACGACACGGAGTGCACAATGGACTACCTCTCTCAAGTTTGAAACAGCGATTTAGGGATTCGGTAGTTGACACTACCATTGATCCACGGAGAGATTATGAACGAGCAAGTCATTAAATCTCCGACTAATTCACGATGGAATAGACATAAAAACCGTATATCTGCAACTCGTCATTTATATATAAAGCAAGGAACTCAATCCCGCAACTCGAATAGTTTACAGGCTCCAACGGAGTAACAAATTTCTTTCAATATCACTTTTAATATGTGTGTATTTAGTTTTAACCTAAAATTTACTTCAATCCAACGACTGTGAAAACTAACAAGTAACCTGGTGGGCTCTTAAAATAATATACTATCCGTGACGAAATTGATAAAACGGAAGAGTTATCTTAGAATTATTTATATGAGAGATTACACGAGAAACATAGCGAGCATGCTCGAGGCTTGTATAACGAATAAATGTTGACTTTGAGCACATTTCGATTATGTTATTTAGTTGTAATATGAACACTATATGATCAACTATATTTCAATAACATGTCGGCTTTGGACAAGCCTTACAATATTTGCATTTCAAATATCCAAAAGGCAAGTACTCTACGTGGAAGTCCTTTTGGAACAAGGCGCTAGTTTTAATATTAGAGAATCATTCGCAGAATGGATGATATATGTATAATTACGTGATCTTTTTTTTAATTTTTTTTTTTTGCTAATTGCTTTACCAACTATGGGACAGGGAAGGGCTAGGAGTGGGAAGGAAGCGGCCATGGCATTAAGTTACAGCCACAGCATTGCCTGATGTGAAAATGGGAAACCACGGAAAACCATTTTCAGGGCTGCCGACAGTGGGGTTCGAAACTACTATCTCCCGAATAATTACGTTATCAAACGATGTGGACTAGCCCCTTCCTTTCTCTCTCTCTCTCTCTCTCTCTCTCTCTCTCTCTCTCTCTCTCTCTCTCTCTCTCTCTCTCCCCTGGTCAAGTTGGCCCAGGTCCATGCAAACCACCAACGCACAACTCTACGCTATCACTGTACCGTACGAGCGATTACACGGAACTTCCCAGCTTAATCCCATAGAACATAGTTCACCAAGCAGCTAACTCTCTGATGCTGCTATGCAGATGTTGGTAACTCCAAGGTCCTGTAAGGTCACGTCTTATCTCTACTCTTCATACATCTCAGGAAGAGCGTGAATAATTACGGGCCGTATCAGGGAACCAAGTTACAATGTTGTGAAATAGCTCCCTATTCTAGTCGAGCACGCGAAGGCATGTCAACCGTCTACACAATGGAAATCTTACAATAGACACACTCAAGTGCGTACAATACAGGGAAACAGAATGCTGGTCTTGCAATCAAGTCATATCATACATTGCCTCCGGAGCGGCGCAGAAATCAAGCTGCTATTGTTCAAGATCAACGGTCCAACATTTACAGAAATCAGATCGCAACTTTTTTTTTTTTCCGATACGAACTTCATAACCAACGAATGTACATAATTCTGTACGCCATTATAACCCCTTATGAAACTAACACTTCCAACTACTGGAGCATGACAGTGACTTTGTCGCCAGCTTCTCACGGAGTTGGCAGCTGTTCGAAACCTACTCAACGCATGCGAGATTTACGAAGTTACAGCTCAGGCCACTGTGGTTAGGATTCCATGCACAACTGTAGGTTCCGGAGCTTATGAACATAATATTGATATTCGACTAAAATTCCAAGCTTTCTTCCATTAAAGTATTAGATTAAGATTAGTACTCATGACAGGTAACATTATCATCTTAAGATAGGCCTATATTTAAATCCTTTGTTTCAGCGATTCTCTTATGTTTTCTTTTTTCTTCGAAGAATAGATGGTTTTATACAAAACATTCACCATTCGGAATATAAGACAATATCTTTGTTTAAGCTAGGTAAATATTATCATACGGACGCTATGTAAAGAAATAATGGTTTCGTATCCTCAACACAATCCACAATTTATTGCGAAAATAACGTCAAACAGCGTCAATTAAAATATGATAAAGTACCTCTACATCTACCCAGATGGCTAGCTGAGGGAGACTATATGCTGTAAGAAAAAGCTACCGACAGAGTACATTAGACAATAAGAAAATAGGTTGAATGAAGAAAAAAGTATAATTTATTAGCTAACAACACGATTGTTAGTCTCTTAAACGTAAGATATAATCATTCTTACGAAAAGGAGGATTGTCGAAAGCAATTGTTAATCTTCTTAACCTTCGGTGACGAATGTGAATGTTGGGTATTCAGCCCGAAGGCTGGTTGGATCCTCAACAGGTTCACCATTAGCTGTCAGATTGCCTAGGTGTCATTGAAGAGGCGTACTAGGGAAATGAGAAGTGAGGTAGTTTCCCGTTGCTTTCCTCGCCGAGCCAGAAGGTGCTAATTCTGCCAAGTCCACTGAAATGCATACCTAACAGTCGACCCTATGGACGACAATCCACACCATTCGTAACAGGGACTTACCGAGCAAGTGGCTGCGTGCTTGCATTCGTGACATGTGGGTTCGAACCTCAATATCAGCAGCCCTGAATATGGTTTTCAGTGGTTTCCCATTTTTACACCAGGCAAATAATGGGACTGTACCTTAATTTGGGAACTTTTTATTTTCCTTATAAATTACGATGGGTATAGACAAAACAGCATGCGATCAACTATGAAAATGCACCAGAACAGCAACATCACAACAAAACCACAAAGTTGAAAATACGAGGTTTTGAACACAAAAGCAGCGCTCATTTTGTGGCAGATCAATACGTGTGTAGCCACCTCAGGCTCTGAGCCATTCATGACAAGGCATACTCAGCACCAAGGTGGTCGGTTTTTTTTTTTTTTTCTTCAGATAATCTATCACACTCCTGGATAACAGCTTCAGTCAGATGATGACCGTTAGCAGGAAGATTAGGACGATGGACAATTGCTCTCTTCACTTGACGCCATGCATGTTCAAAGCAGTTCATGTCTGCAAAATATGCCCGGCCACACCATTCACTGTATCCCATGCTTCTCACGAAACTGACCGACTACTCTGACTCGAGGGGCACGAACATTACTTATCATTCTGCAGCAGCGGAAGTAAATCTTGTAACTACAGGTTGGAGGGTGTTTTACCTCTATACCACACAAGCCATTTTTTTACACCCAAACCTGACTGAATCCCCTACTGATAGCGCTCTATGATGAAAGGTTCGCACCCTCTCCCACTAGATCGTCCCCCCCACCATTTGCTGTATGTCCCTATTCGGTGATCTCATCAGACAGGAGAGTACGCTTCCAACCTTCCACTGTTCCTGATGCTATGGGTTGTTGTCCACCTCACAAGAACTTCTCTACGGTGTGGTTTAAAGAGAAGCTTTTGCCACACACCTCCTTGATATCATTTCTCGCAGTGCAGTCGATTTCGCACTATCGATCTAATGTATTCACTCTGGAGGCCCTCGAAGACCGTGGCTGAACTGAACGCGCTGGCAGTAGCAATGGACTTAGGATTTGCTGAAAGCAACAAATACTACTATTTGCTTTACGTCGCACTGACACAGGATAGGTCTTATGGCGACGATGGGATAGGAAAGGGCTAGGAGTGGGAAGGAAGCGGCCATGACCTTAAGGTACAGCCCTAGCATTTTCCTGGTATGAAAATGGGAAACCACGCAAAACCATATTCTGGGCTGCCTACATTGGGGTTCGAACCCACTATCTCCTGGATGAAAGCTCACAGCTGTACGCCCCTAACCGCACGGCCAAATCGCCCGGTCTAAGGATGATTATCTTAAGAACAGTCTGTATAATTTACACGGTCATAACCCCGAAAGACACCGAAGTGTGTGTCAAGTATATTAAGTTTTGTAAACAGATTTATGCAACTGAGTGAAAGATCTACGATTGGGAACGAAACCACGAGACTTTCCAGTTACAGTCCCTATATATGTTTAGGCAAGGGGTGAAACAAGTAAAAATACACTTCGACTAGCTGAAAACTTAAATTTCTACTACTCCAGGAGTATAGGCCTACTGTATATCAGACTGCACAGGCCATTTAATACAGAACGTAATTAATAAAAAGTTTATTTGGGTTTAAATAAGGAGTACCCAGACTACAATGGATAGTTTAAAGTACACTTCAAAGAACAACGAAATTGAAGATTCGCTGTATCGCTGTTTTACGCGATTGTTGATACCGTGATCATAGTCACGGGACCTCTAGATTTACGTGGAACCCAAACCGCGGCCGCCTCTGTGAAAAGACTGGTCAGTTTCAGTTCAGAGGATCCTGTGTTCGATTCCTGCACGGGTCGGGTATTTTAACCATGTCTGGTTAGTCCCTCTGCCTCGCGGACTGGGTGTTCGTCCTAATACACTCTTATCCATGTGCACACAACACAAGACAAAACACGCAATTGTGTATACATCTCTCCACATACGACTGGTGTCAGGTTGGGCATCCGGCGTGAAACAGCCACGTCCACATGTGCGATAGTTTGCACCAGCGACCCCCAAAAGAGTGTGGGATAAGCAGAAGAACAAGAAGCAGGATATTACATCTGTAAATAAATCATGATTAAATGGTGGAAATAGTCCAGTAAATTAACTTACGATAAATTAAAACAGAGAAATACAACCCGAGTTAAACATGGGCCTGTTTACTTTCATCTTTCCCACAGAGCACTGCTTTATACGCACGAGTAACTGATGTGTGAAAAATGTAGGTATCAAAACAGGACGAGATCGTAGCGCTTAAAGTGAAGACAAATGTACGAGAGCTATGGAAGACCACAGGCTAAGAAAGGCATAGACTCCCACGGCCTCCATGGCACGTTGACTCTTCCTCGCTGCGCTGTGAGTAAACAAACATGAAGTGACGACGAAGCTCTAGAAATAGCTCTTGAGAACGAACGAGCTCCACATCCCTGCCTGCCTTAAATTAATGATTGTTTGAAGTAACATACCGCGCTATCATCGAGTTAAGGTGACGTCACGCCTTCCTGCTGGCCGTTACATCAGCGACGAATCCCGAGGACATTGATACTACCATGTCGTCTAAAAAAATATAATATAAAATCGCAGTTGCGTATTTCATTTCGCTAAAATAGATATTTAACCCACAAAACCTAGTCTGCACGAGGATATGTTAATATGTTACTGGGCGTTCATACTAAATACGAATGGTGAAGAACTGGGCCCAACTAAATTCCACGCTGTTGAAGACCTACTTCCAACCCGAACAGGAAAGATCAATGCGTTCTCTCTTTTTTTTTTTTTTTTTTTTTTTTACGATCTGGACGTCACACAGACACAGATAGGTCTTATGGCGACGATGGTATAGAAAAGGGCTACGAGTGGGAAGAAAGTGACCGTAAAACCCATCTTTAGGGCTGCCGCCAATAGAGTTCAAACCCACTATTTTCCGAATGCAAGCTCACAGCTGCGCGCCCATAACCGCAGGGCCATCACGCTCGTAAATGCATTCCCAATCTCCAATACAGTGAATGTGGGTCGGCCTATAGATACCCATTTCTGTAACTGCTCAAAGTCGTCAGAAACACATCGACAGGGCAAGAATCTTTCATTTCAGCGAATAGTCGAACCTTGGACCTTTCAAACCGAAAGACTACCGTCTAAGCAGTTGCGTCGGCATAACTTTTGGACTTTTACTCAAAATCTCTCAACAGACCCCAAAAAAATTGTAACTGAAATCCATTTCAAGAGCCATTATTCTTCACTTGCTGAATATTTGTAATCACCAATTCGGCCATTTTCTGATGTCTGCATTAGTAATAAAAAAATTATAAAACAAACTGTACGTAAATTCATTTACTTTTAAGTTTATAATCCATAGAACATCTCGAGAAGTTAATCACAACTGCACCCGGACGCAATAAAATACTCATGTGGATGTTCAAGGATGGAAACTACGAATATGCAGAAAACTAATATGCACACGCATAATCGCGGCGTACATTAGACACCTAGCCAGCACAGCCTTCCGAGTTGAAGCGAGCACTTGCTTTTGTCCCTCAACACCCTTAATAGCCACTAACAGCATGTACCTGAACTTCTAGTAGTAAACTGATGCCAAGCAAGCCCTTGACTGATCACTTTACGTAGACTTTTTTTTTTTTTTTTTTTCCTAAGTAATATTGAAATATTAAGGCGGGCAGTTTCATTTCCAAATTTTAGCGGTGTCCAAAACTGCTCGTTTTTGCTAAACACTTCTCAGCGTATCTGTGGACATTGCATACAAATTGCTGATTTAATTTGTCTAATGTTTTGTTGTTCTTGTCTTTGGCGCGGCGTAACAAGGTTGAGCACTGTTCCCGCCTGCAGGTTCATGCGCTGCAAGAACTGGAACTTAAGCTTTATTAGCGTCCCAAGACCTCCATATATTGTTAAAATGATGTATTTGTTTTCAAAACACTACACGGGACTGACAGCTAACGTATAAAAAATAACAATAAAAAAACACAAGTAGTGAAGAGAACTACATTACGGGTGTACTGCTACAGATACTAGTATATACCAAAGCCATTGTGGAGGAGTGTCCGGCTCCACAGCTAAATGGTTAGCGCGCTGGCCTTTGGTCACACGGGTCCCGGGTTCGATTCCTGGCAGGGTAGGGAATTTTAACCATAATTGGTTAATTTCGCTGGCACGGGGACTGGGTGTATGTGTCGTCTTCATCATCACTTCATCCTTATCACAACGAGCAGGTCGCCTACGGGCGACCAATCAAAAGAGCTGCATCTGGCGAGCCGAACTTGTCCTCGGACACTCCCGGCACTAAAAGGTATATGGCATTTCATTTCATTGTGGAGGAGTGAAATTTGGCAAGAACGCTTGACTTGAAGAAACCTACATGTATCACTTACGAGGGCGAACCTGCAAGACTGGAGGGTGGAGATGACCTTGTTTCAAAGACCTTCCGCCGCTTTGATGCCGACTGGGGGGTGGGATGGACTTGGCAACTGTAGACGTTTAGTTTTTATTGTAATTTCTGTTAAAAATAAGCACATCAGTAACTTCAAATTTTCCAAAGAAACGCTGCTCCACAGATGAAATCGCCAATAGTGCGCCATATCGTGAAAATGTCACTTGATTGAATTTAATCATTTCTAGTGGGACATGCCGTCCACGTGCGAGAAAGAAAGAAAGAAAGAAAGAAAGAAAGAAAGAAAGAAAGAAAGAAAGAAAGAAAAGAGAAACACAGTAGGGTCTTCTTGTTTAAAGAGGATGTACAACAGGGCAACCGTCCTCCCTTAACACTAATCAGAAGGAAAATGAAATAGGTCCGACACTACGAAGAATGAATGTAACTGAGGAGGAAAAAAGGGGAAGGGCTACGAATGGCCTTTTCATATCTGCCAACCTCCACAACCACAACCGAAAATGAACAGTCGTTCCGCAGAATAATATATGAAACCCAGATAACTAAGTCCCTACAATATTAAAGAATGGAACGATGATCTGAGGTTCTTTCAGCAGCGATAATGATCCAATCTGCTGTATTCCCTAACAGGACATTTAATTAAGCAGAGGAATATCGAGTGGAGAAGAGTTCCTGGATTCAGATTCCAGATGGTGCAATCCAACACGGCACGTCACATAATTTCCAATGGAAATGTGAACCTTCAAATTGGTTTCACTTGGGGAACATGCAATCTAATACCTAAAGAGTACCTTTAGTTTGATTTACTATAAATACTGCAGGCACACTAACTATTTACCCAATGGACATCTTTATTCGGAATACACAACTGGATGACTTCATTACAGTACTTTCTTATCTTCAGGAAACACATCAAATGAATGGATATACAGACGGGTCCAGAAAAATGGAGGTGCTGAAATATGCCAGCCTGGAGTCAATAGATTTACCAGCACATGAAAAAATTCTTAATCCATTTACCCGCCAGGGTTGGTCTTTTCCTCCGACTCAGCGAAGGATTCCACCTCTACCGCCTCAAGGACAGTGTCTTGGAGCGTGAGTCTTTGAGTCGTGGGGAAACAACTGCGGAGGAGGCCTCACCTGCTAAGCTGAACAGAAAGCTTGTGTGGGGTGGGATGGGAAGATGGGAAGGAATAGACAAGGAACAGGGAAGGAAGCGGCCATGGCCTTAAGTTAGGTATCATCCCGGCATTTGCCTGGAGAAGTGAAAAACCACGGAAAACTACTTCCGAGGATGGCTGAGGAGGGAATCGACCCCCCCCCCCAACTACTTAGTTGACCTTCCGAGGCTGCATGGACCCCGTTCCAGTCCTCGTACCACTTTTCAACTTGAAAATTTCGTGGCAGACTGAGAATCGAACGCGGACCTCCGGGGGTTGCAGCTAATTACACTAACCACTAGGGCCTACACCACAGAGGCGGACACATGAAAAAACCACGGGAAATTTTTTTAGCATCTCGGAGTCTCTGAAAACTATAAGAAAGTATCGTAGTTTGTGAGACGTAAAACCAGTAATCGCGTCTTAACATGGGAACTGGAAACTGAACTGAAGCAACGATTCTAATCTTTACACAAAATGTTTCCGTTAAAGATTTGGGTGCAACAGTGATAATATAAGAGGCCCATCCACCAAGCAAGTTCCGAAAGCACTGCAAGAAGTCCTTCGGTGGTTGAAGCAGGACAAGCTTGCGCAGGGGTAAAGAAGAAACACGTAACAGTCTGGTACATTAGCAGTTAAGAGATCTATGGGTGCAGTTGTGTGCAAAGGTAAACATGGCTTCTCTCTTTTTTTCACGCAAGAGTATGTCCACAGTGATCTGGAGGTCTATCTTTGAACAAGCACCGAAAATCTGACATGGTTGTGTCCAATCGCGTAACTTTCGAAACAGAGCTGTCAGCCATTCCATGAATATTTTCCAGTTCAATGCATGCATTAGCATTAGCACTAGCACGATGAGTAATACATCGAGATAGGAGTACAACGTTGATTTGATTTTTAAGCTCTGTGGCCCACGGCGGTCACGCCTTGAATTAACAACTTTCATCACTGCCATTCTTTATGTGAATAACCAATGATCAAATCGTCCTATCATCCGTAACTGCATTTCGGTTTCGAATGGCTCTGAACTTTTGAAGCAGATCACGACTGACTGCTTCACAAGCCTTCCTTCAACAACTAAAATTCGCTCCTAAACATCTTTTTTCCGCGATAATTCGCACATAAATTATCTTCCCTGTACATCGGACCTTACTTTCTACAAACTCTGTCTTGTACTTCATTCAACATCTGTAACAATGAACTGTATACGAATTCAATGAAAACTCTTTGTATCCCACACATACAAGTAGATGATTAGCTTTTAGCTATGATTCACGTGGCTCACTTGTATACTGAGTTATACTTTTTCTAAAATAACGGAATGGAACAGTCACCTTGCTTTTTGGAATTCAGCAGCTGACCTAAGTGACAGGAGGACAATTTAATCAGCTTTACACTTGTGCTTGAATCAAGCATGTCTACAGCAGTTTTTTAAACTTGAAAATCATTACGAACCTGAAATTATATCACATTTTAAATCACAGAACAGTTTAAAATTAACTCTTAAGTATAAGTTAGCGTAAAAGAACTCTAGAAAAAAACTTTAGAAGAAAAGTGAAAAACACTGAAAATGAAAGCCTTCCCTATACCTACAGCTTCCTCAGCGAAGATGAGGGAGGCGTTTTTTAAAATGAGCGACGTTGTGCTGCCTACGCGAACAGATAAAGTTAAAAGCTACTGAACTATAGTGAATTAGGCCTAAGTGTAAACGTGCTGATGAATTTACCGATACGAGGCTGACATATTCGAACACCTTCAAATACCATCGGACTAAGAATCGAATTCGCCAACTTGAGCTCGTAAGCCCAGAATTCTATTGTCTGAGCTACTCATCTTTCCCAGAATTAACGACTGGTGCGAAACGCAGGCAACCAAGAATGAGTTAGCTGGAAAATTTATAATGTCCAATAACGGACCATTATATTGGTATTATAAATTTGCTCATTCGGGACAAATATTTTAAATTCCCTATGGGAATCAACATCTGTATTATCTGATGGCCAGGCAGGCATCAAAATTTTTTGGAAATGAGACATAGCTCTCATAGTGCATTGGCACTGCTGGTGGCTTCAAGTAGCCTATGCAACCACTATTATTACTAAAAGATTATTACCATTATTACTGCTTTTCAAAACATTATTATTATTATTATTATTATTATTATTATTATTATTATTATTATTATTATTATCATATTATGGCTATTAATCAAAATTATCACTTCTTCCCTGGACAGCAATAATAATATCTAAACGGACAACAAACATTTGGTTAACATAATTATCATTATCATTATTAAATTACTGTCATTATTACTACTATTTATTTACTACATATTTTATTTCCATCCTATGCAAAGATAAGAATTCAAAATATAAACCGCCACAAGACGAGACCAAACCATCAATGAACACATACTACTACCGCATTGTTGACAACACTGACTGACCCACTAACACAGTGACCACTACGACTATGAATGACATTCCAAACAAACATGTGACTAGTAGTACTACCACAGATGTTTATAAACAAACAAATAACACCAAGACAAGACAGACCGTACCCCGCAAAAGACATACTAAATAGTATAAACCACTGTATAAATAAATATTAAATATGTAACTTGTGAAATACAAAGTGTATCGTATTACCAAGTACATATGTTACAAATAAAAAACAAAATGGACCTAAAAACTATAGCCAAGCAAGAGGCTCCACGAAACAAGAAATTTACCTCTAAAAATTGTGTAAAATATATAACTTGTGCTAAATATATAATTATTATAAATTGATACATATGTAGTGAATACGATCAGCAAGAAGGACTTAAAGACTCTAACCAAAGAAGAAGCTCAATGAAACAATTACCAAATGTAAATATATGTAAATATAAATGTACAAAGAAAGAATTCAATAAACGGGATCTAGCGGGGGAAGACTATGGGGGGGCGTGGTGCGGGTCCTCTCCGTGGGATGGTTCCCCTTGGTGGTCCGGCGACCTCTGCGCCAAATCAACAATATAAATGACGTATGTACAACACATACAATCTCGTTTAAAGCCATAATAACAAAATCAACAATCAAAGGCCAAAGAGCTACTAGTTTAGCTGACGGCCCGCCTGTCAAAGGACAGGAATGAAATAACCTCAGCAGCAGCAGCAGCAGCAACCTCCACAGTATGCACTAGCCTTGCGTCTTGGGTGGTGTGCTAAGTCCCAACTGATGAGCCTAACTTAGCACACGAGGGCGAAACGCAGGCAACCAAGAATGAGTTAGCTGGAAAATTTATGTCCAATAACGGACCATTATATTGGTATTATACCAAACGGACGACTTTATCCTTTTCCTTATTCTTCACACAACGAGCGAAAGTTACGAAAGTATTTTATTTTATTACTACTTCATATTCGCGGGTGAGGCGTAGAGTTTACAGTGCACTATGTTTTCTGGCGTGGGCTAGAACAAATCTGTTACTTCCATGGACCTGTGTCTCATCCTTGGCTTTGACAATATACCATGAAAGGGACAGAGGTATGAGTGAAGTTAGTAACGCCATTCCCCCACACAGCCAGTCCCTATAACGACTGGTGCAAAAATGTAGCTCATATGGTCAATTGGTAATTGGTATGTGCACTTCGGTAGGCTTGACAGGATGTTGTGTAATAACTTCTGGCTCGATGAGGAACGTAACGGAAAACCACCTCGCCCATTTCCCTAGAACATCTCTTCAGTGACGTCGATGCCATTTATGAGAGCTGATGGCGGAGCTGTTAACCATATAAATAGCCTTCGGGCTGAGTACACTTACATGCATACAACTTGCAGATTATTACGTGGGTCATTATTAAAGTCTAATTTATCAAGCTATCTGTCTAGTAATTTGAAGAGTGGGGGAGGGCGGTTTGGGTGACCTAGTTGAAGATGGGGAGCCTAGCTATTTTACATCTTAAAAAACACTAACACTGCTGAAAACTCTTAATTAAATTTCTCGTTCGTTCATAAGTGTTTTAAATCAAGCAGGGAACATTCCATACCAAGGGTAGAATAACCTGGACGAGGAATAACTACTGCATCGAAGCTTTTGCCATAGCATCACCAGTATGTAACGTCGATATATGCATGTTACGGCAGCAAGTGTATTAAAAAGTACTGAATTGCAGTGTACAATAGCATATCCTAATACTGCTTATGTATGATAAACACCGAACTGAAGACCGACACGAGGAATCAATACTGTATGATAAAAGGTACCACTGACACAAATTCGTTAAAGTATAGTCTTTTTTTTTTGCTAGGGGGCTTTACGTCGCACCGACACAGATAGGTCTTATGGCGACGATGGGATAGGAAAGGCCTAGGAGTTGGAAGGAAGCGGCCGTGGCCTTGAGGTACAGGCCCAGCATTTGCCTGGTGTGAAAATGGGAAACCACGGAAAAAATATAGTCTATAAAATGACCTAATGCGAATTATTACCTAGCAAACAAATATAATGTAGAAAACTGCTGAAGATCGTTAAGACAAGCCCCACGAGCTACGCCGTTGTAGATCCGAGGTTAAAATTCCAATACTTACAACAATGTAGCAGGAAAACGCCAGTATAGTAGTAGCTTTGGTATCTTAGGGCAACTCACAGATCCCACAAGTACAATGGGCTGATGATTGCACGCATGCATCGGTACGTAAGGAGAACACACTGGTGGAACAACCTGCACCAGGCTAGAAACACGAATATGGGACCACTTTCCCTCGGCCTTGCGCCGCTCCTTCTCTCATTGTCTCGTGTACCGCCAAGAAGCCCGACGAGCTGGACAATGAGCGAACCCCTTTCTGTAAACATCAACTCGCCGGAAACTCGTCCGTCAGTTTTTTACGATTGTGACTAAGTATCGTGCAACACACGGCTTGTAACATACGAGGCAAAAACACAGTACCTCCGCAAATTCAGAAAGACAAGGTAGGCTATATTCTCCAGTATGTTTAGCATATCCTCGTCTACGATGAAAGTTGTCTCCGAATCACACTGAAGTGTGAAACATTCCATTTTGGTTATCGGCTCTATGTACTTTAGTGCGTGCGTGTGTGTTTTATAGGCCAAGTCCCCAAGCTATCCTCGTCCTCAGCCAGTAGATCCGTGCTTAACTGTGTATTTAAACACGTCCAGTAAGGAAACTACTTGGCAGAATTCTGCTAACCATAAGGAGACGCTCTCGCTTAAAGAAAATCTGCAGTACGATTTATCACTTCAAATATAACCCGGTGCCTGAAAGGAGTGTGTGAATTGCTTTTTGCTAATTGTGGCAACAGTATTAGAGAATCTACTGTTAATGCAGCTGGAGGTCAAAGAACGAGACTCGTCTATAGCATGCATCTGCGGCAAAATGTCAGGGTGGGAACAGGAACAGCGTCTGGACTTCGCTGTTTGTGGAAGTGTACGAAAGTTGAGCAGTAACTTCATACGCCATCTTCTGTATTCCTATCGTCGACTAACGCTGATGCCTTCGTGTTATAAGATTTAAAGAGCGAAAAGTTTGACTAAGTAAATTCGAAATTTAACCAACTCGATGGAAGAGATGTGCCAACTATGTACAATAATGGCAACACTTCTTAGTGAAAGATTCCAAGGTGCACATACTCGTCACCTTCGATAGCAGAGGCTCACGAATGCATTGGTATACCACTACGTCGATTACAGAGCCCGCGCACCATCTGCACTGTCTGTAATTGGATTAACGACACGCGACAATCTCATGCAATAGTGTATTTTACTGTTTTAACAGCATGGCACAGAATTCCCTCCAAAAGGTGTTTATAAAGGCAGGTTAGATTTGCTGTCAGGTCAAACTTAGATGTGGAAGCTGATTCTGCCTTCACGTTTGCGACGATTGTTTATTTAGGCACCCGGAGTAAAACTCGGTAAACGGAATAGTCCACAGGATGTCCACTTACGACACGTGGATCAAATAACTTCGAAGAAAAGCGGGGAGTGTCCTGTTCATCCGCAGTGACTTAACAGCGCCAGGTAGGTAAAAGCTATAAAATCTCCAACTCTTCTATCCGTTCTTTAAACAGGAGGATGATCTGTTCTTCCCAGAGGCAACTGTAGAAACCAACTTTTTGAAGTTTTCGTGAATATTCAATGCTCAGATTCCGTGTCCATGGAGCACGCACAAAAATGGATTAAATATATCGCTTCTTAACGACGTACCCATCGTCAACATCGTCGTGAGAAACAATGCTGGGAAATGGGTAGCTTTGGTTACCTACAAACAACTGTTCAAGTTGACAGAAATATAAGTAGTTTATGATTAGAGCTCCGTTGTTTGGCAAAATGACTTATTGGCCGGGTTGAAATATGAAAGACTTACATATACACATGTTTTGACATACTTAGGAATGATAGGGCCAATTTCTGTTGAAAGCACTTGATTGTGTGAATTTTGTAAATGAATAGTCGAAAAGTAAGAATATTCAGGACTGTTGTACTTTTGTTAAAAGTGTAGTACCAACCTTTTCTGCTGACGACGAATTGTGATTACTTTTCTTATGTACGTAACTACTTAAAAAGTGAAACCAAAAGCAGTGAAGCAAGAAACAATGAAACTATTTGTGAAGAGTGGTGTAAAATAACTGCCTATTTCAATAGTAAAAAACATTAAATTTAAGAACATGGTTTATTTGGTGAGGTTTTTGCTTGTCAGTTCTCGAGTTGAATGCTGCTGCAAAACGTGTTTTCTTTCTAGTGAACTCTTTCTGGTCACACGAAAAAAAGAAAATGAAAACTGCAACAGTGAAGGCCTTTCTCGTTGTCAAAACACACTTGAATGCGCTGACTTATGAAAAAATAACCGAAGAAAATGCACTTCTCGATAAAATACATAAAAAGTGGAAAGTACAGGGTTAATGAGGAATAAATAATCTATATCAGTCTACAGAAGAAAAATGCACTATTGGAAGATAACAAAACAATCACTCAATTTCGTCAACATTCCCCCCCTTTTGTAATTGTCCCAGATTTGTTTCTATTGTTTTAAATGTCTCGTTTTTATATAAACATAATGTGGACACCCTAGTAAAACAGCCAATATTCTATGTCCAAGTTAACTGTTATTGTTTGGTCGAGAAATGTGAGTCACTTTCATCTGCGGTAGATGGAGAGTTACAGGGTGATGTTTTGTCGCATGACATTTATGTCCGTCGCAGAGTGTTGTTGAACTGCGAGATAGAACAGCATGCATCTGTAATGAGGTAGTCTGCATGGCAAGGAAAAGGATAGTATTGGAAATACAACATTCGAGTCTCGACAAAGGTAAGAGAAAAATGAAGAGCAGCTCAATAAAAACTGTCAATATCACGTTCTTAGATATCGATCTGGTGGGCTCTGGAGGCGTGACAGCATCTTGTCTTGCGAAGTTAACAGTAACCAAAAGCCTTATCCAAACCTGGATGTCGGCGACCCAGTTGTTGCCCCCAACTAGGTCACTGATCATGGGTCCTGCGCCGGAGTTTACTTGGAGTGGACTGGCCATTTCCTTTCAACTTCTCCTTTAGCCAACAGCACGAGGGCAACCCATCCAACTGGGAACCACGTCCAAGGTTAACTTCGGAAGATATCACGGATGTGGTGTTTAATAAAAATAACGACAATTCTCCTGATGGCCTAAAAGGGCGTCCTCCATATCTGAATATTACAGTCCAAAAAATAGTAGAAATCATTAAACGTATCCTTAAACAAAATAACTGGTAAATATCGGTAGTAGTAGTTACCTATAGCAAAGAACATTAAAACAGAGCTAGTTGGCTGTGCGATACAAGACTGTGGATTCGAACTACATCGGCAGCCCTGATAAATCCATTCCGTCCTCTTAAGCGTCTCTAAAACTATTGTGTTTTCATTTCTACTGAACTTCAACAAAACTGCGTCTAGCTACCAGTTACCGTATGTGTTCAATCCGACGACAGGAAAGCAGGCGCTACTCCCGCTGTCTCCAAACGACATTGTTCCCTTGCGTTTACAAAATTAGCTGTTTCTGAAGAACCCTTATGCGGCAACTGGGAATTAGCGACCAAACATCCTTTATCAAGTAATAAACAAAACCCGTTACCTCGAACAACGCAGTCGAGTGCAGTATCTTATTCACGAATGTTTAGATCTACAACACACGGCCCATGAACTTACCACACGATGTAGGAGAGTTAAGTTTACTGCTACACGCTGTACATTATATTTCCAATGAGAACGAAACACCTCTGATACCGCCTCTACATAACTCAAGCAAGCAAATTTTCGCTTTCAGTTCGTAAATCGTAAAGGCGAGCATGAACGGGTACAACTAGGAAGAAAATATGGATACTAGCTGCGACTGAGCAGCGCATTGTGTGTTTGCAGAAGAGGTGGTGGTAAAACGAATTATGGTTACTTAGTAATACCAGCGAAGAAAGAGGAAGAACAAAGTTTGATGGATAAGTTAGAGGAAAGAAGTATGGAAAAGAGATCAACAAAAGTAAAAATTGAGAAACGACTAGTGAAGTTCTATGTCACCCTGTATGGAGCAGAAACATGGACTCTCGAGAAGAAGGAACAGAAATACCTGGAGAGTTTTGAAAGGTGGTGCTGGAAAAGAAGCAGTGGACAGATCGAGTGAGCAATGACAACGTCCTGAGGAGAGTCAACGAGCAAAGAACTATTCTACAAGAGGTCTTACGCAGAAAAGCCAAGTGATGGGGCTATGTACTGCGAGGGAATGAAATTTAGAATAACACTGAAGGCCAGGCTGAAGTAAAGAAAGGAAGCAGGATATAATTTATCAGCAGCCAACCTGTCATCAGACAGAACACGTAACAACAGTGGCTTAAAGAAAAGTAACAAGAAAAAATAGCGGAGTAACTTACTTCAATTAGAAACCGCTGAGTCCAACAGAAACAGTACTCACCTGGAACAACAGAAAACAATCACATTACAGAAAAGTTAACATGACTCCATTCCAACATCCACTATCAAGTTATAAACAAAACAAATAAGAAAATGTTTATATTTTCTCCGCTATGCTGAAAAGATAAAAGTCATGGATAAGTTTTTTCTGCTTAGAAGATGAGAGGGCGAGTTCAAATCGACAATTCTATGCTTTTCGGTACAGTGAGGGTGTCTACTAGATTACAAGAGTGCAGTTCAATTTACAGTGAGTATTTTTCGCGAAGAACTGAACTATCTTTCTTCAGTGTATGTAATATTATGCTGAAGACCTAATACACAAAGATCGCGAGAACTGATTCGGTGACGTTACCGTCTGTAAGGGGCTTTGCTATAACTTAGACGAAACGCCAGTCAAAGACAGTGGAAACTCGTTTAAAACGGCGCCATTTGTACCTACAGTAGGCTATATAGAAGGCAGTGTTCTGGCACACGGCAATAACGCGAGGAAGAAGATAATGAAGAATTAATAAAATGAAATGGCGTACGACTTTTAGTGCCGGGAGTGTCCGAGGACATGTTCGGCTCGCCAGGTGCAGGTCTTTCAATTTGACTCCCGTAGGCGACTTGTGCGTCCTGATGGGGTAGAAATGCTGATGAAGACGACACATACGCTCAGCCCCCGTGGCAGCGAAATTAACCAAATGATGGTTAAAATTCCAGCACGCTAACCATTTAGCCATGGAGCCGGACGAAGAAGAATTAGTGAAGACAGAGAAACACTGGCTGCCATGGTAACAACGGTGTGTTTTCTGTCGAGGTTTTTCTGTCTACGTTCATTCCAGATAGAAGCCACAGCCCAAAAATAAATTCATGTTAATTTATTATCCTTTGCCTACGTCTAAAAAGAACTACACTCCCGAAATGTCACGTTTTTGAGTATAGCTGTTTGGGCTGGGCACTGATGAACGAGTCCAGTCAACCGAGTCTTTTATACCGGCATAGACATTAAAGATTTTAATGAATCACGTACATGCTTTACAACAGGCACTAGGGAAAGTGGGTGGCATATCGTTGTAAGTTGGATTGCAACAGCCTCAAGTATGTTACTGTATATATCGCACCTGCATGACTTGAACGGTCAGACTTGTGCCCTTCACTGTTGCATCTCTAGTTCAATCCTTTGACACCATGTGGAATTTGCGCCGGGAAGGATAAGTTTTCTCCGGAATCTCAGTTGCTCCAGTAAACTTCATTCCAGTATCACTCCATAATCATGCAGTCATTAATGCCTCGAAAGTATCTCGACAACCCTTTTTAGTCGGCAATATACCTTCGCGCCAGCTAGATTATTATATACCGTCCGGCTCTTTGGCTGAATTATATTTCTGAGTTTGTTATCGGTAGACTTAAACCCGGGGATACGAGATGGTCAGAATTTTTTTGAGGTGAAGAAAAATATTCGACTAGCTATACCCATGTTTGAAAGCAAAAGAACACCTGGAGCAAAACTAGGACTTTCGGTTTTCAGTCTACATGTATGCTGAGAATGCACGATGGCATGACTTTGTACGACACTCGAAAGCAATAATAACAATCTGCCGTGGTCACTCATCGACGTTGAACTAAGCACCTTACAGGTGAATCAACCATGATTAAGATGTCACGTTTTATCCACCTGTTGCCATTCTTGATGAATGCAATACTTTTGCACGTGTCTCTTGGAACAGGTCAGAGCAAAATATAGCCCCATGTAAATCCCAGTCTCGTCCACGGTTGTGACACTATGGAAGCTGCTGAGGTATGGGTGGTGCCGAGCAATGTCATTCGGAACACAACTGGTGCGTCTGAGTGCTATGAAAGATGTTACTCATAGACACAGTCGTGCTGCAATAGCACTCTGTGGTCCGGTGAGGTAAGCAATGGAAAATTACCTTGCTCATCTTGTCCAGTACGGTGCGGTTTCTTGATAACCGTGTAACCTTTGGTGGTTTAGGATCGAGCCCACCAACTTCGGCTCAGAAAGCCCGTGCTTGTATCGTCTTATTATTTATCGATTATCTCCGTTCATATGCAAAAAGTTACACTTTCAACCAGAAATATTATTATTATTATTATTTAATAATAATAATAATAATAATAATAATAATAATAATAATAATAATAAATTAATCCAGTTTTATGGCCGGATGCCCTTGCTGACGTCAACCCTATGCGGGGGGATGTGGACATTAATGAGCGTGTCTATGGTGGTTTGTAGCGTAATGTGTTGTATGAAAACGAAGGTGAGTATTAAGACGGTCCCGAGCTAGAGGAATTAACCAGGCGTGGTTAAAATCCCGGTATGGCCGGGAATCGAACCTGAGGCCCTCTGAACCAAAGGACACTACGCTGATCATTCAGCCAATGAGCTGGACACCGAAACGGTTAATAGCATTTTGATAACCAGTAGTAAAAATACACCTAGCCCCCACTTCCTCACCAACGACGAATATGTGCGTACGCCACTACACACGGCGTATATCAGGATTCAATACCCAAACTTCGAGGGATGATAGAAAAGACTAAAACAAATACCTTTTATCAGGTAACCATAGATCGGAAATCAATAGCTGAAGTACATTGAGGCAGTTGAGAATAAAAACTATGAAAAGTAATAATGTAATTATATATTTTTAAGTGTTTAAAATTGTTCTGTAACGACATGCCAATGTCGTACACTTTCAAAGAACCAAGGCACGTGCAGTAGAGAACATGCAGCTGCAAACACACGAGCAACGAGCTTCCGATTCAATTTGAGTCTCCGAAAACTTACTGCGTGTGGTCACAGCACAGACATTACATTCTGAGGTCACAGCGTATTTAATGGGATATGTAGTGTTGAGGTTTAAATAATGTTATTTGCTTTACGTCCCATTAACTACTTTTACGGTTTTCGGAGACGCCGAGGTACCGCAATTAGTCCCGCAGAAGTTCATAACATGCCAGTAAATCTACCGATACGAGGATAACGTATCTCAGCACTTTCAAATACCACCGGACTGAGCCAAGATCGAACCTGCCAAGCTGGCGTCAGAAGGCCAGCGCCTCAACAGCCTGAGCCACTCTGTATTGAGGTTTTGAAAAAAGAGTCACGAGTAATTTATAGCCTTACAACACAGTTTCTGATTTTGTCGGTCGATAATTTTTTTTCAAATCCATGGTTATTTACCAAGAACGTTTGCTTCAGTCTCTTATATCATCCCTAGAAGTTGCAATACTGAATTGTGATCCACCTTGCATATACACTTACCAGCAGCAGAAATAGGTAAGTTTATAACTATAAAAGCTAGTTAATTGTAAATAGTGGCAAAACGTTATAAAATACTGTGATAGGCATGTCCATTATAAGAGCACTGGGTCCGATTAGGTAAAAATAATACAGTTCAGAATTTGTAGGAGAGAGGGGGTGGTTCATGAAAAATTTGACAAGTTAATCATGGCTGCACATGTAGTAGTACAAGCAACGTATTTATATAGGATAGTAGCAGTGCTGCACACGCAGCAACGGAAGGGCGCCGTGGGAACAGAACAGAGGAGAGAGAGACAGAGTCTGGAC